>NW_027411755.1:133228853-133752141 GCF_047663935.1 Musca autumnalis | reverse complement strand
ATGGAGTTTATATGCAATCTAAAAGTTAAACGGTGATCCAATAAAATACCCAAATCCTTGAATGATTCGATGGTTTCCAGTTCGTGGTTATCGAAATAATATTTAGTATGTAGAGGCCGCACAGTGTCACGACCGTGGCCAAAAATGGTAAAAACTAAATACTTCGATAGCCGATAGCCTTAGATGCTAGTGCTATTTTTTATATAATTTTATTGTAATTTTTTATTATAATAAATATTTGAAATAAATAAAATAAATAAATACTTCGTTGAACAAATTTATTGATGGGGAGTGATAAAAAACATATTAATTAAGAAGAATCTGAATTTTGGTACTGATACGTGAAGTAGTTTTTGCTATATGAGGATTTAAATCCGACAATTTTAGTTAATACGTATTTTTGTGTGTGTGTTTTTTTTTTCTAAAATTAATAAATTATATTGTGCGTTAATATTTACAATTTAAAAGTAACTGTCGCTGCAAAAGTGGTTCCTTAGTTCTCTTGGGATGTAATAAACTTAGCTACACTTTTGTTTGCATGTAAATATTAATCATATGGTGTTTACATCTACCCAAACATGTATTACTAAGTTTATTAATTTTCTGAAGCAAATTTTAAATTGAGTGGAGTGGGAAAAAATGGTATAAAAGTGTATATCGATATTTTTTGCTGTATGAGTAGTAAAAAGTGAGTACTTCAAATATATAAAGGTCCCAGCTGCAGAGGTTTGTCATTTCTCTTTTTTAGCGACCACCTCACTGAGAGGATACCCCCTTTTATACCCTCCACCATAGTATGGAGGGTATATTCAGTTTGTCATTCCGTTTGTAACACACGAAGTAATCATTTGCGACCCTATAAAGTATATATATTCTTGATCAGGATAAAATTCTAAGACGATCTAGCCATATCCGTCTGTCCGTCCGTCTCTTGTAATCACTCTAGCGTCCGCAATAATTGAGATAGAGTGCTGAAATTTTGCACCCGAGGGTCTTTTTTCCATAGGCAGGTCAAGTTCGAAGATGGGCTATATCGGTCCTCTCTTTGGTATAGCCCCCATATAACGGTAACTCCGGATTTGAGGTATTTTGACGTTCTTCGCCACATTTGGAGACGGAATTAGCTATAATTTGGCACTTAGGGTTCCTAGTGATCAACAAACTTATATCCCAGAGGATATGGGCATAGGTCCATGTTTTGGTATAGTCCCCAAATAGCGGTACCTCCCGATTTTCGGTATTTTGAATATTTTAGCCACAATTTTTAACCGAAATATCTGCCATTTGACATTTGAGGTTCTGAGTGGCCATGAAACATCATCAACATAGGTCCATGTTTTGGTATAGTCCCCATATATCGGTACCTCCCGATTTTCGGTATTTTGAGAATTTTAGCTACAATTTTTAACCGAACTAGCTGTAATTTGCCATTTGAGGTTCCCAGTGGTCATGAAATATCTCCACCAAACATCGTCAACATAGGTCTATGTTTTGGTATAGCCCCAGCGTTGCCGACAGTTTTTGGTCTAAAATCGTCAAAAAATCGTCAAATCGTCAACAAAATTTGGAAAATCGTCAAAAAATCGTCATCATGATCCAAAACTATGTTTGGTTACCGTTTAATGCGATTTTTTAGCCGATAGGTTTGCCAATGAGACTGACAACATAAAATATACAACCCACGGCAATAAATATAACCCAATCGTACATGTTTGTAAGCGTTTTAAGAACCTATTAATCTTGCCTTAAGGCGAAACGGAATTTTACACAAACTTTTTTATAAAAAAATTTAACTGTCAAAGTCAAAATTTCGATTTTAACGAAAAAAAATTGACTGTTTTTTTTTTCAAAAAATCTGGCAAATTTTTTTAAAAACTGTCTCGCTTAAGGCAAGTCTTTTCTTTATTTAATAAGCTCACCAAAACATGTGAAGATCGGTCAATTCGGTTTCGAGCTATCGTTGGCACCGACTTCAAAAATGTCATTTCGAGAAAAACGCGTTTAACGTATCTATGCTACAAACAAATCTAAAGAAATTGTTCCCTTCTTGAATTTTTTTGCGGCATACTCTACACTACCTGTACTTCAAAATAAGCCAATATTTTTGTTGTTGTTTGAAAGTGACAAGTCGAGGTAACCCCTTAGTTACCGCTATAAACAGCTTTCAGAAGATGATAGTTTTCCCCGTGGTTTTCTAATTTGCAGTAATGCAGCAAGGTAAAGCTGGGTACACATTGCCAGTTTTGAATGACAGATTAGCTCAAACATCGCTTGCTTGACTGTGTGACCGTCCATGTTTGTCGGTACACGTACATTTGGTTGATGGGCAGTCGAAAATCGACAAAAACTCTCATCAAGGCGGCCAACAGACCATCTGGTTTTTCACATGTATGTTGTCACTTTGGGTATACTAATATACAGAACAGCTGATGTCATATATGTGAAAAAGCATATGGTCTGATGGCGGCCTTAAGAGGATATGGGTCGGAAGTATTATATCTCGAAAAATTTTCAAGGAAGATTTTCATTCATTAACAATCCTATATGAAAATTTTCAGCTGATGTAAATCCAATATGAGGCAAAAACTATGAAAATACCTCTATTCCAGATATGTGCCTAATAAAGCCAATCCGTCTCGAAATTGTTTAAAAACATTAAAATGGCTCATGAAACCGAGTTTGGAATATTGCTTTCCTTAAAGACATTCGTGAAATTCTGGTCAAAATATAGTTATCATGTTTTATTTCATGCAATTCGGGATTACGTGAAAAATCGTCATTTTGGACCATAAAATCGTCAAATCGTCATTTTTCAATTTTAGGCCAAAAATCTTCAAAATGACGATAAATCGTCAAATTCGGCAACACTGTATAGCCCCCATATATCGGTACCTCCCGATTTTCGGTATTTTGAGGATTTTAGCTACAGTTTTTAACCGAACTAGCTGTAATTTGCCATTTGATGTTCCCATATAACGGTACCTCCCGATTTTCGGTATTTTGATAATTTTAGCTACAATTTTTAACCGAACTATCTGTAATGATCGGTATTTTGAGAATTTTAGCTACAATTTTGTCTATTCAAAAATAATCGTCAATATAGGTCCATGTTTGGTATATCCCCCCATATAACTGTACCTCCCCATTTTCGGGAATTTTCAGTGGTCACGAAATTTCTTCATTAAAATTCGTCAACATGGGTCCATTTTTGAGGGTCTACATTGTTTGATGAAACTACCCTCAATTTGACTCTTGAAGTTCCCTGCAGCTATAAAACTTTTAATGAAGAAATTTCGTGACCACTGAAAATTCCCGAAAATGGGGAGGTACAGTTATATGGGGGGATATACCAAAACATGGACCTATATTGACGATTATTTTTGAATAGACAAAATTGTAGCTTAAAATTCTCAAAATACCGATCATTACAGATAGTTCGGTTAAAAATTGTAGCTAAAATTATCAAAATACCGAAAATCGGGAGGTACCGTTATATGGGAACATCAAATGGCAAATTACAGCTAGTTCGGTTAAAAACTGTAGCTAAAATCCTCAAAATACCGAAAATCGGGAGGTACCGATATATGGGGGCTATACAGTGTTGCCGAATTTGACGATTTATCGTCATTTTGAAGATTTTTTGGCCTAAAATTGAAAATGACGATTTGACGATTTTATGGTCCAAAATGACGATTTTTCACGTAATCCCGAATTGCATGAAATAAAACATGATAACTATATTTTGACCAGAATTTCACGAATGTCTTTAAGGAAAGCAATATTCCAAACTCGGTTTCATGAGCCATTTTAATGTTTTTAAACAATTTCGAGACGGATTGGCTTTATTTAGGCACATATCTGGAATAGAGGTATTTTCATAGTTTTTGCCTCATATTGGATTTACATCAGCTGAAAATTTTCATATAGGATTGTTAATGAATGAAAATCTTCCTTGAAAATTTTTCGAGATATAATACTTCCGACCCATATCCTCTTAAGGCCGCCATCAGACCATATGCTTTTTCACATATATGACATCAGCTGTTCTGTATATTAGTATACCCAAAGTGACAACATACATGTGAAAAACCAGATGGTCTGTTGGCCGCCTTGATGAGAGTTTTTGTCGATTTTCGACTGCCCATCAACCAAATGTACGTGTACCGACAAACATGGACGGTCACACAGTCAAGCAAGCGATGTTTGAGCTAATCTGTCATTCAAAACTGGCAATGTGTACCCAGCTTTACCTTGCTGCATTACTGCAAATTAGAAAACCACGGGAAAACTATCATCTTCTGAAAGCTGTTTTATAGCGGTAACTAAGGGGTTACCTCGACTTGTCACTTTCAAACAACAACAAAAATATTGGCTTATTTTGAAGTACAGGTAGTGTAGAGTATGCCGCAAAAAAATTCAAGAAGGGAACAATTTCTTTAGATTTGTTTGTAGCATAGATACGTTAAACGCGTTTTTCTCGAAATGACATTTTTGAAGTCGGTGCCAACGATAGCTCGAAACCGAATTGACCGATCTTCACATGTTTTGGTGAGCTTATTAAATAAAGAAAAGACTTGCCTTAAGCGAGACAGTTTTTAAAAAAAATTTGCCAGATTTTTTGAAAAAAAAAACAGTCAATTTTTTTTCGTTAAAATCGAAATTTTGACTTTGACAGTTAAATTTTTTTATAAAAAAGTTTGTGTAAAATTCCGTTTCGCCTTAAGGCAAGATTAATAGGTTCTTAAAACGCTTACAAACATGTACGATTGGGTTATATTTATTGCCGTGGGTTGTATATTTTATGTTGTCAGTCTCATTGGCAAACCTATCGGCTAAAAAATCGCATTAAACGGTAACCAAACATAGTTTTGGATCATGATGACGATTTTTTGACGATTTTCCAAATTTTGTTGACGATTTGACGATTTTTTTGACGATTTTAGACCAAAAACTGTCGGCAACGCTGGGGCTATACCAAAACATAGACCTATGTTGACGATGTTTGGTGGAGATATTTCATGACCACTGGGAACCTCAAATGGCAAATTACAGCTAGTTCGGTTAAAAATTGTAGCTAAAATTCTCAAAATACCGAAAATCGGGAGGTACCGATATATGGGGACTATACCAAAACATGGACCTATGTTGATGATGTTTCATGGCCACTCAGAACCTCAAATGTCAAATGGCAGATATTTCGGTTAAAAATTGTGGCTAAAATATTCAAAATACCGAAAATCGGGAGGTACCGCTATTTGGGGACTATACCAAAACATGGACCTATGCCCATATCCTCTGGGATATAAGTTTGTTGATCACTAGGAACCCTAAGTGCCAAATTATAGCTAATTCCGTCTCCAAATGTGGCGAAGAACGTCAAAATACCTCAAATCCGGAGTTACCGTTATATGGGGGCTATACCAAAGAGAGGACCGATATAGCCCATCTTCGAACTTGACCTGCCTATGGAAAAAAGACCCTCGGGTGCAAAATTTCAGCACTCTATCTCAATTATTGCGGACGCTAGAGTGATTACAAGAGACGGACGGACAGACGGATATGGCTAGATCGTCTTAGAATTTTATCCTGATCAAGAATATATATACTTTATAGGGTCGCAAATGATTACTTCGTGTGTTACAAACGGAATGACAAACTGAATATACCCTCCATACTATGGTGGAGGGTATAAAAGGGGGTATCCTCTCAGTGAGGTGGTCGCTAAAAAAGAGAAATGACAAACCTCTGCAGCTGGGACCTTTATATATTTGAAGTACTCACTTTTTACTACTCATACAGCAAAAAATATCGATATACACTTTTATACCATTTTTTCCCACTCCACTCAATTTAAAATTTGCTTCAGAAAATTAATAAACTTAGTAATACATGTTTGGGTAGATGTAAACACCATATGATTAATATTTACATGCAAACAAAAGTGTAGCTAAGTTTATTACATCCCAAGAGAACTAAGGAACCACTTTTGCAGCGACAGTTACTTTTAAATTGTAAATATTAACGCACAATATAATTTATTAATTTTAGAAAAAAAAAACACACACACAAAAATACGTATTAACTAAAATTGTCGGATTTAAATCCTCATATAGCAAAAACTACTTCACGTATCAGTACCAAAATTCAGATTCTTCTTAATTAATATGTTTTTTATCACTCCCCATCAATAAATTTGTTCAACGAAGTATTTATTTATTTTATTTATTTCAAATATTTATTATAATAAAAAATTACAATAAAATTATATAAAAAATAGCACTAGCATCTAAGGCTATCGGCTATCGAAGTATTTAGTTTTTACCATTTTTGGCCACGGTCGTGACACTGTGCGGCCTCTACATACTAAATATTATTTCGATAACCACGAACTGGAAACCATCGAATCATTCAAGGATTTGGGTATTTTATTGGATCACCGTTTAACTTTTAGATTGCATATAAACTCCATGGTGAATAAAGCCCACGGTGCCTTAGGTTTTATGAAACGCTGGGGTAAAGAATTTTCGGATACACTTGTTATTAAAAATCTTTATATATCTTTTGTTCGCAGTATTCTTAAATACGGTGCAATAATTTGGGATCCGCAGTATACTATATACTCCAATCTGATTGAATCAGTTCAAAAACAATTCCTGTTATTCTGCTTGCGTCATCATGGGTGGAACCACCAAACACTGCCCTCATACCGACGCCTCCAAACAATAGTATGCTAAGTCGACTTAGCATGTTTTCAAGTTCTTTACATTTTTATATTTAACGTCCTTTAACTTAAATTCTGTCAAATTTTGGTAATAATCGGACAATCCGAACAGAAGTTATAAACAAATATTTACTTAGCATAGTACTGAAGGTCTAAGAAATTTCCAAACTTTTAGAGCTTGTCCTGCAAAACTCACTGTTCAGAATTAGCAAACTTTTATTTGGAGGTATCGAACGTCCTTTAACTTAAATTCTGTCAAATTTTGGTAATGATCGGTCAATCCGAACAGAAGTTATAAACAAATGTTGACTTAGCATAGTACTGAAGTTCAAAAAAATTTCCACACTTTGAGAGCTTCTCCTGCAAAACTCACTTTTTAGACTTAGCATACTATTATTTGGAGGTGTCGATATGAAACAAGACTTAAAATGATTAAACTGTCAACATTGAAAAGTCGACGTATAACGTTGGGACTAAATTTTCTTTTAAATGTTATTCAGGGAAACATTTATTCGGATCTGATTATGAGCAGAATCTTACTAAATGTCCCCAATAGACCAACTCAAAACTTGCAACCACTTCAAGTTCAATATTTTCAAACTAATTATGCCAATAATGATCCACTACGCCGTCTTATACTTCAATTCAATAAATGCTGTTCTCATATCGATCTATCCGAAAGTAAAGTCAGTTTAAAACGAAAAATAATATTGCTTCTGAATACTTAATCCAAATCTAATCTGAATTGTATATATGTAAATTAGTTTAGTCTGTAAGGATATTTGTATTATCTATAGACTCAATAAAAAATATTTCAAAAATGTTTGTGTGTACTATTTTTCTGTTTAAAATTCTATTCAGACAAGTCAATAAAGTAGAGAAATGTATAACCACGGCCATAACCTTCAAAATACCGAAAATCGGGAGGTATCGTTCAATGGGGGCTATATGGAGGCCTGGACCTATACCGAAAATTTTCAGGTAGAAAGTTTTATATCCCCAAGGAAGACTTAATACCAAATTTCAGCCATTTCGGAGGATATTGAGGCAACAAAGTTCAAAATACCGGCAATCGGGAGGTACCGTTCTATGGGGTTATATGCAGACGTGAACCTATACCGACAAATTTCGGTTCGGTTTCGAGCTTTTGTGGGGAAGGTACCCGAGAAAGATGATCGATGTGACCCATCTTTGAACTTGATGTCATTAGTGGGTGTCGGCAGGCGTTTTAAGAGCTTTGGGGTCTATATCTCAGTAAATATGGACCTATATACACTCTATTCGAAGCTAATCTATGTCTGGAAGAAATATTACGATGTTCAAAGTATGGACCAAGTCAGCTACTCCCTTCGAAAGTGATCGTACGCATCACAATCTAAGTTTTTTTTCCATTTTGATTCAAAAACAATAAATATGAAATTTTATGACAATCGGTTAACGTTAACTCGTGTCATCTGAGCGATCTTATTGCATGGAACCGAAGGCATTTTTTTACGACATCGCTCTACATGCCACAATTATTATCCAAACGATAAAAAAATTCTACAAGTTTACTATTGTGTCTAAAAACGAATCACTGTGTTGATACGGTCTTCCGTGGTTAAATATTATGCCAATTTTGTCTTTTGTTTATGTATATACAAAAATACATATTTTCTCCTTTTTTATACAATTTTCTTTTGCACATTTTCCGGCTTTTAAAACGCAGGAAGCAATTAATGTTTAAAGGGAAAATTAACATTTGGTGTGGAAAAATATTCTTTTTTATATTTTTATTCAGTCATATCCTTGAATGGCACATTACCAACATAAATACTTAAAAATATTACTGAGCACACAAAAAAGGATATGTGAGCGAAACTGAAAAAAATTCTTTAAACAGAGAAAGAAACACAAACAAAAAAACGCAACTAAATTACTGTGAACGACTTCATTTCTAGAACATCAGCATCCCCGGCAGCATCATCTCTCAACCTGACTGATTTACAGCCCCCTTTACGGTGAACATTTTGGTTCGTTGTTGTTGTTTTTTTTTTTTTTTGCATATTCACCAAAAGTGCATGTTTGCGTTGATGGAGAGATATTCATAACTACGGCGTAGATTTGTTGAATCCACGAAGTAAAGGGGTTATTACTTTAGTACTAAGAATTTTACATGATTATTAGAATTTGAATAAAATTGATAAATTTGATTTGATCACAACAAAATAAAAAATCTATAAAAAACAAGTTAGAAAAGTATATAGTCGGACGGAGCCGACCGTGGGATACCCTATACCACTATCCCTGGACAATCGCTCTCCACGGAACTTATTTTCAATGATTGTGAAAATTTAATTATCAAATATCTGAGATGTAATGTATAATATTTATGACCAAAACCAAAAAGTTATTTGGCATGACAAAGACATTTTTGTAGCAGGAAAGGAAAATTTAGTTCAAACAAACTAAATTGTAATGAAACCCACTTATGTAGTACTACTACTTCCGTTGTTTAACCCCTACGTTATTTAAATTTTTAGCAATTCAGTCCATTTAAGTATTATCTGATCTTCACGTTGGTTTGTACATTTCTTCTTCATCATAAACTCAAATTTTGTTTAAAATTTTGCGGGTTAGTATGATTAGCCGCTACAAAATTGGTTACAATTTTTTTTGGTCCATTCATCCCCTGAACATTTCACGATCATCACCAAAAACTAATCATTTCTATTCTGGCCCGAACCCAAAAATAAAATTTTTATATTTTTCATACAAAAGTAATGGTCCATTTCACCCGCTAAAGAATATCAGATCATCATTCAAAATTGTAGGCATCTTTTTCGACCTATACTCTTACCCGGTGCAAAATTTCGTGACTATTGATGTATAATTGCGACTTCTAGCGAGTTTATTATTACACTACAAACAAATAACGGGATATATTAGGCTGTAACTCTGTTATCTGATCATGCACACCAACATAATTGGCATCAATTGAAAGGTCAAGCGTTCCACTTTCAAGTATATCTCACTTGTACGCAATGTCACTTCCAGGAATTAAGATATAAGCTGTATATTAAAATTTTTCACAATTTTCACACAAAAGTTTTGGTCCATTTAACCCTCTAAATATTATCCGATCGCCATCTCAAATTGCAAGCTTCTCCTCTGTGATATACTCTTACCTTATTTAAGATTACGCGTTGATCGGACTATTATTGAGACCTACAGAGCTGCTAGAAAATTGGATAAATATTATGTTTTTGGTCCATTTCACCCGCTAAATATTTCACGATCATCACCAGTAAGAATAGGGATCTTTTCTGATCTGAACCCGACCTCCATACAAAATTTCGTAACGATCGGTCCATAATTGCGGCCTGGAGCGTGTTTCCAATTTATAATGGACAGACGGACGGACGGACACAGATCTCAAAATCGCTTTATCTCATCGAGATATGAAGAATGGTATACCACATTGGGGGTCTCCGACGAATAGTTCGCGATGTTACATGAATTTTTACCAAAACAAACTTATAATACCCTTTTCCACATTGTGGTATAGGGTATAAAAATTAATTTATAATCGGCAAGTAACATAAATATACAGTGACTGTCACTGAAAATGATGCAACCTGAAATAAAAAATTTAAACGTTGGTAACTTGGAAACGAGTAGAGATTTTCTAACAATTCAAAAAAGAATTTTGTAGGCTGAAATGTTGCCTTTAAGGTGGCGTATAAAAATATTCCGTTTACATTACCCGTTATACTAAAATTTTACCGGAAAACAAAAAATTGGCATTTTTAATGTGAGCATTGAAAATTATGCACCACAATAATCGATTAATAATTTCCAAATTTTTCGCTTTTTATGCAATTTTAGTAATCAGAATGGTGAAATTATTGGTTTCCTATCGTTTTCAGTAGTTTTGTCAATGATTCCGATAGAAAAAATGATATTCTTGACGTAATATTGGCATGATTGTAATTAATGTCCCTTTGTTGAAATTTCTAGTTTTTGAACTTATTTTCCAAAAAATGGCTATGAAAAATCATTAAGGGTTATGTCCAGAGTACGTACAAACAACATAATGATATATGGAAAGTCCTGTATTAGCCAGGCTTGCCCTATATTATACTAGTTTTTAACGGCGTTGCCCTGATAGAGGTAAAAATAGGGGCATATAACTAAATTTTTTGCACTTTTCTTTGAAAATAATTTTCAGAAATGTTGTTAACAATGTTTTGACCATGTATGCTTTTAAAAAAACAAATTTCAACATCCATTGTTGTCATTTGAATTGTTAAAATATCTAACTAGTTTCCAAGTTATTACAAAACAAAACATTGTTCCACAACATCCCATACGGGACAAGGGAGACTTCTCTCATATCAATGAGTGCACCCCGATTCATATTTAGCTCACTGTTTATCTACTGTTTATCGCCGAGTCCGAACGGCGTGTCTTAAGACACCACTTGTGGAGAAGTTTTTCAAGGCTGAAATACTCAGGAAATGTCGCCAACATTACTGAGGGGTATTTTGCCACCGTTGAAAAATGTTTGATGTTGCTTGGCCGGGGAATCGAACCCCCGACCTTCTGCGTGCAAGGCGGGCGTGCATACCATTGCACCACGGTGGCACCCTTCCAAGTTATTAACGTTTACATTTTTGATTTCAGGTTGAATCATTTTCAGTGACAGTCACTGTATCTGTTTAAAATCTTTAAAAAAACACTTTTTGCTTTTAAAGATTATAGTGTTTCGCGAAAAACCCGTTCTTATTCAAACTCTTTTTCCAGTTCACATAATATTTGTTAAAATTCCATCAAATTCCGAGCTCATGATCATACGAATTTGTTCACCCAACTAAAGTTTTCAGCTGAGCACATTGCTGTGTCTATTAGATATACGATGGATAAAGCATTTTTTGGATGAAACTTGGGAATGGAAAACCGTCATGTGTGACAATTCTATGACAAAAATCATCACTTGTGAACTTTCTATAAGAAAGGTCATCACTGATAATCTTTCCTCTAACAAATTAAATTTTGTAATAGGAAAATTCATCACGGATGAACTTTTCTATAAGAAAAGTCATCATCATATTTTTTTATTTTATTTTTTTTTTTTATTTCGCCCCCTGCTGGTTTGATCTTGCGAACTTCTGATTTGTAGCCGAACACACTACACACTAGGCCATGCACACGAACATTAAGGGTTGCTTAAGCGCTTACATGTGCACCACCAAATTATCTTTGTTTTTTTAACAAAAAGTATCAGGCCTGCGGTGAGCGTTGAACACACAATCCTCTGATTTGTAGTCGGACACACACGCTCTGTGCCACCGTACTCATAACTTAGTAAGGAGTAACATAAGTAGATATTTTTGTTTACATTACTTTGTAATGAGTTACATAATGACTAACGGGTCCGAATTTTTGCTGGGCAGATAAACTTTCTAGAAAAAGTAATCAAAGATGCACGTTTCTGTAGGAAAAGTCATCACTAATGAACTTGTACAAGGGAAAACTCATCATTGAGCAATCAGTTATGAACTTTTCTCTAGGAAATCTCATCACTGATAAAACTTTTCTATAGGAAAAGTTATCACTGATGAACTTTCCCGTAGGAAATGTCAACACTAATATAATTTTTGTAGGAAAATGCATCGCAGATGAAATTTTCTACATAAAAAGTCATAATCATAAAAAGTCACTTTGTCATCGATGACGACCTTTTATACTAGCAATCACTGATGAACTTTTCTATCGGAAAAGTCATCACAGATGCACTTCTCTATAGGAAAAGTCATCACTGATAAACTTTTCTATAGGAAAACTCATCACTGATGCACTTTTCTATAGAAAATGTTATCACTGATGTACTTTTATACAGGAAAAGTGATCACTGATGAAATTTTTTATAGGAAAAGTCATCACTGATGAAGTTTTCTATATAGAAAGTCATCACTGATAAACTTTTATATAGGAAAAGTTATCACTGTTGAACTTTTCTATAGGAAAAGTCATTACTGATGAACTTTCCTACAGGAAAAGTCATTACAGGAATAGTTATCACTTTTTATGCAACACCTATTTTTGGTCCAATTCATGTCAAATTTTGGGACTGGGCATATCTTTGGCTTCTAATTAAATTGCAATCAAAACATATGACATATGCATTTTACATATTTTCTTATGCAACAAATATTTCAATAACTTATTTGTACCTATGTTTGTATGTACATTTTTTCTGTTTATAATTCTTTTCAGACAAGTCAATAAAATAGAGACATGTATAACCACAGCCTCATACTTCAAAATACTGAAAATCGGGAGGTATCGTTCTATGGTGGCTATATGAAGGTTTGAACCTAAACCGACAAATTTTAGGTGGAAAGTTGTTTACCCCTACTTAATACCAAATTTCAGCCATTTGGCGGGGTATTGAGGCCACAACCTTCTAAATACCAGAACTCCGGATGTACCGTTCTGTAGGGGCTATATGAAGACGTGAACCTATACCGACAAATTTCAGGTGGAAAGTTTTATGCCCCCAAGGAAGACTTAATACCAAATTTCACCCATTTCGGAGGGATATTGAGGACACAACCTTCTAAATACCAGAAATCCGGAGGTACCGTTCTATGGGGGCTACATGAAGACGTGGACCTATACTGACAAAGTTCAGGTGGAAAGTTTCATACCCCTAACGAAGACTTAATACCACATTTCAGCCATTTCGGTGTGATTTTTAGACCACAAATCCTTGTATATATTTTTGCATATGCTCATTTTAAGCAAATATGTCAAAATATGCACGATATACCAAAATATGCAAAAATTTCTGGCTCTACGACCATCCTAACCATATATGCATTTGCATAAGATTACGCTGTCTAGTTATCACGGATAAACTTTTCTTTAGGAAATATCATCGCTATATATTTTTTTGTAGGAAATTTCATTGCAGATGAAATTTTCTATGTATAAATTCATAATTTGGTTGCGAAGCCGGTATTCGGTTCTATATTGTCCATAGATGAAGGGTTGAACTCTTACAGGCTGAGGGTATATCTCCGTTGGCAAATCCGATTGATACTTTTTCACTTATTTTTTAATTCTTCAGGATTAACAAAATTGAATGAAACTGTTTCATTTGCTTAATGAAACTGTTTCATTAATTTCTGGAGCAAACCAAAAACATCAAATATATCAAAATTTTCACCATTTTTTAAATATGTTTGCGAACTAGCTTTGTTACGCACATACTATTTAGCATGATTTTAATAATCACATATTTTCCTTAAATTTATAGAAATAAAAAGTTTCATTACATCAATGAAAAATCATTAAATTTTAAATAACGTAAGGTTTCATGGCAAGATAAAACATTTCATTATATTAATGCAAATTTCATAGCACCAATGAAAAAAATCAATGAAACCTGTTCATTGATACAACGACGAATTTTTCTCTCAGTGTGAATAACGAACTTTTCTATCAGAAGTCATCACAGATGAACTTTTTTATAGTAAAAGTCATCACTGATGAACAATTCTATAGGAAAAGTCATCACTGATAACATTTTCTACATGAAAAGTCATCATTGATGAACTTTTCATAGGAAAAGACATGGAAAAAGTCATCACTGATGAACTTTTCTATAGGAGTTAAATATATCTTATGACAAGAAAATTACGTTTGAAAATTTAAACTCACAAGAAATTGTTTTTGGTTGAGAACATCGTTAGCATCATTGGATTTCCTCTTTGCCTCCATAAACGTGTTTTGAAAACAAGATTCTGTTTTTCTTAAACGAAGTAGTAAATACCACGAAAATGGGACAATTGCATTCACAAAATATGAAAAAAACTGAGGAAAGAAAACAGGAAGGTTGTTGATTCAGGAAAACACTTCCTTTTACAATGTAAAACCACGACATGAATGAAATGATTTTCCTTCTATTGAAATGGAAAATATTACTGTACAATTTGCCCCTTCTTAAATATTTTTATTTTTTTCTTTATTAAATAGAAAGCTGTTTGTGGCAACAACTACTATTGTAGAATGAATTAATGGAAATCCTCTCTAAAAAAAACACATTTTAAGAACTTCATTGGCAAATTGCATAAAATTGCAAGTTGAACTATTGTACCTACCATCCTATCTACCTACCTATCTACCTGAACGAGAATATTATTCTGTGCTAAAAATTCTACTTAAGTTATGAATAATTCATAAAAAATATTATATTTGTTTGTTCCATTTGCATGCGTTAAGAAAAAAGTTTGTGTGCAGTTAAAGTTTGCAAATAAAAAACTTGTTTGAAATTTATTGTGTCATAAAAAGGCTAAAACATTTTTTTTGTAAAAGTGTTATATAAATCAATAAAAAAGGCAAGAATTGATGTACTTGTGCATAAAGTGTCGGGAATATAAAAATTACCACTACGAGTATCATTGTCCAGGTAATATTTTCAATACTAAATATCCTAGGTATTTAAGCCGAATATAAATATTATATATCGACGGACAGCGTTATATGGTGGAGGGTTGTATATATTCCCTGTTTCATATTGCTTCGCATATTTTTTCAACATTAAACTTTAGCTTGCAAACTATATTCAATTTGGATGGGAATGCTTACGGGGTTATGCTTCCTTTAAGAGGTTATATGCTGGACAGAAGCAAACAAAATTTATATATTTTTTATGCGTGTATATGTATGTCGTTATTCCTACTGGTCGCTCCTTAGAAATATGAAAATATAATACATTTTTATTATAACGATGGGCAATATGCTAGGACACATACTTCAGAAGAACAGTCTAGTAAACAATTCAATGTGCAGTAATAACAATGGGTCGTTTGAGGGGAAATGTTGTAGATTTTTAGACATGTTAATTTGTATGTTATCTGGTTATAATTTTAATTTTGAATATGGTCGTTAGCATTGCACTTTGTCATTCACTTGGCATAAAATAAAATACTTATTTTCTTAATCAGAGGCAGTCAATCTCTAGTTATATTTAACATTTTGTTTATACGAAAAATTGGATGCAGATATTGATAGTACAATTAAAATTTTTATGCACACTTTGTCACAATTAAAATTGTATCTCATTTATATAATGGTTTCATACATCTTGAAGTCGATCTAGTCATGTCCATGTGTACTTTGCAACACGTTGGTCTACTGGCTGGCAGGTTAACACTATAACCCTCGAAGTGGTAACCAATTTTATTAAAACTACAATACACTACACCACAATATACAACTTTTTACCAGAACTATCCATCTGAAATTTGTCGGTATAGGTCCAAGCCTTCATATAGCTATGGTCACCAACCGTACTCTATTAGAGAGCACAGTACTTTATTTTAGGTGTCCCTGCTCCATATTTTAACGTAATCTATTTGTCCCCTATTTCCATTGGGGGTACTTCTTGTCCTCTATTTTTGATTTTTTTTTTTTTAAATACATGTGAATGCATACATACGTAATCCAATGAAATCAGAGAACCCTAGGCAGGAATTAAACAAAATATGTACATATGTTCCATTACTTTTAACTGGTAAACGTAGCAAAAGAGCAAAAAATGAGTTCCACATTTGCTCAAAAAGTACTGGAATAGAAAAATTGAAAAAACGTCAAAACATTTAACAATTGTCAAAGTCCCCAGCAAACAAAGTGCTCCCAAAATCATGGCTTTTGTAAGGGATTTTTGGCAGCCGTAACTACTCACAAACCCCCTTTCTTCCCCATTATTTTTACAATTGCGACACGCACTCAGTTTCTAGTTATTTTATGACCACTAGAATAACTAGTTATTCTGTGGCCACTAGAAGTTGAAAGGTAAGGTGAAAAAATCTATTTTTAGAACAGTTGATGTAGAGAGTTTGTTTTTAATTTCATCACAGTTCTTACTTTTATTTTATTTCGCTGTCTGCCCGAATTGAACCCATGAACCCTCTGATTTCTAGCCAAAGACACTACACACTGTGCCACGCACACGAATATTAAGGGTTGCTTAAGGACTTAAATGTGCAGTAAACATGTGCACCACGAAATGTTAGTTTTTAATTAACAAAAACTCGCGTGCTGACGGTGAGCTTTGAACACACAACCTTAGGATTTACAGTCGGACCGTCCTCATTACTTAGTGATGAGTAAAGTAAGTAGGTTTGCTATGTAAATTGTTTAAGAAGTAACCCATTACTTTTCAGATTACTTGTAATGCGATAAGAAGCTTGTTTACATTACTTTGTAATGGGTTACGTTATGACTAACGGATCCGAATTTTTGCTGGGTCGGCGTACCGGCTAATCAGAAGCCGGCAACCATGTTAAACTTTTCCACACTCCCAAATTTGTTGTGTAAAAAGTTTCTAATGAGAATGCTATTCAGCGCCATGTGTTTCTTTTTTTTTTTTTTATTCCTTTATTTATTCCGCTTGGGAACATAGGGCTTCTACAAGAGAGTTCCATCTTAATTTATCGTTACAAATATGTTCTAAGTTTTCAAATTTGTATTTTGCTTTGATATTTCTTGCAAGACCGTTCTTCGCCAGGTGATTCTTGGTCGTCCAGGACGTCGGCTGCCTTGAGGGTTCCATTCAAGGGCCATTCTAGCTATACTATTATGTGGCTTCCGTAGCGTATGGCCTATCCATTTTCTTCTTGTTATTTGGCGGATTATTGGTTCCTCTTTTGTCGTTATCCACAGATCAATGTTTGTGATTCGGTTTGGCCAGAAAATGCGACATATTATACGGAGGCATCTGTTCACGAATACCTGAAGTCTATTGGTTATATATGTCGTAGTTTTCCACGTTTCACTACCATAGAGTAGGGTGGATTTGACACATGCGTTAAAGATTCGTAATTTTGTCTTCTGTGAGATTTGTGTGGATCGCCATATATTATATAAACGACCGAAAGCGGCGCGCGCTTTATTAAGCCGGTTATTTAAGTCGTTATCTATTCCTCCATCCTCTGACATTACGCTACCAAGATAGCAGAAAGCCGATACGTACTCTATCTGTTGATTTTCTATATGGATATGCATATTTGTGTTGTTATTTATTCGCATTGCTTTTGTCTTTTCTATGTTTATTTCTAATCCCACATTTTTGGCCAGTTCAACGAGTTCGTTGAGTTTTTCTTGCATATCGGTGAATTTGTGTGCTAATAAGCAAATGTCATCTGCAAAGTCGAGGTCCTCTAGTTTCCTATGCAAATTCCAAACAATTCCCCTTTTCTTGGTTTCAAGTTGCAACATAATTTGGTCCAAAGTGATGGCGAATAGAAGCGGGGATAACGGACACCCTTGTTTGACTCCTGTGTTTGTTTCAAAGAAATCACTGGTTGTTCCATTGTGACGCACATGTAGTTTGGTGTTTGTATACATAGCTTTAATTAGGTTTATTATTTTCAGAGGTACACCCTTTTTCTTTAATGCGGACCAAATTGCATCTCGTCGAATAGAGTCAAATGCTTTTTTGAAATCGACGAATACCAAGTAGAGAGGGGATCTCCATTCAACCGACTGTTCTATTATAATACGCAGTGTATTAGTCTGGTCCACACAATTACGATGTGGTCGGAAACCTGCTTGTTCGTCGCGTAGCGATTCTTCTACACAGTGTAGCCTGTTATTTATGATAGTGGCTACTATTTTATATACTGTATTAAGTAGCGTGATGCCTCTCCAATTATTGCAATCTTTCCGGTCATTTTTCTTGTGCAATTTATAATGGCACCGTTTGTCCATTGACTCGGGAATATTTCATTAGCCCATGCATCGAATATATGTGGGAATAGTAATTCAGCCGAAGCGATTGGGTTTGACTGTAACAGCTCCGGGGGTATTCCATCTTCTCCTGGTGATTTATTAGTTTTCAATTTTGTAATAACACTGGCAATCTCTTCTACGCTCGGATGTTCTGCTGATATTGGGCTATCTACGATACAGTCCTCATTTGGTGAAGCAGGGGCTTCTGTACTATTCACGACGTCACAATTGCTTATTTCCATGAAGTGCTGTCTCCACCTGCGTGTTTGGTCAGCAGTGTCTGTCAAAAGATTACCACTTTTATCTTTTACGGCATGGCTTCGGTTACCGTTTTGGTTTGAAATTTGGTTAATAATTTGATGTAATTCTTTCATATTATTTGCACCTGCCGCTGCCTCTGCTTCGCTAGCCATTGTTTCCAAGAATTTCCTTTTGTCATTTCTCGCAGCTCTTTTGACTTTTTTCGCTAAATTGGAGTATCTTGTTTGAAAGTTGGGGTTGTCATTTTTTCGAATTTTCATGTTATTGCGTTCTTTGATTAGGTTCCACGTGTTATCCGATATCCATACTTTCCTTTCCGATTTCTCACTGTAGCCAATTTTATCCTTCGCTATATTTATAATTGCTTCGTATGTGTCTTCCCATGATGTTTGTAACGACGGTACGCAGTCTCTTAGCGCGTTTCCGACGTCATCTCTCTTCTGGCTATTTTTAATTTTGATACATTAAATCGTTTTGGTATATTGTTCTGCCTCTTCTTAAATATTCTCCTCAGCTTTATTTTCATAGTAGCAACCACAAGCTCGTGGTCGCTGTCGATATCCGCACCTCTGCTTGTGCGTACGTCCATTAACGACCCTCTCCATTTGCGACGTATACAAATGTGGTCTATTTGATTTTTTGTGTAGCCATTTGCTGAGGTCCATGTATATTTGTGGATATCCTTGTGTGGAAATAGTGAACCGCCTATAACGAGCTGGAATGTTTGGCAAAATTCAATAAATCGTTCCCCATTGTTGTTCCTTTCTCCCAAGCCGTGTTTTCCCATAATTTCAGGTATGCCATGATTATTGTTGCCAATTTTTGCGTTAAAGTCACCTGTTAGTAGAAGTATGTCACGCTCCGCTACCTTATGAATAGTGGCAGTTAACTGGTTGTAAAACTGGTCCTTAATTTCTTCTTCTGCATCCTCCGTGGGTGCATAGCATTGCACAATAGTAACATATTTCTTGACATCACTATAGAAGCGGGCCATTAAAATGCGTTCGGAAATTGGGCTCCATGAACAGAGGGTTTTTCGCAATTCTTTACTTATTATAAAGCCGACACCGTATTCGCTTCTTGTTTCATGTCCACTGAACAATATGAGGTTATCATTTGCAGATATCATTTCGCCATTTCCAGGCCATCGCATTTCGCTTATACCCAATACAGCAACGTTGAACCTTTTTGCCTGCGCCTCTAGTTGGGCAAGTCTTGAAGACTCTCTTAATGTACGAACGTTCCATTGTCCTATTCTTATCCGTTTTTGTTTGCTAAATGTCGTCATCGTTTCGGTTGATTCAGTTTCTGTTTCTCTTGTATCAGTTTCAGTAATCGGATTATGATTCAGATAGATGAGTGATTGGTCCATCGTATCCTATGATGGTACTGGGGCTGCCAGTTCATAGCCACCATCCCGGCAATCTGTGTACACGTTTATATAGCGAGCCGCTTGATGCAAGCAGCCGCCCGCTCGCTAGAAACTAATGTCTCTATATGCGTAGTATTGGTTATTTTAGGGGCGCCAAATTCTCGCCTCGTCGAACCAGGGATCTTAGGCACTCGGACATTTTCTCCGAGACTCTCCCCCAGCTCCGCTGAGCTGTCCACGACTGCTTATTTAATTCGCAGCTACCCAGTATATCTACTGGGCGTTCCACTATCCGCAACCTGTGGACGCGTCCGGCAGCACTCAGCTATGCTTCCCTAGGGCGGAATGTGTTTCTTTAAGAGAAGTGAATATTTTAAAACTTTTTGGTGAACGGGAACGTCTTTAATAAAAGAAGCATTAATTGCAATTTGTAAAATTGAATTTTTTGTTAAAGTATTACAAATTTCTTACATAATATGGAAGATATATTTATATTTGCCATTCCGTTTGTAACACATCGAAATATTAGCTGGAGACCTTATAAAGTATATATCAAGCTTTTTGTAGAAAATTAACTTATGTTGAAACTGAGGTATGGGGTATTGTAACTCGCGAACAGTTGTAACATACCATGACCTTTGAACGTACTTAGGTAAACTGAAGTGTTTTAGCTCGATTCACCGATAGATTTTTAAAAATAACAATTTTGGCGGAAGCTGTGGTCGTATTAATGTAAACAAGTAAAAAAGCGTTAAGTTCGGCCGGGCCGAACTTTTCATACCCTCCACCATAAAATATTCTTAACTAAAATGGAATAATTAATTTTTATTCCTGTCCCCAACTTTAAGTGGTTACCTTAAAATGTCAGATAATGTACATAAAATGCTTCATTCGGGAGGCCCTTTTTATGGTGCCTATATCTAACTATGTATGTTGACAATGTTTGGTGGGCGAGAAATTGGGAGGTACCGTTATATAGGGGTTATAATAAAACATGGACCTATGTTGACAGTTTTTGATGTGAGCCTTTAATGTCAAATAACTACTAATTCGGTTAAAAATTGTAGATAGGATCCTCAAAATACCGAAAATCGGTACATAACGTGGGAACTTCAAATGTCATTAACAGCTAGTTCGGAGGTATATGGCTATACGAAAATATGAACTTAAATGAACAATTTTTGTTGCAGAATTTTGTTGGCTTTTAAATTTCAAATTACAGAAAGTTCGTACAAAAAATAAAGCAAAGGAACGGAAAATCGGGAGGTTTGTTTTGGGGCTATACCAAAACATGGACCTACGTGGTTAAACATTTTAAGTAAAATCCTCAAAGTACCGAAATCGGGAAGTATCGTTATATTGGGGCTATGTTGAAAATTGTTGATGCAGATGTGTGGTGACCACTACAACCTTCAAATGTCAAATTACAGTTAGTTCGGTTAAAAATTGTAGCTAAAATTGCCAATTACTGAAATTTGGGAGGTACCGTTATATGGGAGCTATATCCGAACATGGACCTATGTTGAACATTTTTTATGGAGAGGTGTTGTGACTACTAAGAACTTCAAATGTTAAATTACTGCTAGTTTGGTTTAATATTGTAGCTACTTTTATATGTGAGCTTTATCAATACATCGACCTTTCTTGACAATTTTGTTCAAATGTTCAAATTACCATGTCAAATGTTCAAATTACAGATAATTCGGTTAAAACTTGTAGGTAAAATTCCGAAATCCGTTATACCGAGGTACCGTTATATGGGACTATACCAAAACATGGACCTACGTTCATAATTATTTCGAATATAAGTTTTTTGGTCACTAAGAACCCTAAATATCAAATTGTAGCTAATTCGGTCTAGAAATGTGAACATAAACGTCAAAATACCTGAAATCGGGCGGTAACGTTATATGGGGGCTATTCCAAAACATGGACATATGTCCACTAGTTATATAAGTTTATTGACATTTAAGAACCCTAAATGTCAATTTATAGCTAAATCGGTCTGAAAATGTAGCTACAAAACGTCAAAATACCGTAAATCGGGGGTACCGTTAATGGGGGCTATACCAAAACGTGGACCTATGTCCACAACTTTTGTTATATAAGTTTAGTTACACTTAAGAACCCTAAATGTCAAATTATAGCTACATCGGTCTGAAAATGTAGCTACAAAACGTCAAAAATACCGTAAATCGGGGAGCACCGTTATTATAAGTTTATTGACATTTAAGAACCCTAAATGTCAAATTATAGCTACATCGGTCTGAAAATGTAGCTAAAAACGTCAAATACCGTAAATCTGGGGTACCGTTATATGGTGGCTATACCAAAACGTGGACCGATATAGCCCATCATCGAACTTGACCTGCCTGCAAACAAAAGACGAATTTTCCCAAAATTTCAGACAATTTTGGTGGAGAGGTGTGGTGACCTCTAAGAACTTTAAATGTCAAATGTTCAAATTACAGATAATTCGGTTAAAACTTGTAGGTAAAATTCTCAAAATACCGAAAATCGCGAGGTACCGTTATATGGGGCTATACCAAAACATAAACCTATGTTAATGCTAGTGCTTTTTGTAATTTTTCTTTATTATAATTTATAATTATAATAAATATATTTAAATAAAATAAATAAATAAATTTTTTTACGTCCTGAATCTAATAAGCCACGGCGCGTCTAAATCCATCCACTATATCGGCGGATATGACACCCCTCAAAATTCGAAGATCTCCGACAAATGTTTTTGAAAATATCGCGTATTTAAAAGCGTTTTGGATGTGTCATTTCTACTCAAACAAATAGACCGATACGTTTAAATTTGCGAATGTACCAAAAATAATAGATGTAGTATAATTTTTTGATTTTTTGGAAATGGAGAAGACAATTTTAGACATTTTTTCTGATATATTCACGATCAGCATAAAATTCAAAGTCGAAGTAGCCATGTAAGTCCGCCCGTCCGTCTCTTCAAATCAAGATATCCGTATCAGACAATTTGGAGTTGATTTGGAACGTATCGAACGGATCAACCGATTCGGTTCAAAATTTGGCTTTCCATATATTTTGTCCAAACACTTTTGAACTTTAATCTCTATCCAAACGCCCTAAATACATAAGTTTTTATACCCTCCACCATAGTATGGAGGGTATATTAAGTTTGTTTTTCCGTTTGTAACGCATTGAAATACTCATTTGCGACCCTATAAAGTATATATATTCTTGATCAGGGTAAAATTCTAAGTCGATCTGAGCACGTCCGTCCGTCCGTCCGTCTGTGGTAATCACTCTAGCATCCACAAAAATGGAGATAGGACGCTGAAAATTTTGGGAAAATGCGTCTTTTGTTTGCAGGCAGGTCAAGTTCGATGATGGGCTATATCGGTCCACGTTTTGGTATAGCCCCCATATAACGGTACCCCCCGATTTACGGTATTTTGACGTTTTTAGCTACATTATCAGACCGATGTAGCTATAATTTGACATTTAGGGTTCTTAAGTGTTAATAAACTTATATATTAGAAGTTGTGGACATAGGTCCACGTTTTGGTATAGCCCCCATATAACGGTACCCCGATTTTGCGGTATTTTGACGTTTTTAGCTACATTTTTAGACCGATTTAGGTATAATTTGACATTTAGGGTTCTTAAGTATCAATAAACTTATATACAAAAGTTGTGGACATAGGTCCACGTTTTGGTGTAGCCTCCATATAACGGTACCCCCCGATATACGGTATTTTGACGTTTTTAGCTACATTATCAGACCGATGTAGCTATAATTTGACATTTAGGGTTCTTAAGTGTTAATAAACTTATATAACAAAAGTTGTGGACATAGATCCACGTTTTGGTATAGCCCCCATATAACGGTACCCCCCGATTTGCGGTATTTTGACGTTTGTAGCTACATTTTCAGACCGATTTAGCTATAATTTAACATTTAGGGTTGTTCTTAAATGCAACTAAACTTATATAACAAAAGTTGTGGACCTAGGTCCACGTTTTGGTATAGCCCCCATATAACGGTACCCCCGATTTACGGCATTTTGACGTTTTTATCTACATTTTCAGACCAATTTAGCTATCAATTGACATTTAGGGTTCTTAAATGTCAATAAACTTATATAACTAGTGGACATAGGTCCATGTTTTAGAATAGCCCCCATATAACGTTACCGCCCGATTTCAGGTATTTTGAGAATTTTACCAACAAGTTTTAACCGAATTATCTGTAATTTGAACATTTGACATTTGAAATTCTTAGTGGTCACCACACCTCTCCACCAAAAATTGTCAAGAAAGCCCCCATATAACGGTACCTCCCGATTTTCAGTAATTTGATAATTTTAGCTACAATATTAAAAAGAACTAGCAGTAATTTGACATTTGAAGTTCTTAGTGGTCACAACACCTCTCCATCAAAAATTGTCAACATAGGTCCATGTTCGGATAAAGCTCCCATATAACGGTACCTCCCAATTTCAGTAATTTGGCAATTTTAGCTACAATTTTTAACAGAACTAACTGTAATTTGACATTTAAAGGTTGTAGTGGTCACCACACATCTGCATCAACAATTTTCAACATAGCCCCAATATAACGATACTTCCCGATTTTCGGTACTTTGAGGATTTTACTTAAAATGCTTAACCGAACGTAGGTCCATGTTTTTGTATAGCCCCAAAACAAACCGCCCGATTTTCCGTACCTTAGCTTTATTTTTTGGACGAACTTTCTGTTATTTGCAATTTAAAAGTCAACAAAAATTCTGCAACAAAAATTGTTCATTTAAGTTCATATTTTCGTATAGCCCAGATACCTCCGAACTAGCTGTTAATGACATTTGAAGTTCTCACGTTATGTACCGATTTTCGATATTTTGAGGATTCTAGCTAAATTTTTAACCGAATTAGGAGTTATTTGACATTAAAGGCTCCCATCAAAAACTGTCAACATAGGCCCATGTTTTATTATAACCCCTATATAACAGTAGCTCCCAATTTGTAGCCCACAAAAATTGTCAACAGTTAGATATAGGCACCATAAAAAAGGGCCTACCGAATGAAGCATTTTATGTACATTATCTGACATTTTAACGTACACACTTAAAGTTGGGGACAGGAATGAATATTTCATGGTGGAGGGTATGAAAAGTTCGGCCCGGCCGAACTTAACACTTTTTTACTTGTTTTTTTTTTTTTTTTTTTTTTTGGAAAAAAGTGTTTCAATTTACACTTTTTTATTATACCCTCCACCATAGTATGGAGGGTATATTAAGTTTGTTTTTCCGTTTGTAACGCATTGAAATACTCATTTGCGACCCTATAAAGTATATATATTCTTGATCAGGGTAAAATTCTAAGTCGATCTGAGCACGTCCGTCCGTCCGTCCGTCTGTGGTAATCACTCTAGCATCCACAAAAATAGAGATAGGACGCTGAAATTTTGGGAAAATGCGTCTTTTGTTTGCAGGCAGGTCAAGTTCGATGATGGGCTATATCGGTCCACGTTTTGGTATAGCCCCCATATAACGGTACCCCCCGATTTACAGTATTTTGACGTTTTTAGCTACATTTTCAGACCGATTTGGCTATAATTTGACATTTAGGGTTCTTAAGTATCAATAAACTTATATAACAAAAGTTGTGGACATAGGTCCATGTTTTGGTATAGCCCCCATATAACGGTACCCCCCGATTTGCGGTATTTTAATGTTTTTAGCTACATTTTTAGACCGATTTAGCTATAATTTGACATTTAGGGTTCTTAAGTATCAATAAACTTATATAACAAAAGTTGTGGACATAGGTCCACGTTTTGGTATAGCCCCCATATAACGGTACCCCCGATATACGGTATTTTGACGTTTTTAGCTACATTATCAGACCGATGTAGCTATAATTTGACATTTAGGGTTCTTAAGTGTTAATAAACTTATAAATTAGAAGTTGTGGACATAGGTCCACGTTTTGGTATAGCCCCCATCTAACGGTACCCCCCGATTTGCGGTATTTTGACGTTTTTAGCTACATTTTCAGACCGATGTAGCTATAATTTGAAATTTAGGCTTCTTAAAAGTCAATAAACTTATATTACAAAAGTTGTGGACATAGGTTCACGTATTGGTATAGCCCCCATATAACGGTACCCCCCGATTTACGGTATTTTGACGGGTTTAGCTACATTTTCAGACCGATTTAGCTATAATTTGACATTTGAAGTTCTTAAATGTCAATAAACTTATGTGACAAAACTTGTGGACATAGGTCCACGTTTTGGTATAGCCCCCATACAACGGTACCCCCCGATTTACGGTATTTTGACGTTTTTAGCTACATTTTCAGACCGATATAGCTATAATTTGACATTTAGGGTTCTTAAGTGTAACTAAACTTATATAACAAAAGTTGTGGACCTAGGTCCAAGTTTTGGTATAGCCCCCATATAACGGTACCCCCGATTTACGGCATTTTGATGTTTTTATCTCCATTTTCAGACCGATTTAGCTATCAATTGACATTTAGGGTTCTTAAATGTCAATAAACTTATATAACTAGTGGACATAGGTCCATGTTTTGGAATAGCCCCAATATAACGTTACCGACCGATTTCAGGTATTTTGAGAATTTTACCAAAAAGTTTTAACCGAATTATCTGTAATTTGAACATCTGACATTTGAAATTCTTAGTGGTCACCACACCTCTCCACCAAAAATTGTCAAGAAAGCCCCCATATAACGGTACCTCCCGATTTTCAGTAATTTGATGATTTTAGCTACAATATTAAACCGAACAAGCAGTAATTTGACATTTGAAGTTCTAAGTGGTCACAACACCTCTCCATCAAAAAATTTCAACATAGGTCCATGTTCGGATATAGCTCCCATGTAACGGTACCTCCCAATTTTCAGTAATTTGGCAATTTTAGCTAAAATTTTTAACAGAACTAACTGTAATTTGACATTTGAAGGTTGTAGTGGTCAGCACACATCTGCATCAACAATTTTCAACATAGCCCCAATATAACGATACTTCTCTATTTTCGGTACTTTGAGGATTTTACTTAAAATGTTTAACCGAACGTAGGTCCATGTTTTTGTATAGCCCCAAAACAAACCTCCCGATTTTCCGTACCTTAGCTTTATTTTTTGGACGACCTTCTGTAATTTGAAATTTAAAATTCAACAAAAATTCTGCAACAAAAATTGTTCATTTAAGTTCATATTTTCGTATAGCCCAGATACCTCCGAACTAGCTGTTAATGACATTTGAAGTTCCCACGTTATGTACCGATTTTCGATGTTTTGAGGATTCTAGCTAAATTTTTTAACCGAATTGGGAGTTATTTGACATTAAAGGCTCCCATCAAAAACTGTCAACATAGGCCCATGTTTTATTATAACCCCTATATAAGAGTACCTCCCAATTTCTGGCCCACCAAAAATTGTCAACAGTTAGATATAGGCACCATAAAAAATGACCTCTGAAGCATTTTATGTACATTATCTGACATATTAACGTACTCACTTAAAGTTGGGGACAGGAATGAATATTTTATGGTGGAGGGTATGAAAAGTTCGGCCCGGCCGAACTTAATGCTTTTTTACTTGTTAATATAGAGCTTAGTAATTTGGTATGGAAATTTCCATTACTCCTAGTATGTACCACCTGATTTTCGGTATTTTGAAGGTTGTGACCTCAATATCGCCACGAACTGGCTTCCTCGTGATGGAACCTTCCAAAGAAAACACTTAACACGTTTAATTCTGCCATCGTTTTTAATTTAAATGCAAGCGTTTTATTTGAGAGACTCAATCATGAGGAATAATATAAATATTTAGGCTAAGTGACAAATTATTTTACTCTTTCAAATGCAATTTGTTTGTTACAACGCTGAATATTTTTTCAATCATTGTATGGCTTTCATAGCAAACGCTTAGCGTAGTCTTTGAAAGTTATGAGTATGGCTCTGAACACTTACACGCCGTGACAACACTTTTTTCAAGGACGTGGGTTCAAACCCCAGCCTGTCTCAGCTGATTTTATTTATTTGAGAATTTTGCAATTTTTAGGCGAAGATCCTTTTTAGGATAAATTTTTTAATTAATTTTTCGTTGGAATCGAGCTTTATAATCAATAATGCAAGTGAAAAAGGAAAGCCGACGATTTGAAACCACACACCCACCACTATATGACATGACATGTTTCGCCTTTGGTAAAGGCTCCTCAGATATATCGGATGTGGGACGGCTTCGCTATCATCTAACTTTTCCTCTTTCAAATGAAATTTGTTTTTTTACAACGTTTAATATTTTTTCATTCATTGTATGGCTTTCATGACAAACGCTTACCGTAGTCTTTGAATGTTGAACATTTGTGTGTGTGGTACCCCAAGGATTGGACAGATAGGGCCCAAATTTGAACATAAACTAGGTTTCGGCAATATTTAGGATCCAAAGTTTGGACAAAATCGGTTGCTACGTCTACGAGGTAACGCGCGTACCATTTTAGCGAATATTTTCAAATTTTTGTGGGTGAGGTACCGGAAGGAGTGGACCTATAAGCCCCGCCTTCGAATTTCATCTAATATGCGAAGAAATACTACCATATCCAAAGTGTGGACGAACGAAGTATTCGGTTCGAGCTCTCCAGCCACTACATATGGTGCCATAGGGATTTTTTTATAACTTTCGGACTGTTTTCTTAAGAAGTATAGACGTGATCCTGAAAAAAACTGGAAGGTACCTGAAGGAGTGGACTGATATGGCTTATCTTCCAACTTAAGCTAAGTTTGCACAAAATATTACGAAGGACACATTTTGGACCGAATCGCTCTAACCACTACACACGGTGTCATAGAGTTCTTTTTTGCAACTTTCAAGCTATTTTCTCAGGAAGTATGGACTCGCCCCTGATGAAACTTGTACCGTAGTATGGGGGACAGGAAATAGAAGTTGCTACAACAAAAATCAGAGCGATTCGAGAGCAGCTATTAAAGTAAAATTTTCCGAAATTTTGTGTGGGAGGTACTCGAAGGAGAGGACCGATTGAGAATTCTTCATATTGGAATCTCATCTAAGTCTGGTAGAAATTTCAGAATGTGCAAAGCATGGATTAAATCGGTTACTCCCTTCATTGCGCACAAATTTACCGAACATTTTCGCACTTTTGTGGGGAGGTACCTGAAGGTGTGGACCGACATAAGCCATCTTTGAACTTAAACTAAGTTTGGACAAAATATTACGAAAGTTATTGCGCAGACGGACAGACGAACGGACATGGCTAAATCGACTCCAAATTGTCTGAAACGCATTTCGTCCAAACATACTTAGGGTCTAAAATCATTATTTCGATGAGGCACATTTCGCCCGTATGAAAGTGAATATACCCTCGTTAGCATAAATGCTGAGGGTATAAAAAAAACCAATGTAAAAAACTGTAATAAAAATCCTCAGTTCAAATTTTCCCACAGGATTACCTTAAAAATTTTGCCCAGTGTAATTGTTCATACTTACTTCAAAATATTGGTGGTGGAGGTTTTATAACCGGTCAGCCGAACAGTATATGTTTCAGCGAGGTAGTATAAATACCAGACAGTAGCAGGTGGGTAAGTGAGTTGTAAATCATGCCGCTAACTACCACCGTCAGTGAAGTAATGTGTAACTTAAGTAAAGTAAAGCTGTGTGCTTAGTAAAGTGAATTCGTTTACAAAGAAGTGAAGTAAAATCAATAAATCGTTTTAGACTCGTAACCTAAAGAACCCGCGTTTTTTTTACAAATCGGATCAGAGAATAGAACAACATCTACACGGGGTTAAGTTAAACCTAATTCTGTAACAATATTGTCCATATTTCTAAATATTCTCCAAATAAGAACATTCTGAAACTACAATGTTCATAGATGAGAAAACTCAAAAAAATCGCCGGAGCGTTTTTAAATAAATCGCAATTCAAGTCGAAATTTTTAGGGGTCTTTTAGGTTTTGTTGTAGCTATGAAAATTCTCTACTTGATTGTCCTTTATGATAATTTCGTAGGTTTTACCGTGATTAAGATATAAAAGTTCAAATTGGGACAATGCATTGACTGTATCGCCTCCTTATAAAACAATGTCATGACTGCAATTTCCCAACTTAAACGTATAGATATCAAAAATGTTAAAACCTAGGAACAAATCATAGCGGTCAATCCCTTAGGGAATTTTCACAGCTACAACATTTTCTTTGGCCCCAATTCGATTTTTCTTGCGGTTTCCAGGAAAAATCGCAAAGAACTTAAATAAACCAAACAAGTAAGCCAAGACTATAGTCCGACAGACCGACCATGTTATACCTTACACCTTTACCACCAGAATTAGCTTTTCACAAATCAATATTTCTGTATGGAACAAATAAACTTATTGTAAGAAATAACTTTGTGGATTCTAGTACCGTATCACACCAATCTTAAATAATAATATAATAATTGTTTCACAAACATCTCAGAAAGGACAAGGGGGACTTCTCTCATATTAATGAGTGAGTGTACCCCGATTCATATTCGCTCAATGATATGGGACCCACAGCTTATTTCCGAGTCCGAACGGCGTGCCCTAAGAGATGTGTGATTGCAATTTGCATCAGGGGGAAGATCAGTAGTTCTATTTCCGTATGTAGTCTACTTTGCGGCATATGCCCTCCAGGAAATAAAATATAGACCACCAATATTTGTTTGCATTTTTCATACAAAAGTAGTGGTCCATTTCACCCACTAAATAATATCAGATCATCATCCAAAATTGTATGCATCTTCTTCTATCTAAATTTCGTGATTATTGCGCTATAATTGCGAACTCTAGCGTGTTTATGATAACAATACAAACAAATAACTGGGTATATTACGCTGCACAGTCGATGCGCCCAACGACAAAAATAAAAAAAATCATGACATCGTTTTAAAAATTTAAAAATGCAAATCGCTTCAAAACATTCCAAATTTTTCGAAACTCTACTTATTTTTTTCCATTTTTCGCGGTTCTTGAGGAGAAAAAGCCTCACAAACATGACTAATTTTAAAGAAAAAATTGTATTTAAAAATTAGAAAAAATGGTTATATTTTAAGCGAATTTATGAAACAAAGGACTATTTTTAATGTCTTAACATAAATTGAATCATTTAGTAAATTGCCTTAGCTTCATTTTCCTAGTTACGAAAACTCCTCTAAATTGCAAGGGTTGCCATATATTTTGGTTATAATATCGGTCAAAATGAAAATATTTAATATAGATGTATGGATTTCCTTAAATTTTAAGTTACTTTGCACAAATTCGCACAAATGGCCACTAGTACCAAATTGAAGCCTAGCGCTTGTATATTTCAAAACTGTATAGACTTTTTGCGGAAATTTGCGGTTTTGGCAGTTATGACCAAAAGTTTAACACCCTTTTTTAATTTCTGAATTTATATTTTTTTGAATATTTTGAAATAATTTTATTATCCTTTCTTAAATTTGGTTTCAATATAATATATTTTGTACTATCAGCGATTTCTATGGTCATGGTAACTTAGATCTGTAATGAAAACTCGCGAAAAAAAGATTTGGGGGTATTCATTTAAACAAATAACTTATTTTATTTTTGGGACACCCTGAGGTTGGACCACGCTAAAAAGTGGATATTTGTTCCCGCATTGAGAACCAAAAATACATTATTACAAGTCATTCTGCAGACAAATGTGGTTAAATCTTATAAGTACCAAGAAAAGGATGGTAACTCTACATGGAGGCTGTTGGCAAAAATGGACCGATATGACATTTCTTTATAAGATGGTGTTCTGAAGTCTGAGATCATTATAAGAACATAGTCCCTTAGAATATTTGGTTGACATCTGCCCAAATAAATCGATATATAAAAAATCATAGGGGAGCAAACCAAATCATGGACCAATACTGACAATTTTTCGTGGGGATGCTTACAATGCAATAATAACTCCTGGTACCGGATTACAGCAAATGTGTTTGAACAATGTCTTGGTAACAGTTAAATACTTAAATTCAAGATGATTCGTTTCATGGGAACCACGCTAAATTTTGGACCGAGGACCCCAATATTTTACGTAGTGTATTTTTAGGCCACTATGACCCATTGATAACAATTTCAGTTCCATATAGCATTTAGAAGTATTTTTGTCACACCTTCCCATGTAAGTGCCACCACTGTGCGCTGTAACTCCGTTATCTTATCAGGTACACCAACACAATTGAAATCAATAGAAAGGTCAAGCGTTCCTCTTCCAAGTATAGCTTACTTGCCCGGAATGTCTCTTCCAGGTGTGTACGATAACTTTCCCAGCAAAAATTACTCAGTCAGTTCCAGCAACCTCTCTAAGTGAATTTTGCTCTCTCAAGCAAGAAAAATTGCAGAAAGTTATCGAACAGCATTTTGAACCAACTTGCAAGAAGTCAGCTGTTTCCCAAAATGTATGAAATTTGTTTTTATTTCTTTTGATATTTTAAACCAAATGGAACAAAAACATAATTTTTAAAATTGCAGTTTACTTATTTAATGTTTTAATCCTATCCACAACGCTTTAGAATCTAAAAAAATGTGCAATTGTGAATATTTCTTGGTCACAAATGTTAACATTTCGAGTTGTTTACATATTGAACAGGTGATTAAAAGTCAGCTGACCAGACTTGCAAATTTTTGCGGGAGAAATTTTCCCAGCAGAAATTTGCAAGTTCTCAGCCGCAAAACTCTCCAAAAATCTCTCCAAACTCGCTCTATTTTGCTGGATAATTTTGTTATCGAACAGCATTCAGTAAAAATTTGTAGGAATTTGTACAAATTTTTGGGTTATCGTACAGACCTATTGTTCACAATTTTCACACAAAAGTTGCGGTCCATTTAACCCTCTAAATATTATCTGATCGCCATCTCAAATTGCAAGCTTCTTTTTTTGTCATACACTCTTATCTTATTTAAAATTTCGAGGCGATCGGACTATTATTGCGACCTACAGAGCATCTACAAAATCGAATAAAAATTATGTTTTTGATAAATGTTTCACGATCATCACCAATTAAAATAGCGATCTATACTGATGTGAAACCGACCTCCATACCAAATTTCGTGATAATCGGTCCATAATTGCGGGATGGAGTTTGATTACAATTTATAATGGACAGACGGACACACGGACGAACGGACGGACACACATCTCAAAACCGCTTTATCTCGCCGAGATATGAAAATTGGTATACCATATTGGGGGTCTCCGACGAATATTTTGCGGCGTTACATGAATTTATTTAAAAAATCTCTCCAACGATTTTTTTTGTTTGTGAATTTTTCTCACCTATGAACATTGCTGGGGTCCACCGTGGTGCAATGGTTAGCACGTCCGCCTTGCACTTAGAAGGTCTGCGGTTCGAATCCCAGGCCAAGCAACATCAAATTTTCAACGGTGGCAAAATTCCCCCTCAGTAATGCTGGCGATATTTCCTGAGTATTTAAGCCATGAAAAACTTCCCTACAAGTGGTGTCGTAAGACACGCCGTTCGGACTCGGCAATAAAAAGTAGGTCCCATATCACTGAGCTAATATGAATCGGCGTGCACTCATTGATATGAGGGAAGTCTCCCTTGTTGTGGGAACAAATGTATGTATGTATGTATGAACATTGCTGTTTCAAAATCCGCAAAAATATCCGAGGTGTAAGCGCTTTTCACTTAAAGATAGTTAAAAATTTACGAAAGCCAATATTGTAGAGAATTTTCACAGCTAAAAGATTCTCTCCAGTCTGGTTTCGATAAGTCTTACCGTTTTCATGTAAATCGTGAAACCCTAACAAAAATCTAAAATTGTGACTTGAACATCTATATATGTATCTCAAAAATGGAAAAAAAACCTAGGAACAAATCATAGCGGTCAATCCTCTTTTCTTAAGCCCCAATTCGATTTTTCTTGCAGTTTCCAAGAAAAATCGCGAAAACCTAAAATATACCTAACAAGTAAGAAAAGCGTTAAGTTCGATCGGGCCGAACTTTTTATACCCTCCACCATAAATTTCAGCCATTTCGGTGGATTAATGTGGCCACTACCTTCAAAATACCGAAATTCGGAAGGTACCGTTCTATGGGCGCTATATGATGGCGTGGACCTATACCTACAAATTTCTGGGGGAAAGTTTTATACGCCTAAAGAAGACTAAATACCAAATTTCAGCCATCTCGGTGTGATAATGAGGCTAAAACGTTCAAAATATCGAAAATCGGGAGATATGGTATAATGGGGGCTATATCAACAAGTGGACCTATATAAACATTTTATGGTAGAAATGTTTCTTAGCCTCTGGAAACACAAAATACAAAGTTACAACCGATTCTTTGGTCAAATGGGTCTAATACCAAAACGTGGACCTATATAACCCAACTTTGGTAGGAATATTTTTTGGCCTCTGGAGACACAAAGTACCAACCAATTCGGTGGTAAAATGGGCCAAATATCTTAAAAATTCCTTAAAACGACGACGCGTCACGCGTCATTTTGTATGGGGGCTATACGAAAGCGTGGACCTACATAGCCCGCTTTCAATACAAAAAGTCCTACGTAAATATAACATATTTTCCCAAAAGTTCATCAACCTACGTCAATCCGTTCGGACGCTAGGGTGATTTCACACAGACGGACAGACGGACGGACATGGTCTATATCAATGTAGAATTGCACGCTGATCAAGAATATATATACTTTATGGGGTCTAAAATGATTATTTCGACTAGTTACAAACGTAGTGACAAACTTAATATACCCCCATCCTATGGTGGAGGGTATAAAAATGTGCATTTTGACCGCGATTTATATAAAAATCCCTCCAGCGATTTTTCTTGTTTTTGAATTTTTCTTACCTATGAACATTGCTGTTTCAAAATCCGCAAAAAATGCCCAGGTGTAAGCGGTTTTCACTTAATGTTAGTTAAGGCGCACCATGTATGACATTGTTTTATAAGGTAGCGATACAGTCATTGCATTGTCCCAATTTGAACTTCTATATCCCAATAACGGTAAAATCTACGAAATTATCATAAAGCTCACTCTTATAGAGAATTGTCAACATTTTCTTTGGGCCCATTTCGATCGGTCTAGTGGTTTCCAAGCAACCTCGTGAAAACCTAAAAAAACCTAAAAATGTCAACTTGAATCGCGATTTATTTAAAAAGCGCTACGGCGTTTCTTTTTTTTTTTGATTTTTCTTACGGAATAATTTTATGGCGAGGTGATATACATGCCTGTCAGTGAACTCGATTTCTAAGGCACTATTTTAACATATTCCATGTTCTTCATTATATAATTAAAATATAAAAATCAGGATCACAAAACGATTCGACTAGTAATGCATTAAAATGTTCAGAAAATTTCTTGTTACACTGTCGCTTTGAATTTGAAACAACATGCATTTCGTTGTGCTCAATATCATTCCGGGAAATTCTGTTAAAATAACACAAAAGAAAAGAAAATATATACACATCTACCAAGTAAGAAGACAAATAACACCAACCCAACAGATGAATACAGCCCTAAGTCCATTGCCTTTGTGCTCTCAAAGTCTTTTGTTATTTCTACAAGGAAACTTGTCTAGGAAAAGAAAAATAAAGAAGACATCCCTAGGAGGGAGAAAAAAACTAAGACTATTTGTAGATATAAATGCCATATATTTTTTATACTTCTTACATTTGTTTGAAGTATAGGAGGGTTGAGAAATAGTGGGGGATATATTTAAAGATATATTTCAATAGTTAAAGCTAAAGTATTTGCAATCTGTAAAATTATTTTATTGCAAAGTGAAACCCTTTGCAAGCGAACACAAAGTACAAAATTATTTTAGAATACTTAAATTTGATTTCTGACGTTACTATTCGAGTCGGGTCTGAGAATATTGCTCTGGATTCATGGCACACAAGAAATAAGGAACTCCAAGGTGACGTAGCAGTGTTTTCATTCAAGGAAGAAGTTATAACAAATCTATTATTCAGTCTAAATGACTAGTCATAGCAATAATTAAGGTTTAGTAATCTATAAAAGTTTAAATAATGAAATAATTTACATAAATATATCAAGTTGTGAGTGGTTCTACTGTATTATGGTTCAACCGAATGTTTGATATTTCTATGTCCGTTAAAGAAGTTATGAAATCTGCATGTTTATTATTTGAATAAGTTTTTTTTTGGTTTGGTATATGGGCAAAACTGCCAATTATTTCATATTCCATTTCCAAAAAATTTAATTTTTTCTTTTCGCGCTACATTAACGATTTTTGGTACATAGGTTAAGAAAAAAATTCCCCAGTACAAATCCGCTCGCGAGCAAATTTTTGGTTGTTGCGGACAAATGTTATCGCGGTTTTACTTCTGCTTTTAAGAAAAAATTATTATAAAAACGCTAATTATTTTATTGAGCACAATTGTCACTAAAAAGTTATCACGAAGTGACGTCATTAAGTAGATTGCATAATATTTGTAAAATGTTTCTCAGCATTCGCGGAATTTACAAAAAATTGACAAAATTTTAAATGTAATCCGAATTTTTTGAAAATATAGGTCCATTTACCCGTCAAAAGTTACAAAAAAGTAACAGTTTTAAATAAAGACTTCACGGGGAATCAAATGAGACCAAACTTATAATCATCGGGATAGTAGTTAGGATATTATAGCCAAAATAAGCACATATTTGTGTTGCAAAAAACTAATTTTGGTTTGGAATAATGGTTTTCACATGCATTCTAGAGTCGAAAATATTGGAAAAATTCTATAGGAGTACTTCTTTTATTTTTCTTGAAACTCCCAAGGAAATGGGCGGATTTTGCTTTATCTACATTCACATAGAAGGTTTCCCATTGAGGAAAGTTATCGGGTTGTTGAAATAAATCAATAGACTTCTTAAACGGAAATAGAATTCAAATAAACCGCTTTAACTTATATGCATTATTAAAATATGTGTAAATCGCGTAATTATCAAAATCGTTTTGTCCGCATGTGATTTTCATGTACAGCAAGACCATATCTTTTAATTTGTATATATTTTTCGAAATATAATTTGGACGCTAAGATGTAGCATCGGCTGCATCTTAGCATTAAAAAACCTATAAAACATCACTAATTTGCGCAAAGTTCATACAATTTCGTTCCGCATCCAGTTTTAGTGTCACCATGAAAATCTGCATCTATATACACCTATTTCAAGGCAATCAGTCAAGAACCGTGGATGTAGCATCACACACTATTTTTGGGATAAAATGAATGTAGTTCCCTTATCAGTGAAGTTTTTAAATCTCTGTTTCCGCAAAAAGGAAGATGCTGCACTAGTTTTTTCATAGTAGTGCAAGCGGCCGACAGAATACGCGATAAAATGCGCGATATTTTCAAAAACAATATTAGGTGATTTTCCTACCTTGGAATTTCTCCTATCTCGCGTTTTAGTAGATGGATTTTAACGAATAATGATTTATTAGATCCGCAACGTAAAAATCCAAAATTTGCAATCATGCACGAGTAAATCGAATGCCAATTGTGCAAATTAAACCCGAAATATATGATTTTTAGAAATTTGTTCGCACAAAATTTTCGTATTTGGATACAGATTTCTCTGAAGCTGTGTAGGCTACATTCACGACACATATATCAAATAAATCAGAATCGTGAGTTCTTCATTCCTATATATGATTTTTTGAAAAACCTGTTTGCGGAACGAAATTAGAAGAAAATTTCAAAAAACACTTAAAATCTGGCTTCAAAATGTCAGCATCATTTAATGGTAGACGCAGATCAAATTTTGAGAAGTTATACACTAGTGAGATGATCCTTATTTAGTTGCCTTCTACTTTTACTTTAACGTAAAAATCGTGAAAAGTGTGGTTTAATCACAAATCGAGAGAAAACAAAAAAAGACACGTTGGCTTCAACCCATTTTTACCCATTTTTTAACATAAATATAGCCACAGCTTCCACGCAAATCAACTTTGAAGGCCAATATTTTTTGCCAAGTCTAAAAACATTTCATTTTATCCAAAAGCATGTAAATTGTACAGTACACAACCACTATTCGCGAGTTATAAACGGGTAAACCTTGGCTTCAACGATGTAAAATTTTCAATAATATTGCCCATATATGTGTATATACGTTATGAACTACTTTTTCCTTTAAATGCGGTTGTTGGTTGCAATAAAAACTTGCAAACATTTATAAATAGGTAAGAAGTTTCCGTTTCTTTCTTCTTCTTTTGCTTTGAATGTAGGTGAATGTAAACGATTTAATATTTATAGAAGGAAGTTCAAAGTTTCTTTGGATAAATAATGCAATATATTACCTACAACATAAGAGTTTAGCACAAGTTGCTGCACTGGGCAATTCATTTATGCAGCACAATTTAGTTTTGATGAATAATTTGTAACAAGAACAATCATTGAAATAACTTATAAGTAGATTTTTAAGATGTGTTTTAAATACTGACCAACATCGTTTTTTTTGGGGGGGAAGAATGCCCTTGGTGAGTATATTAATAACGCAAAAGGAAATTTTTGCCATAGGTTAAGTTTCTGAGATACGGCGCACAGTGTCACGACCGTGGCCAAAAATGGTAAAAACTAAATACTTCGTTGAACAAATTTATTGATGGGGAGTGATAGAAAACATATTAATTGAGAAGAATCTGAATTTTGGTACTGATACGTGAAGTAGTTTTTGCTATATGATGATTTAAATCCGACAATTGTAGTTAATACCTATTTTTGTGTGTTTTTTTCTAAAATTAATAAATTATATTATGCGTTAATATTTAAAATTTAAAAGTAGCGGTCGCTGCAAATATGGTTCCTAAGTTCTCTTGGGATGTAATAAACTTGGCTACACCTTTGTTTGCATGTAAATATTAATCATATGGTGTTTACATTTACCCAAACATGTATTACTAAGTTTATTAATTTTCTGAAGCAAATTTTAAATTGAGTGGAGTGGGAAAAAAATTGTATAAAAGTGTATATCGATATTTTTTGCTGTATGAGTAGTAAAAAGTGAGTACTTCAAACATATAAAGGTCCCAGCTGCAGAGGTTTGCAGACGAATGTGTCACTTCTCTTTTTCACTGAGAGGATACCCCCTTTTTTAACAATTCGTTTTGCGGTGTTGGCTATAGCCCGAAAACGAATGAACCGATCATCATATATTTTTGTGGGCTTATTAAGTACCTAATAGTCTTGCTTTAAAACGAGAGAATTTTTAAAAATATAAATTTTTAAAAAAATTGTGAACAGCGAAAATCAAAATTCGATTTTTTACAAAAAATTTGCCGTTTTTTGACCACTAATCGGTCAAAAATTTTTTTAAAGAAAATTTCTCATATATAAGGACAAGAGTTTGATATATTCAATATGCTCACAAACAATATGAAGACTAAACACCAAATTTCAGTCATATCGGGTGGATATTGAGGCCACAACACTCAAAACACCGAAAATGAGGAGGCACGGTTCTATGGGGGCTATAGGAAGACGAGGACCTATACCGACATATTTCTGGTGGAAGGTTATAAGTCCCCCAACGGAGACTTAATACCAATTTTCAGCCATTTCGGTGTGATAATCAGGCTAAAACCTCCAAAATACCGAAAATCGGGAGGTACCGTCCTATGGGGGCTATATGAAGGCGTGGACCTATGCAGACAAATTTCATGGTGAAGGTATAATGCCCCCTGCGAAGACTAAATACCAAATTTCAGCATTTTCGGTGTAATAATGAGGCTAAAATCTTCAAAATACCGATAATCGGGAGGTACCGTTATATGGGAGCTATATAGGGTTTTGGGTTTTCCCGGTTTTTATCATTCCCGGGAAACGGGAAACCAAAAATCGCCATTCCCGGGAATCCGGGATTTCCCGGGAAATTTTAAAATACCAGAGTGGATCAATGTTTTTGTGATTTTTTATCTTTCCATCGTAACTTATATGAAATACAATATTTTCAAAGAGTTTCGGGATCAAAAATGGAGGACACGTTTTCGCTCTATCGATTAAAATCGAAAAAATATGGAAAAATGCACCATGTTGCCCGGATTTGGCCCACACTGACCATTTCCATTATTCAAAGCTAATGAAATCGCTCTATGGAAAGTTATTTGGCTCAAACAATTAAGTTATTGATTAGAAATTCCAAATCGTATTATTATTCTTATGCTTAAGATTGCTTGAAAAAAGTAAGAAAGTATCAGTCAGCTGTGCCGACTGAGATATACCCTCAGCCTCGGACCTAAAGAAAAGAAGCAAACACAATACTTCTGACGTTTCTAGGGACTTTTTGAGTTTTCGAGCCACTTCCTAAGGATTTGACCCGAATTTTTTTTACCGTTGTAACTAGGGCACATATCATGTTGCCAAACATTTAAAAGAGAGAGTGTGGGAGATTTCACCCTTCGACAGTTATCTTACGTACTACACAATGTAGTTGGTATCGGCAGGCTTTTTTGAGATTTTGTGCCTTTACCTCAGGAAGAGTGGACTTGCCCTCCCAACAAAAGTAACAGGGCCTTCAAGTAAAACTTTTTGGAAAGAATTTCAAAACGATTCGAGATAAGCTGTTAAACTGCACTTTTCCTAAATTTTGTGTTGGAGGTACCAGAAGGGCTGGACCGATATATTCCATATTTCAAACTCATACATGACTAGATGATATAATACGATATGCAAAGTTAGGACCAATCAGTAACTTCCTGCAGGAGTTATCATGCCAATTTTTGATTTTAGTTGTTGCCGTCAAGGTTTCTTGGTTTAAGACATTATCTCAGGAAGTATGGACTTGCCGCCGACAAAATTTGTACCGACGTAAAGGGGACCGTAAAGACAAATTGCTGAAAAAAATTTTAAATCGATCCGAGAGGAGCTCTAAAACTTCACTTTTTCGAATTTTGTGTGGAACCCGTTCTATGCCTGGAACTAATATTACCATATGAAAATTATAACCGAATCGGTCGGTTATTCCCTTCGAGAGTTATCGTGCGCACCATTTTAGCGATAATTGTTGAACTTTTGTGGGGAATGCTAAATATTTGACGTTATCGGTGGCTTCGTTCAAAGTTCAAAAGTTATCGTGGCCACCAGCCAGCAAGCCGGACCCCCTTTGCCCAATGACTGAGGGACTTTAAAATAGAAAATAATAAAGAATAAAAATCCGTCGTTATAGTCCATGTTTTTGGTGCGGCTCTTATAACTTTATCCCTGAAAACAGGTTTGTAGATTAAAGATATTTCCAAATATTTTGTAATTTATTGATTCTGTAAAATCTAATAGAATTCTGATTCTATGGTATAAAAGAGACGGACAGAGTTTATTCATTAATTCAATATTAGTTGCGATAAATTTAAAAAGATATTTCCCGATTTCCCGGGAAATATGTTTTCGTTTCCCGGGAAAATCCCGTAATCAAAAAACCGAGAATTCCCGGGAAATCCCGGTGCGGGATTTCCCTACCCAAAACCCTAGAGCTATATCAAAACGTGGACCTAAGCCCACAATTCTCTGTTGGAAAGTTTGATACCTCTGCCGAAGATTAACCACAAAATTTGAATACTTTCGGTTGGTCATTGTGTCTTAAACATTCAAAATACCGAAAATCGGGAGGTACGGTTCTATGGGGGCTATATCAAAACGTGGACCGACCAACCCACATTTTTGTCCTGAAGATTGTAAGTCAATAATAGGTACGTGTACCAAAATTGATGCACCTACGACAACTCCTTCTATTTTTGGCCACAGTTAATATGAACTCGCGACATAGTGCGGCGTAATGATTTTTTTAGATTTTTCCCCTATATTGCTTGAGAAAATAGCGTTATGTTAGCGAGATTACACGTCTTCAGTCAAATTGAATAGCGAATCTTTTCATAGAATATTTAATCCTTGTAACTCAATTACTTTCATGTGCTTTTGGTCCTCTATTTCTTAAACCGTAGTAAATACACCACAATATGAGATTTTTCAACATCCAAATATTCTACAAAAATGTTGCTCAGAAGATTTAAAAAACCCCTTTTTGTGATGAAAGTCGATGTAGATAATAGCACGAACCCGGAAGGACAGTTATGCCGTTGGTCAAACTTTTGAGTTATGGCGTGATCAAATTTTTGCTAGGTTTTTTTGTCATGTATGTAAAGTTTGACCTACGGCATAATTGTACTTCCGGGTTCTCAATATTATCTTTATCGAATTTCATCACAAAAAGGAATTTTTCGCCCCTCAGCCTTTGATCTTCATATTTGCGGGTGGTGATATTTTTATTCCGCCATCGCCGTCGAATGTACTTCATGATTACATTGCCGATATTACTGCCATACATACAAGAAATACCGTGGACAAAAGAGAAAGCCCGTGGACAAAGTCACCCATAGGTGACGTATTATACCACAGCTGCCATGAGACCAGACGAGAATTTGGCTGTGGATTTGTAATTAGCCGGAGGCTTAAAGGCAAGCGACAATTCGGATAAAAGCTAAATTCTTCAACATCAGTCTTATCTGTGCCCATGCTCCAACCGGAGATAAGGACGAGGACACTAAATATATTTTTTAAGAGCGACTGGAGAAAACATATGATCGATGCCCGGCCCATAATTCTAGGCGACTTTAATGCAAAAATTGGCCCGACTGTCTGTAAATTCAGCCTGCAGAGTAAAACATCCGATAACGGAATGAGGTTGATTGACTTTGCAGCGGCAAGGAACATGGTAATTAGCAGCACCAGGTTTAAGCATCCCGATATACACAAGGCTACGTGGAACTCACCAGATTATAAAACAAGAAACCAAATTGATCATGTTGTAATATATGGAAGGCAAGCGTCGTGCGTGTTTGATGTGCGATCATTCCGAGGAGCAAACATCAACTCGGACCACTATTTTGTTGCCGCTAAAGTACGCAACCGATTGAATGTAGCGAATAAAATACGCAACAAATACCAACACAGCCCGAAAATTGGATATCAAAAAACTGCAATCTCAGGAGACGGCCGCAGCATTCTCCACTCAACTAACACAGTTGTTAAACATTAGCATCGTTGTGCCCGATAACATACTAGCATAATGGCAAAGGATTGCACATGCCATGAAAACAGCCGCAAAAACAGTACTTGGATGCAAAAAACCTTCTCCAAAGAACACATGGTATGATGAGGAGTGTCGTGCTGCTACTAAAGAGAAGAACGTAGCACACAGAGCTACCTTATAAGCAGTAGCAACGAGTAGCACGCTAGAGCAATATAGGGAGAAAAGAAAACAGGAGAAACGTATTTTCCACAGAAAAAAAGAGAAATGGAAAAGCGCGAATGCGAAGAACTCGAGTTGTACAGGAGTCCAAATGAAGCCAGAAAATTCTATCAAAGAGTAAAACATTAAACTGATGGCTTTGTAACATGCACATTTTCCTGTAGGGACGAGCATGGGAACCTGGTAACAGATACAGGAAGCGTACTTAACATATGGAATGAGCAATTTTTCAAGCTATTGGTAACAAACGACAGCGATGAGGGCGAGGTCTTCGCGCCAATTCGAGATGACGGAATCGAATGTATACCGTCCAGTCATAGTGAGGTTACTACGGTAATGAGTGGATTAAAAAATAAGAATGCAGCAGGAGCTGATGGGCTACCAGCAGAGCTCTTCGAGACCGGTGATGACGACCTGATGAAGTGTATGCATCAGCTAGTTATCAAGATATGGCAGGAAGAGCGCATACCCGACGACTGGAATTTGAGCATCCTATGCCCTGTACATAAGAAGGGAAATAAAACAGTGTGTGCCAATTATAGAGGCATAAGTCTGCCCCCCTTCGCTTACAAGGTAATAGCAAACTTCTTGTGCGAACGATTAAAGACATAGGTCAATGAGATAGTAGGTCCATATCAATGCGGTTTTAGACCTGTCAAGTCCACCATTGACCAGATCTTCACTTTACGGCAGATTCTGGAGAAGATAACAAGACTGCTTTTGACAGCCAAAGCCGATACTACCCTGCAAGATGACATTATCAGACACGCGTTCATCAGTTAAAATAGGGAAGAACCTCTCTGAGGTGTTCGCCGCCAAACGAGGTTTTAAACAAGGAGATAGTCTCTCCTGCGATCTCTTCAATATCTTGATGGATAAGATCATACGGCATTCAGAAGCGAATAGAAATGGCACTATCTACAACATGAAAGGAAATAAAAGGAATTGAGTTACAAGGATGAAATATTCTACGAAAAGATTAGCTATTTGACTGAAGACGTATAATCCTAAACCCGCATTACCAAAACCCCAATCAGAGACATAAATCTATTTACTCAAGCATTATAGGGAGAACAAAATCTTAGAATCTTGACCTATGTCGAAAATTTCCTTTTGGGTTCTTAATATACTCACTAAGGGCTTTCATCTCCGAATGACATTTTTGAGTTTGATTTGTTGTCACAGAGTAGTTATTGTTTTGTTTCATAGGGCACAAGAGCAAAACAAACTTGATGAAATTTGTTAATTAAACACTCTAACCATTGTATCACACGTCATAATTAGTGGCTTTAACTAGAGTATTGTGTTGAGTATAAACGGGAGCAAAGTGCGGAGGAGCGATCTAATGACGTCGAGTTACTATTGCGGATTGCGGACATGCCATACGCTGACAACTTTGGTGATAAACACTAAAAAACTTATCCACGAGAAGAGGTGAATTCATAACCACCATGTACAAAGTCGCATAAAATCGGTTGCTTTGTTCTAGAGTTATCAGCGGGCGAATGACAAGTCTGACAATTTATTTCGAGAAGGAAAGAGAGAAAATTTTTCAAAGAAAAAAAAAGACATTTAACATAGTTAATGAAGAACATTCCCCTGCAAAAATAATGAAGGACATCTGATACGTTTTATTATACCCTCAGCATTTATGCTAACGAGGGTATATATAGAGATGGACAGTGGGTAAATACCCAATGGGTAAATACCCGGTAAATTGGGTAAATACCGGGTAAATACCCATTTGTGGGTATTTATTTGGGTATTTACTATATTGAATCGCTAATACAACATCTTAGACCCTATTTCTGAAATCGATTCAAAATGGATAGTTTTACAATACTTTATACAAGTGGGTAAATACTTGGGTAAATACCAGAGTATTTACCCAAGTGTTGGGTAAAAACTCATTAACTGCCGAACCACTTGACGTAGGCTGACAAAATTTGGCTCAAATCTTACTTATATCAAGAGAATGTCTATCATTGAAAATGGGGTCTCTGGGTCATGTTTTGATATAGCCCCCATATAACCGTACTTCCCGATTTATGGTATTTTTTGTCTATTTGCCTCATTGTACAATCATAGTGGCTGAAATTTGGCACAGTGAGTTCTCAATATGTAGACATAGGTCCTACGTCAAGGGGTTCGGCAGTTAAAGAGTTTTTACACAACATTTGGGTAAATACTCGAAATCGGGGTACCCCTATATGGGGGCTATTAGAAAACGTGGACCTATGTTGACAAGTTTTTGCAAGGATATTTTCTACATTTTGAAAACTCAATATGCCAAATTTAAGCCAATATGATTGTACAATGAGGCTAATAGGTAAAAAATACCTTAAATCGGGTGGTAGGGATATATGGGGGCTATATTAATACATGGACCTAGAGACCCCATTTTCAATACTAGATATTCTCTTGATATAAGTAAGATTTGAGCCAAATTTCGTCAGCCAACGTCAAGTGGTTCGGCAGTTAAAGAGTTTTTACCCAAAATTTGGGTAAATACTAGAAATCGGGGTACCCTTATATGGGGGCTATTAGAAAACGTGGACCTATATTGACAAATTTTTGCGAGGATATTTTCTACATTTTGAAAACTCAATATGCCAAATTTCAGCCAATATGATTGTACAATGAGGCTAATAGGTAAAAAATACCTTAAATCGGGTGGTAGGGATATATGGGGGCTATATTAATACATGGACCTAGAGACCCCATTTTCAATACTAGATATTCTCTTGATATAAGTAAGATTTGAGCCAAATTTCGTCAGCCAACGTCAAGTGGTTCGGCAGTTAAAGAGTTTTTACCCAAAATTTGGGTAAATACTAGAAATCGGGGTACCCTTATATGGGGGCTATTAGAAAACGTGGACCTATATTGACAAATTTTTGCGAGGATATTTTCTACACATTGAGAACTCACTGTGCCACGCTACAGCCAATATTATTGTAAAATGTGGCTAATAGACAAAAAATACCTTAAATCGGGAGGTACGGTTATATGGGGGCTATATCAAAACATTGAGAACTCACTGTGCCACGCTACAGCCAATATTATTGTAAAATGTGGCTAATAGACAAAAAATACCTTAAATCGGGAGGTACGGTTATATGGGGGCTATATCAAAACATGGACCCAGAGACCCCATTTGCAGTACCAGAAGTTCTGTTGACATAAGAAAGATGTAAGCCAAATTTTGTCAGCCTACGTCAAGTGGTTCGGCAGTTAATGAGTTTTTACCCAACACTTGGGTAAATACTCGGGTATTTACCCAAGTATTTACCCACTAGTTTAAAGTATTGTAAAACTATCCATTTTGAAACGAATTTACAACCTAAACCCAAGAATAGGGTGTAAAATGTTGTATTTGCCATTCAATATAGTAAATACCCAAATAACTACCCACAAATGGGTATTTACCCACCGTGTGGGTATTTACCGGGTAAATACCCGGTAAATACCATCTCTAGGTATATACACTTTCATACGGGCAAAATGTGCCTCATCGCAATAATGGCTTTAGACCCCAAGAATGTTTGGACGAAATGTGTTTCAGACAATTTGGAGTCGATTGAGCAATGTCCGTCTGTCTGTCTGTCTGGCTGGCTTGAGCGCACGATAACTCTCGAATGGATTAACCGATTCGGTCCAAAGTTTGGCTTTCCTAATATTTTGCCCAAACTTAGTTTAAGATCGAAGATGGGCTATATCGGTCCACTCCTTCCGGTACCTCCCACACAAAATTTCGGATAAGTTCAGATTAGGACCTGCTCTCGAATCGCTTTGATTTTTGTTGCAGCAACTTGTATTCACTGCCCCCCATACGACGGTATAAGCTTCATCAGGGGCAAGTCCATACTTCCTGAGAAAATAGCCTGAAAGATGCAAAAAGCCCCTATGACACCGTGTGTAGTGGATGGAGCGCGAGAAACTCTCGAACGGATCGGTCGATTCGGTCCAAAATTTGGCCTTCGTAATATTTTGTCCAAACTAAGTTTAAGTTCGAAGATAAGCCATATCGGTTCACTCCTTCAGGTACCTCCCCCACAAAAGTTCAAAAATTTTCTGAAAAATTGTTCGCACGATAAATCTTGAAGGGAGTGACCGATTTAGTCCATACTTTACAGTTTCGAATATGGACTATATTTGTCCACTCCTTCGGGTACCTATCACACAAAATTACGGATAAGTTCACCTTAAGACCTGCTATCGAATCATTTTGATTTTTATTAAAGCAACTTGCATTCGCTACCCCCATTACGACGAACAATGGTTCAGAAATCGATTTTCCTGGCTAAAAATCAAAATTTTGTTTTGTCAAAGATACAGTTGAACCTCGATTATCCGTGAATCGATTATCCGGGAACCTCCATTATCCGTGATAGAAAAGAAATGTTGAACTTTTTTCCATTTCCTCTATTTTTCGTTATAAACTTCATTGCCCGGGAGTAAGAACACACTTTCCAATTAATCTGATTAAGCAAACAAAAGGTAAACAAACGAAAACTGGAAATTCTCCCGTATTACACAATTTGTGTATTTATGGTATCACAAAAACTATGGGGCAAAGTCAATTCAGATGAATCTGATGATGATGACATTGTGTATCCTTTTAAAATTTGGTGGATTACCGTAACAAAATTAATAAAAATTGCAGATTTTCATATTATTGCACAATATTATGTAATTTTTACTTAAATATATGTTCAAGAATTTCATAAAACATTGCCTCCATTATCCGGGAAAATCGATTATCCGTAATGCCTCCGGTCCCGACCATAACGGATAATCGAGGTACGACTGTATTTAATTTCTATATGAGATTCGATAGTAAACATATTGAAACTAAGGAAACCAAAAAATTAGGCCCAAATATTGGAAGGTGTGGGCGTGGCGTGCCCCAAAAAACGAGCATTTTCTCCATTTTTGGGAAATACGTAATTTTTGCAAATTTCTGGAGAAAGACGAAGCTATTTCTTTGAAACTATAACAGTTATTGTGTTCATTGTTTTTTTGTAAGGTAGGTAGGATTGTGGCCTTTAAAAATAGTTTTAGTAAATTACCGTAGCGTTTACACAACATGATCTATTTTATTTTTCCTCGGGTACTAAATTTTATGAAATTCCAAATTTAGTGGACTAGAACTTTTGTGGAACAACATGGAGCAAAGTTCTTTTTTCACAGAAAGATGCCCGAAAGTCTCCTCTTCCAGCCCATATATACTTCTGTACCCGTCCCGTTCCGTCCGTTTAGCACTTTTTTCAATTTATTGAAATTACATGGGTAAAAATTTGTGTTTTTCTATACTGTTTCCATATGAATTACAGTTTTTTGACACAAATTACAACTTTTTTGAGTATATGAGTTTTTATACGAGTTATATAAGTTTTATTAAAACCCAAGGAGAATTTTTTTAATTTTTGAAAAAATTTAAATTTTTTTGTAAAATTTTTTTTTAAAATGTTTGAAAAATTTTTTTTCGACATTTTATCGATTTTTTTTAGTTTATCTTTTTTTTGGTAATTATTTTGTTTATTTGTTGGTGTTTGACCATCCTTAATACATAGGAAGATATAAAAACCACAAAAAAACTCATATTTTGATGACAAATAGTTAAAAAACTCAAAAGTTTAATTTTGACCTTGAATTTCTCTGCAACTACCAGACCGAACTAGACCGCTTATAATTCGTCTGAAAGCTGATTGCGTTATATGTCTAACAAAAAAGAATTATGAATATATCTCTATCCGTTCAAAAGTTACAGAATTTTGACCAGGAAAAAACGATTCTGAACCACTGTGCGACGGTAAAAGTTTTTTTTCAGGGGCAAGTCCATACTTCTTGAGCAAACAGCCCGAAGAATGTAAAAACACCATATGGCACCATATGTTGTGGCTGGAGATCCACTTTCATAACGGTCAATGTCGATCCATTCCTTTTAGTATCTCCTCCGCAATACTTTTGATATTTAAGCCTAATCAACATTTTTGTCGGTTCAAACGCCCTTAAATACAAATTGTATGTACATAGCGTGTTTGGTGCATCTAATACATAAAATATATATGAGAGCTATTTCTAAATCTGAACGGATTTTTATATAATTTGACACATTTATTTCGAGATTTAATTCCGTCACACAAATATTTTGGCAAATATTTTTCGTGTGTACACCAGCAAGTTGTTCTTTTGTTCGTCAAAAATTCGAAAACAATATCATTTTCAAACATTTGGTGAATGTTTTTGCTTCACAAAAAAAGAAGAAAAATTGTTTGGAGAAACATTTTTACTTTGACTGTTTCTTTGTTTCAAAAAATAATTTTATTTTGTTTGTATAAAATTCCCATTTGCGTTTTTAAATAAATTTGGTATAAATGCTACGTATAATATAAACAAAACAAACAACGATGTTTATCAACAGTTACATATCGAGTCGCAAACATAACAAAAAATAAAAACCGAATAGGTACATAACAGAAACATCAAGAAACACCACAAAAAATGTTTTTCGCCACTATCGTAGAAACTATCGTCATTCATTCGCTACTAATATTATTGCCGATATTTGAATTCGAAGGTTTTCCTGCAACAAACTGAGCGACGAATGAATCATTTTCAATTCATTCTCGTGTGTCGTTCTCGAACAAAATTTCCGAAACATTCGAAAACGATATCGTTTTCGATAGCAATGGTATGGTGGGACATTCTAAATTTCATCGGAATTGAAAAATTTTGGGGCAGAAAAATTTTGTCCGGTACCGTCAAATGGGGGCAACAAGAAAACGTGGACCTATGTTCATAATTTCTGGTGGAGAAGTTTCTTGGTCATTTAGAACCCTAAATGTCAAATTATAGCTAATTCGATCTGAAAATGTAGCTAAAAACGACAAAATAGCTGAAATCGTTCGATGAGTTACAAACGGAATGACAAACATAATATATATCGTGCATATTATGTTGGAAGGTATAAAAATGCACGACAGTACAATATGCGGAATATTGTTCTTATAAGTCCTAATTTACATTAGGCGAGTTTACTTGCGGCAATTTTTCTCGCTCCCTTTTAAACTTGCTTCTTGCATTTATAAAAAGCAATTCTGTTCCGACAAGTTTTGTTTTCAAAACAATGAAGATAATGTCAAATACGAAAAATACAAAAGGAATTGCCTGAAAATTGCCGGTACGAGCAATTTTTTCCATTTCCATTCCCCTTACGTGTCTCTCCTACAAACAGAGACTTGCCGCAAGTAAACTCGCCTAATGTAAATTGGGACTATCGAAAATACGTTTTTTTAATTCGGTTCGACGAAAAACGTTACCGCACAACGATTTATAAATTTTTTTATGCCACCTTTCAGCCTACAAAATCATATTTTGAATTCTTAAAAAATCTCTGCTCGTTTCGAAGTTATCAACGATTACATTTTTTATTCCATGTTGCATCATTTTCAGTGACAGTCACTGTAAGTATAAGGTTGAAAATTAAATGCACCGTATATGTCGCCAAAAGAAGTTAAAATAAACATTGTTGTTTCGTATTAACCCAATCTCTGCGGAAGATTTTAGAAAAAAATTAAATTTTGTTTTATCAAAATAGTCTGGCTTAATCCCATTGTTGTTGTTTTATTACAGTGTTTTATTTAATATTACTTTAAAACAACTAATTTATTAGTGGAAAAAGGTTGGCATTGTTCCCCAAGGGGTAAGGCAGGGAAGACTAGTTTTAATCCACGCCACTGGATCTCATCAGTTCCCTTGTTTCTTGTTTGTGGATATTCTCCACCGAAGTTATTTTTCAATAACTTCTTCAACAAGAAACTTTTTTGGTTTGTTTCGCAAACACTTTCGTCGGAGTTGTTTTAGGTTGCCAAAGAAAAACTTCTCATTTAAGTTTTTTCTTTGTTCACCTTTATATTTCGAGCTGACGATTGAAGTTTGGTTATAAAAAGTTTCTTGTTGAAGAAGTTATTGAAAAATAACTTCGGTGGAGAATATCCACGAACAATAAACAAGGGAACTGATGAGATCCAGTGGCGTGGATCGAAACTAGTCTTCCCTGCCTTACCCCTTGGCGAACAATGCCAACCTTTTTCGACTAATAAATTAGTTGTTTTAAAATAATAAAAGAACAACAATGGGATTAAGCCAGACTATTTTGAAAAAACAAAATTGTATTAGCTATCCCAATAAAAAAATTAAATGTTAACTTTATCGTGCTTTTAGGGCATGAAGTGGAACTCGAATGACCGAAACATTAGAACAAATCAAAAGCGGCATCCCTTTACCGTTAGAAAAATACTAATAATAATATAAATATGTTCAATTTGGTGATTAGTTATTCCATAGAGTAAACAACTACAAGCTTTACAAGTGACACCATATGGTACCACCACAACAGGGATTGTGTTAAATATGTTTCATTCATTTCATATGCTGATTAATCTGATTAAAAAACATTAACAGATTGACATTACCTCAAAAATTAATTCTGAGCTCTCTTTTTATACCTTCCACCATAATATGGAGGGTATAATTAAATTTGTCATTCCGTTTGTAACACATCGAAATATTCATCGGAGTTACTATAAAGTGTATAGGGGAGTACACACTATCATTCAAAACTGACAGTCAACGTACTTTTAGGACGATTTTCCGGCAAATAAAAACTTTTATTTTGCTAAAAACGTTTGAAATAGAATATATACGGTATTATTTAGAGATTACAAAAGACATTTTTCAGTTAGGCTTTGATATTCACGAAATGGACCTCGATGACTGTCAGTTTTGCTTGTCAATGTGTACTATACTTATATGGTAATATTCAAAAATGTTTTACAATCGTTGAAGTTGAGGTTCACCATTTAATAAGTCGCGAACTGTCAATATATTTTATATAATATGATTATATTTATATTAATTGAAGTGTTTTAGCCGGGGTCTCATAATATAGACCATAATAAATAAATTACGTGGAAGCTGTGTTGGTGGTAATATAAAACAAGTAAAAAAGCGTTAAGTTCGGTCGGGCCGAACTTTTCATACCCTCCACCATAAAATATTCTTAACTAAAATGGAATAATTAGTTTTTATTCCTGTCCCCAACTTTAAGTGGTTACCTTAAAATGTCAGATAATGTACATAAAATGCTTCATTCGTTTGTGGGCGAGAAATTGGGAGGTACCGTTATATAGGGGTTGTTTATTTACAAACCTTTTGTCTTTTTTATTCGTAAATAATAAGTAAGTATTTTGTGGTTTTAAATTTCAAATGTTTGGTTTTATTTCGTGTTGTAATTCAATGAGTGTTATGTGTGTGTGGATGTACAATGTGTGTTGATTTTATCTAGGCTTTGTAATGCAATTTATGTTTTTTTTTTAGCACAATGTAGGTTGAGTTTTAACTAGGTTTATATTTCAAATTCTTTTTAGTTTTTAGGTAATTCTTTAGTATAGTTTTTAGGTTTTTTATTTATTCACAAATTTTAGGTAGATGTAAGTTTTAATGTAATATTTATTGTAGGATAATTTATTTTCAGGGAAGTGCAATTTGTAGGTTAATTAACAAATTTTATTCATAAGTAGATAATTTGTACTTGTTGTATTTTCAATTCAGTGTTGTATGTTAAGATTAATTCTATGTTCAATGTTTTTTTATGTGTATTTACAAATTTAATGTTTAATTTTGTGTTTGTTAATGTATCAAAAAATAGTGTAAGTAATTGTGACTGTTTGTACTTTTCACGGGGGATCACGATCGAGCGCTTTGAAGATTACTAACGAACTGAACTTGCTCTCCGTTGTTGTCGACATCATCAGCTCTCCGTATTCCAGGATTCATGGGAAGGCAGTGGAAGGATTACATTGGTTAGCGGACTCACGTATGTATATATATGTAAATGTTCCGCTAGCCAATGTTGAAAAAGCAACCGAACAGTTGTGCTCATAAGTATGGTCCCAGACCATACATTCTCCGCCCCCATGACGTCGTGCTTATCTCATCCTTCTAGTTGACTGGCATGTTTCTAATTGGCCCCGCGAAGACGTAGCCCAAGTTGGTATTGAAGGCCTTGACATCACCAACCCCAGCCGCCGTAGAGCCTTCCTTTATTATCGCCGAGTATGTGTCTGCCCCCAGCTCTAAATCGATGGGAATGTTGCTTCTTGGGTCTGGGTCCGCTATAGCTTCATCCGTAAAGTATGATGTAGGGTTCTCTATGAGTGGGTCAGAATAGAGTCTTCGTGGTAATTCGTCTGTTACTAGCGCATTAACCTTTAGTGCCCAGGTTGAGTTAGTGCGTCGGGCCATTATCTTGAAAGTTGTAAATCTTCGCCCTTGGTACGTAAAGGACCGCAACCCTACGCGCTGGAATGTGGAATATGCAATGCGCGTCATTACTGCTGATTGGCTTACCAAAGCTCTCATATTGTAATATGTGTCCATCTCATCAGTCTTAAGGCGAATCATTGCCGTTGGTAAAAACACCAAGTCCCAGGTGAAAACTGGTTCCACTACTGCTACTGCAGGCTGCAAGCTGTCGTTTAATTGCGGGGCGCCATGCAACAACGTGTGATGCCTGTAATCACAACGCTTGCATCCAGTTATACAAGGGCAGTCAGGGGCAAGGTGGCTCCTAGCCAGACAGTTTCGACAATATCCCCTGCGCTCTACTGTCTCGTACCTTTGATAGGGAGTTTTTTCTCGGAATCGCTGGCAGCCGCTCAACGCGTGATCTTGTTGGCACAGGCCACACGCATATTGCCAATGGCTTGGTCTCACTCTGGGGAGATTCCTGTTATCTGACCGGCTCCGTTGACGACGTTCAGGGCTTGGGCGACGTTCAGCTGCACGGGCTGGTCGGTTCGTAGACTGATGGCGGGATGGGCGTTGTTCGGGACTTCGTTCGTTGACAAGGCGGCGGGACTCTCTGCGTTCGGGGCGGCTGGGGCTTGCTTCGACTTGCCAGTCGTTTGGTAGGTAGGCTGCCATCTGTAAAAAAAGAGAAGAAGGAGTACATAGTTCTTTTTTTAAAAGGAGGTCCGACTAACTAGTCGGAAAACAACTTAACCACCTTCGTTATGGGTCGACTGATGTCACCACCAGCAGTCTTTATATCTACCACCCTTACGTTTTGGTCTGTTCCCTGATGGGTCTTTATAATCCGCCCTAACTTCCATTCAGTTGGGGTCAAACGTTCATCTTTTATTACAACTAAATCACCCTCTTTAATGTTGTCTCTTTGATACTTCCATTTGGTGCGTCGATGGAGTTCTTGTAGATATTCTGTTTTCCATCTATTACAAAAGTACTGAGAAATAATTTTTAAGCGCTTCCACCTATTAACCAGGCTTTCATCCTGGTCTGAAACATCGGGTTCTGGTGGGGCTAGAATTGGGGTACCAATTAGAAAGTGAGCTGGGGTCAAAGGCGACAAATCGCTAGGATCGTCACTAGCTGGACTCAAGGGTCTCGAATTAAGACAAGCTTCTATCTTTGATAAAATGGTGGAAAACTCCTCAAAAGTAAAAGTCATTTTTGGAACGCATTTCTTCAAATGCGTTTTGAAAGACTTCACTCCGGCCTCCCACAAACCTCCCATGTGTGGAGCGCCGGGTGGAATGAACTTCCAATCGAGGTTCTGATGTGAATTCTGAGTAATCGCTTTAGTTTTTAATTCTTTCATGAACAAGAGTCTATCTTTCTTCAGAACATCGACTGCTCCAACAAAATTAGTTCCATTGTCGGAGTACACGCAAGATGGGCATCCACGCCTACTAATGAATCTGGAAAATGCCGCTAAAAATGACTGAGTCGAGAGATCACTGGTTGGTTCGAGGTGTATAGCTTTTGTAGCAAAGCATACGAAAAGGCACACATATCCCTTTGTAATAAGACATGCTCTACCAGTAAAGTTTCGTATGCTGAAGGGTCCCGCAAAATCTACGCCAGTATTAGTGAAAGGTCTAGTTAGCAAAGTCCTTTCTGGTGGGAGTGAAGCCATAATCTGATTTTCTGTTCGCTTCTTGTGCAGAATGCAAACTCTGCAATTACGTATCGTCTTTTTTATCAACGACTTGAGTCTGGGTATACAAAATCCGGACCGTAAAACTCTTAACATCAATTGGTTCCCACCATGTAAAGTCACCTTGTGTGTATGTTCGACGAGTAAAGTAGTAAGTTTCGCATTGTGAGGAAGAATTATTGGGTGTCTTTCTTCAAAAGTGAGCGCCGGGGATTGTACGAGTCTCCCATGAGCTCTCATAATGCCTTTCGGGTCTAAGTATGGGTTCAAAGATAGCAATGGACTCTTTGAAGGTATTCTAGATTTCTTCTCTAACGCTTGAATTTCTTCTGGAAAAAAGAAACGCTGGGTACGAATTATACTGGCCCGTTTGCCAGCCTGAATTTCATCAGCAGTGAGGTCTACTTCAGAAGTTAGTGGATTTTGTCGACATACGAGGGTGTTTTTCCAAAATCTTAGTGCTTGCGCATATGCTCTGTATACTCTTGTTAGTGAAGATATGTGTCTCATGGGGTCCTTCTCAATCATTTCATCAGTATTTAACATCAGAACTTTCGAAGTTTTTGCCTCTAATGTAACATCACTTACTTCCTTTGATGGCCAACTATCCTTGGGTAATTTTAACCAATCAGGTCCATTCCACCATAGCTGATGGCTATTGAGTTCGCTAGGTGAGCATCCTCGGCTGGCAATGTCTGCTGGGTTATCTTTCGAGTCAACATGCGCCCAATTTTCTATTCCCACATTTTCAATAATCTCTGATACACGATTGCCAACAAAAGTCGACCAATGGCAAGGTGGTTTCTTCAGCCAAGCAAGAACTATTGTTGAGTCTGTCCAATAGTGTACGTTGAATTTGGAGATTTGAAGATTATTTAATATCGATGAAGACAATTTTGATAGCAGTACTGCTCCACAAAGTTCGAGTCTTGGCAGTGAAATTTTCTTAATTGGGGCAACTCGTGTCTTAGCAGTTAACAAGGAGGTTTGGATTTCATTACTAGTATTTCGGACTCTGATATATAATGCTGCTGCATATGCGCTCTCAGAAGCGTCACAGAATCCGTGAACTTCCACGTCGCTGTCTGGAGTGAAGTGTATCCACCGTGGAATCTTTAAATTTCCAATATCTCCACTATTCTTTACAAAATTCTGCCAATTCATGAGAGTAATTGTCTTCAGCATGTCATCCCAGTTAATCTTGTCCAACCAAATTTGTTGCATCACTAATTTGGCGACTATTACAATGGGAGCCAGCCACCCACATGGGTCGAACAGTTTGGCTATTATCGATAGGACTTCTCTCTTAGGATATGATGTTTTAATTTCCATTGTGGGCGGTGTAAACGAGAAAAAATCTCCAGATATATTCCATTTTATTCCTAGTGTCTTCGTTGAGGCATCATCGGAGATATCAAGCGAATTAACAGGATTAAGTTTTTCTTTCGGTAAGTCGCTGATTAACTTTGGGTCATTGGCAGTCCACTTCATCAGCTCAAAGCCAGCTGATTCCATGGCAGCTGTTAACTCCTTGCGAGATTTAACAGTATCCTCTAATGAATGACCTCCAGCTAGAACGTCATCCACGTATAAGTTTTCCAAAATAACTTTCGAGGCAATTGGGTACGTATCTTTTGTGTCTTCAGCTAATTGTATAAGTGTTCGAAGTGCCAAGAATGGTGCGCAGTTTACGCCAAAGGTAACGGTTTGTAATTCGTAATCTTCTACCGGGTCAGACGGAGATTTTCTGAATAATATTCGTTGAAATTTAGTTTGAGTAGGGTCCAACAATATTTGCCGGTACATCTTGGTAACATCGGCATTATAAACGTGTCGGAAAAACCTCCACTTCAGCACTTGCAGCACTATATCTTGCTGTAAAACTGGACCCGCATATAAATTATCATTAAGGCTTCGTTTATTTGAGGTTGGACTTGATGCATTGAAAACAACTCGTAATTTTGAAGTAATCTTTTCGGGTCTAATAACTGCATGGTGCGGCAGGTAGTAGTTTGGAGTCTTGGATATGTCATTTGAAGAAATCTTTCTCATGTGTCCCAGCTCGAGATATTCCATAATTGTGTTGTCATATAATTCTTTAATCTCGGGGGTCTTCATGAGCTTTCTCTCCATTCTGTAAAATTGAGCAAGAGCAATGTTTCTAGAGTCTCCAAGTTCCTCACATTTTTTAAAGGGGAGGGTCACTATGTATCGCCCTTCCGTGTTCCTTTTAGTAGTATCCACGAAGTTTTGCTCACAAAATGCATCCTCATCTGATCTCAAAACTTGTTTTGGGGTCTCCTCCGCCTCCCAAAAACGTGTTAGAATCTTCTCGATTGATACTGTATTGCAAAGTGATATTTGTCTTCTCTTTTGAGTCTCATCCTGCAAGGGTCCGCCAATTATCCATCCAAAAACGGTTTTTTGGGCCAAAAGGGATCCAATTGACTTCATAGGTGTTCCAATTGTAAATATTAGGGGTCCTATGTCCATCCCTATTAGGAGATCAACTGGTTGGCTGACGTAAAATTTCGGGTCTGCTAATTCCAAGTTCGTAGCATCGCGCATTTGTGTTTTTTCTAAAGTATATGGCGGTAAATTCGAAGGCAAAGATTTCAAAACAGGGGCCCAAACTTCCAGTTTAAAATTTGGGTCTAGCTTAGATCGTAGTTTAAAAACGCATGCTTTAGCAGAAGTTTCCGAAATGAGTTGGTTTATTCCAGTAACATGAACAAGATTTCGTTTTGTTGGCAAATTTAAACGATTTTTTAACTTCTCAGTAATGAATGTAGATTGTGATCCTGAGTCAATTATCGCACGAGCATCGTAATAATGACCATTAGCCTCAATTTGTACTACGGCTGTGAAAAGTAAAGTATCTCCGGGATGTTGATCTCTATTTCCACCATCCTGGAGAGTCAAAGTTGTGATATTTTCTGCTTCTTGGTTTGTTGTGGACTGTATAAGTGTCGTAAGAGCGGCAGCACTGGTACTAGGTCGTGCTTCCTCTTGAACTGTAGTCTGTATTGCAGATAGGGTCTCCTTTCCCTTGTGTAGTAGTGTATGGTGTTTCAAATTACAAGTTCTGCATCCAAAACGACTTTTGCATTCTTTCACGCCGTGGTTCGTAGATAAGCAATTATAGCAGAGGTGTGAGATTTTTACAACATGAATCCTGTCATTCACATTTTTAGCCAGAAACTGTGGGCAATCTCGTATAAAATGATTAGCTTTGCAAATTTGACACGAATTTTGATATTGTGTCTTGGGCTGCTGAGAAGCATTTGCATTTAATGTACCCTTCGAACTCTGAGCCTTCTGATTTATATTAGTTTGAAAGCTGCTTGTGAACTTCATTTTCTTCGAATTATCTTGTCTGTATGGAGTTTGTTGATTTTGTTTCGAAAAATTGGGCCTTATGTTTCCCACAGATTCCAAAGTTTTGAATTTGTGAGTCAAAAAGTTATTGAAATCGTTCCACGTTGGCAGTGTCTTGCAATCTTCAAGAGTATTCTCGAATTCTTCTAAAAATGTTCTTGGAAGTTTGCTGGAACAAATATATGTTAATATTGGGTCCCATCCTGAAACTTCGACCTTAAGAGTTTCCAGAGTTTGAATGCAGCTATTCACTGTTCGCTGTAACTTTTGAATACTGTGACTTGAGTCTGAAGTGACGTTTGGTAAATTGAATAAAATTTTCAGTTGCTCGTTCACCTGCATCCTCTTATTTTCATATCTGTCGGTTAAAATCTTCCAAGCTAGCTCAAATCCGTCATTTGTAAGAGGAACATGGCTTATTAATTCTCTTGCTTCTCCAGAAGTCTTCTGGGTCAAGTGAAAATATTTCTCCACATTACTCAACTTTGAGCCTCTAATGTAGATTGCGGTAAATAAATCACGGAAACTCGGCCAGGCATTATAACCTCCCTTGAAAACGTCTGTGTCACATGCTGGTAGTCTTGAAATTGCTGTAGAATCATTTTGCTTCTGCGCCAACAGGGTCTCTCGTTTTATTTTCTCCTCTGATTCCTTCTGCTTTAGCGTCTGAATTTGTCCATTGACTGCTGCAATCGCCTTTTTATAAACATCAATTGCCTCTAAATAATGTGTCCTCAGCTTGTTTTTGTCGATTGGTTTTTGTCCCTCTCCTGGCTCATAATCGCGGCATTCCACATAAGCTTTCTTTACTTGGTCGTAAAAAGAGTTAAGTTCCACTCGTGACGCCTCCAGGCTATGTATGTCGTCATCAGTGTTCGCAATGCTTAAAATTGAAACGTAATCCTGCAAGTCATTAACGCAGTTTGCAAATTTTGTGCACTTAGTTTTATCCATCCTTTTTGTAACGAGGGTCAGACTTTAGAACAAATTTTTGTTTTACAAAGGTTTGACAAAGTTGCCCTTTACGAGGACAAAGTGTTATTTTTCTTGGGTGTTTAAACAAATCAAGAATTTTGTCTTTGCAAAATTTTGTTGTTAATTCCCAATTAAGTTGATTGACGACAAGTGGATCTAATTTTGTGGAGAGCCTTCGAGTCCAAAGAATATTTGATATGAAATATCCGAAAGAAAAGCCAGAAAAACAGTCCAAATTGGATTATAAAAAACCGCTAAGGAAAATTGTTTAGATGAGTCAGAGAATTTATAAACGGCTATTCCTTTGTTTCCACGAAAGATTTTGTGCAAATGCAATAGACGATAGCAAAAAAAACACAGACAAATTATTTTCAATTCAAAAAAATTCCAAAAAAATGTCCGACAAGAAAATGTGTGCTGGGTTGCACAGAAGAAATGGTAAGATACAGAGAGTTTTGCGGCAAAAGAACAATAAAATCACTTAATTCCTTTGGTAGGAGGATTTTATTATATGTTGTAGCTCTAAAAACAATATGATGTAGTGTCGAAACCAAAAATTAATCAAATCAGAAAATTTAAGAATCCCAGCAAAATGTTTCAATCTCGAACAAAGTTTGGGTCAACGGCAAAAATTCAGCAAAATAAATGAAAAATTCCAATTGTATCCAACAAAGAATGATTTGGGTCAAATGTTTCAGCAAGGTATAATGTAAATTTTAGCTTTCAAAGAAAAATATTTTAGCAAAATGTTGTAAAAAAACCACAGTAAAATGTTTCAACAAAAGAATTCAAGAAAGATGAAAATATTTCGTATCAAGAACAAAAATTTCCATCAGCAAGAATTCAAAAAGTGTTCAAAAATTTTCAAAGATTTTGTATAAGTTCAGAAATTTTCATAAAGTTGTTTAAATTTGGGTTAAGTGTTTTCAAAGAAATGTATAGAAATGTTTAAGTATATTTTTTAAGGTTAGTTAACCAACAAATGCTTTATAAAATTTTTTTGTAAAAAATGATCAAATTTTTGTGGTTAGTTAACCTCAAATATTTTAGCGCTTGTCCACCAAACGCCGCCAATTTTTCCAAATAGTCCCAAAATTGATGTATTGGGATGCTAATATGGCGATTATATGCAAATGTTTAACAATGTTCAAATGTGTCTGAGTCTCTATGTAACAAATGTTGTAGGGTTATGTATGAGTCTTTAATAAACGGCGATTCTTTTCCAAAAAATTCCCACAAAAAAATTCCCACAAAAAATTGCAAGGTTATGGTTGTTAAACTATGACGCCAAAAAGTTGCGCCAAAGTTTGCATATAAACGCTAAGTATGTTTGTATTGTAATTGTTATGTAAATTTTTCTCCAAAATGTCTGCTAAGTTCATGTAAATTATTGTGTCACAATTATGACGCCACAAATTTGCGCCAAAATCGTAAAAATAAACGCTTTTTATGTAATCGACGAGAATATTCCCAAAAAATGAGAGCAAGATTCCAAATGACAAGCAGTAATTTCCAAAAAAAATCAATAATTTCAAGGAAAATTGATTTAAATAGTGTATATGAGAATATGTAAGTATTTTTCCTCAATATGTTTTCAAAAAGTTGTATATAAAAACTTTTATTATGCCGGGTCAATTCTACAAAGGTCTCACTGTAAACGGACAGACAAAGAGAGTGACAAGAGAGTATATTTCTTTCCAAATATTCCAATTTTTCCAGTAGAATTATGTCCCTTTAAAAACACACTGGTAATTTCCCAATTTTTGGAAGAAATTTCCAAATTTTCCAAATATTCAAGAAGAGAGATCGAGAGTTATGTATGTATGTGTAAAAGTGTGGACGTATTTGTGTATTCCCACGAACTAGAAAGGGTCAACATCAGTCCTTGGTTGCAAAATGTTGTTAAACTAGGGTCAAAGGGGTCAAGTTGTATGTTTTATAGCGTTTTCATCATAAAGGTAGAGTGTCGGTGTCAAATTTCGCCGAACCCTGTAGTCCTTTTTCGATTCCACGCTTTTCAATGCACAAAAAAACTCATTGGTACTCACTTTGACTCTCTATGTAAAGTTGGGAGTATGTCTTTATGTGTGTTTGTCCGTCCAGTGCTTCTTCTTCCTCTTTGTTTTGGCGCCTTGTGTTGGTATTGTTGGGTTATAGAATTTTGTTTTTACCGAACCGATAATTAATTATTGAATATTTGTTGTTTATGTTTGTTGGCAAAATGTAAAGGGTCAGTAAGGGAGTCTTGTTTTGTGAAAATTTGGAATGAAAAATAGCTCTTTATCAATGTTGTCTTATGACTTTTATTTCCATTAAAAAAGTTTTCATTTCAAATTTTCATAGAACAAGAATTGAACCCCTTTTTGTATTTTATCCGTAGTGTTTAGCAATGTTCCACTGTAATGTGTCACTATTTTTTCTTTTGGGTCGCACTTATTGTTCTTATTGTGTTATGTGGTTATATTTTTGCACAAGAATTATGTCACTTTTATTATTAAGTTTCACTGTTTATTTTATTTGTGGCCCACTGTATATTTGTAGATTTGTGTTTGTTGTTGTAATTCACAGTTTGTTGATGTTTTTAGTGTTTTCAATATTATTAAAAAAAATAAAATTATTAACTTTAAATTTTTGACAATAATCACTGGGACCACTGTATGTTATTCTTTCTAAGCGTTTTTTTGTCTCACACAATATGTTTCTGTTTTTCTTGTTCTTTACACTGGATGTTTCCAAACTAAGTTCCAGAAATCACTGTTCGTATTGTTGTTGTATTTAATGTAATTTTACCGGCGTTTTACTCTCTTATTGGAACACTTCATTTTTTATAATTTTTGCTTTTTCACTTTTTCCACTGTCACTCTTTTGTTCCAAAATATGTTTTTTTTTGTTTTTGTATTGTTGTGTCAATCTTTTGTTGGTAATTTTGTTAATTTTTTTCACTAATAATTTTTAATTGTCACTTGTTTACTGTTTGGTGTCGTTATTTTTGCTTGTTTTCTTTTGCTGTTCAATTAGGTAGCTATTCACAGAAATGAACCATGTGTTCAAGTTCACTTTTTTAATATAATGAACTAGTTATTTGTGATTGAAAATTTTTTATGTTATCACTTTTTCGATAAAAACTTTCACTTTTAGCAATTTTTTATGATTAAAAAACACTATTTGGCTCGATATGGACCAAATGTTTATTTACAAACCTTTTGTCTTTTTTATTCGTAAATAATAAGTAAGTATTTTGTGGTTTTAAATTTCAAATGTTTGGTTTTATTTCGTGTTGTAATTCAATGAGTGTTATGTGTGTGTGGATGTACAATGTGTGTTGATTTTATCTAGGCTTTGTAATGCAATTTATGTTTTTTTTTAGCACAATGTAGGTTGAGTTTTAACTAGGTTTATATTTCAAATTCTTTTTAGTTTTTAGGTAATTCTTTAGTATAGTTTTTAGGTTTTTTATTTATTCACAAATTTTAGGTAGATGTAAGTTTTAATGTAATATTTATTGTAGGATAATTTATTTTCAGGGAAGTGCAATTTGTAGGTTAATTAACAAATTTTATTCATAAGTAGATAATTTGTACTTGTTGTATTTTCAATTCAGTGTTGTATGTTAAGATTAATTCTATGTTCAATGTTTTTTTATGTGTATTTACAAATTTAATGTTTAATTTTGTGTTTGTTAATGTATCAAAAAATAGTGTAAGTAATTGTGACTGTTTGTACTTTTCACGGGGGATCACGATCGAGCGCTTTGAAGATTACTAACGAACTGAACTTGCTCTCCGTTGTTGTCGACATCATCAGCTCTCCGTATTCCAGGATTCATGGGAAGGCAGTGGAAGGATTACATTGGTTAGCGGACTCACGTATGTATATATATGTAAATGTTCCGCTAGCCAATGTTGAAAAAGCAACCGAACAGTTGTGCTCATAAGTATGGTCCCAGACCATACAGGGGTTATAATAAAACATGGACCTATGTTGACAGTTTTTGATGTGAGCCTTTAATGTCAAATAACTACTAATTCGGTTAAAAATTGTAGATAGGATCCTCAAAATACCGAAAATCGGTACATAACGTGGGAACTTCAAATGTCATTAACAGCTAGTTCGGAGGTATGTGGGCTATACGAAAATATGAATTTAAATGAACAATTTTGTTGCAGAATTTTTGTTGGCTTTTAAATTTCAAATTACAGAAAGTTCGTACAAAAAATAAAGCAAAGGAACGAAAAATCGGGAGGTTTGTTTTGGGGCTATACCAAAACATGGACCTACGTGGTTAAACATTTTATGTAAAATCCTCAAAGTACCGAAAATCGGGAAGTATCGTTATATTGGGGCTATGTTAAAAAATTGTTGATGCAGATGTGTGGTGACCACTACAACCTTCAAATGTCAAATTACAGTTAGTTCGGTTAAAAATTGTAGCTAAAATTGCCAATTACTGAAATTTGGGAGGTACCGTTATATGGGAGCTATATCCGAACATGGACCTATGTTGAACATTTTTTAAGGAGAGGTGTTGTGACTACTAAGAACTTCAAATGTCAAATTACTGCTAGTTTGGTTTAATATTGTAGCTAAAATCATCAAATTACGGAAATTAGGGAGGTACTTTTATATGTGAGCTTTATCAATACATCGACCTTTCTTGACAATTTTGTTCAAATGTTCAAATTACCATGTCAAATGTTCAAATTACAGATAATTCGGTTAAAACTTGTAGGTAAAATTCCGAAATCCGTTATACCGAGGTACCGTTATATGGGACTATACCAAAACATGGACCTACGTTCATAATTATTTCGAATATAAGTTTTTTGGTCACTAAGAACCCTAAATATCAAATTGTAGCTAATTCGGTCTAGAAATGTGAACTTAAACGTCAAAATACCTGAAATCGGGCGGTAACGTTATATGGGGGCTATTCCAAAACATGGACATATGTCCACTAGTTATATAAGTTTATTGACATTTAAGAACCCTAAATGTCAATTTATAGCTAAATCGGTCTGAAAATGTAGCTACAAAACGTCAAAATACCGTAAATCGGGGGTACCGTTATATGGGGGCTATACCAAAACGTGGACCTATGTCCACAACTTTTGTTATATAAGTTTAGTTACACTTAAGAACCCTAAATGTCAAATTATAGCTACATCGGTCTGAAAATGTAGCTACAAAACGTCAAAATACCGTAAATCGGGGAGCACCGTTATATGGGGGCTATACCAAAACGTGGACCTATGTCCACAAGTTTTTTTATATAAGTTTATTGACATTTAAGAACCCTAAATGTCAAATTATAGCTACATCGGTCTGAAAATGTAGCTAAAAACGTCAAATACCGTAAATCGGGGGTACCGTTATATTGTGGATATACCAAAACGTGGACCGATATAGCCCATCATCGAACTTGACCTGCCTGCAAACAAAAGACGAATTTTCCCAAAATTTCAGACAATTTTGGTGGAGAGGTGTGGTGACCTCTAAGAACTTTAAATGTCAAATGCTCAAATTACAGCTAATTCTGTTAAAACTTGTAGGTAAAAATCTCAAAATACCGAAAATCAGGAGGTACCGTTATATGGGGCTATACCATAATTTCATAATTTTTTCGAATATAGGTTTTTTTCACTAAGAACCCTAAATATCAAATTATAGCTAATTCGGTCTAGAAATGCGATTTTAATCGTCAAAATACCTGAAATCGGGCGGTAACGTTATATGGGGGCTATTCCAAAACATTGATCTACGTCCACTAGTTTTGTTATATAAGTTTATTGACACTTAAGAACCCTAAATGCCAATTTATAGCTAAATCGGTCTGAAAATGTAGCTAAAAACGTCAAAATACCGTAAATCGAGGGGTACCGTTAAATGGGGGCTATTCCAAAACATTGATCTACGTCCACTAGTTATACCCTACACCACTATGTGGTAAGGGGTATTATGTGTTAGTGCATTTGTATGTAACATACAAAAGGAAGCGAGATAGACCCATAGTTCCTTCTAGGGATATACATAGAATCACTTTCTGAGTCGATTTATGCATGTCCGTCCGTCCGTTCGTCCGTTCGCAACATACAGGTCGCATTTGTTGACCGATTTCGCTGAAAATTGGGGAATACCATTTTTTTAGCCGTCGGAAGATCAAGTTCGAAGATGGGATATATCGGTCCACGTTTTGGTATAGCCCCCATATAACGGTACCCCCCGATTTACGGTATTTTGACGTTTTCAGCTACATTTTCAGACCGATTTGGCTATAATTTGACATTTAGGGTTCCTAAGTGTCAATAAACTTATATAACAAAACTTGTGGACATAGGTCCACGTTTTGGTATAGCCCCCATATAACGGTACCCCCCGATTTGCGGTATTTTGACGTTTTTAGCTACATTTTCAGACCGATTTAGCTATAACTTGACATTTAGGGTTCTTAAGTATCAATAAACTTATATAACAAAAGTTGTGGACATAGGTCCACGTTTTGGTATAGCCCCCATATAACGGTACCCCCCAATTTACGGTATTTTGACGTTTTTAGCTACATTTTCAGACCGATGTAGCTATAATTTAACATTTAGGGTTCTTAAGTTTCAATAAACTTTTATAACAAAAGTTGTGGACATAGGTCCCCGTTTTGGTATAGCCCCCATATAACGGTGCCCCCCGATTTACGGTGTTTTGATGTTTTTAGCTACATTTTCAGACCGATATAGCTATAATTTGACATTTAGGGTTCTTAAGTGCCAATAAACTTATATAACAAAAGTTGTGGACATAGGTCCACGTTTTGGTATAGCCCCCATATAACGGTACCCTCCGATTTGCGGTATTTTGACGTTTTTAGCTACATTTTCAGACCGATGTAGCTATAATTTGACATTTAGGGTTCTTAAATGTCAATAAACTTATATAACAAAAGTTGTGGACATAGGTCCACGTTTCGGTATAGCCCCCATATAACGGTACCCCCCGATTTACGGTATTTTGACAATTTTAGCTACATTTTCAGACCGATTGAGCTATATTTTGACACTTAGGGTTCTTAAGTGTCAATAAACTTATATAACCAAACTTGTGGACATAGGTTCACGTTTTGGTATAGCCCCCATATAACGGTACCACCGATTTGCGGTGTTTTGACGTTTGTAGCTACATTTCCGACCGATGTAGCTATAATTTGACATTTAAATTTATTAGGTCTATAAATAAATGTACCAAATTATATCGAAATCGGTTCAGATTTGGATATAGCTCCCATATATTTTTCCGCCGATTTGGCGTATTTGCTGCACCAAACACGCTATATACGTCCGATTTTGGTGAAATTTTGATTGTGTAACTGAATTCGGTCTCAAAATAAATGTCCCAAACTACATCGAAATCGGTTCATATTTGGATATAGCTCCCTAATATATTTTCGGCCGATTTGACGTATTTGCTGAAAACACGCTATTTACGTGCAATTTTGATGAAATTTGGAATGTGTGACTGAATTTAGTCTAGAAATAAGTGTAACAACTTATATCGAAATCGGTTCAGATTTGGATATAGCTCCTATGTATATTTTCGCCCGCTCTGTCTAATTTTGATGAAATTTGGGATGTGTATATACATATATGTATATAAATCAGTTCAAATTGATACATATCTCCTATATTTTACATATTCACAGTGGTGTAGGGTATCATATAGTCGGCCCCGCCCGACTATGATCCTTTCCTTACTGGTTTTGTTATATAAGTTTATTGACACTTAAGAATCCTAAATGCCAATTTATAGCTAAATCGGTCTGAAAATTTAGCTAAAAACGTCAAAATACCGTAAATCGAGGGGTACCGTTATATGGGGGCCAGGGACGTACGCAGGATTTCATTTCGGGGGGGGCACAACTTGACCAAAAATCATGAAAAATTCAAATGTTGTGTAGCGTTACGTAAAGCTATTTTAAGGGGTTATGGTCACTTATAAGCATGAGAAAAGCCATTTTCATGCATTTTTTATAAAAAAATCTATTAAACCTTAAGTTACCTTCTATTTTTTTTTTTTTTTTTTTGAAAAAGAATAAACCGATCAGCATATATTTTTGTGGGATCATTACGAACCTAATAATCTTGTCCATTATCGAAAAGGAATTAAAAAAATCAATTTTTAAAAATTTTGAACAGTTAAAATCAAAATTTCGATTTTAACAAAAACAAAACACTGTACAAAATTGATATTTTTCTGACTCCGTCAGCAGTTTTTTTTAAAGACTCTCTCGGTTAAGGACATGATTTATGTGTACAATAGTCCCACAAAAACATATAAAGTGCCACTTCGAGGAAAAGACGTTTTTACTTTCTATGCTACATACAAAACACAATAAATGTTTCCCTTCGAAAGTTCATATCTCGGTAAATTTTTGTCCGATGGACTGGAAATTTTGGCACATATTCTATTCTATATTTTATCTGAAATAATGGTACAAAGTATATAAATTCAATAGAAAGAATTCATAATATTTAGTCCCAACGTTCGGTAATGTCGCCATGTAAAATTTATTGAAGTATATTGAAGTTTTTAATCATACAGGTCCACGTTATGGTTTATCGCAGAATTTTACAACAACAAAGAATTGCCGTTTTCTTTGCTATAGCAAGATTTTCACTATTTCGATGATCTTAGCCTAACGACGGCTGTCGTTGTCGTTGATATGTTTCCAAATGAAAACATTAAGAAAAATTTAACAGTGCGAAATGTATACAAATTATGGAATTTTTAGATATATTATAAAATTTATTTTTTTTTTTCATTTCTCCAAATATTTTATTTTGGCCCTTATCTACAAATTTGCTGCAAGGTTCAGAAGAAGATTTGCATTGATTTCAGAGATATAGCCCCGAGTTGTTTAAAAAGTCGATATTTAACAATGTTTAGATGGGGCCATAAAATCCAAGCTGTATCTGACTCAACAAAACGGAACTAGGGCTTTTGTACTTTGGGTCTGTACTTTCAAAAAATCCTCGCTTCAAATTATTTGCACAAGATTACCTTAAAAATGTTGCACAGTGTTATTTACCGAAAGAGATAGATTCTGATACCAGGATTATTTTTACGTTTAATATTATGTTACAAAAGAAGCGTTATAATTTGTTTTCTTAATTGTACGGTTAGAAGTTTTTGGACTCGATGACAAACACTTTGATGGACTTAGTTCTATATAGTTTTGAAAAAAAACAATCGATCCTTATTGAACCCACATAATTATTCACTAATAATTATTTGAGAGACACTCCTCTCGATAGTTACCGCGCCCATAAGCTTATTAGTTGGCCACCGTAGTATTTGGAGCTTTGTCAGGAAGCATAAACTTGTCCACGAAAAGTAGGATATCGCTGTAAACAAGACTACAAAATGTCCAAAAAATCATCGAACAGTCTTTAAACTGCAGTTATGATAGACTTGTATAAGAGACCTGAAGATGTTGTCCAAACATATTCTCTTGGACCTTGATGTACTTTTGGAAGTAATCTTGCGAACCATATTAGGTTCGATTTTAGACCGAATCGGTTAGTCCCTTCGACCATTTTAGTGAACATTTTTGAACTTTTATGGCGGAGATACCGATATGACTTAAATTTAATTTAGACAATACATTATGAGATCCATAACTTGGACCGAGAGTTATCATGAGTTCCAAACTGCCAGACAAACAGAGATACAGACGGTGGTAAGTACTTCCATCTTGGCTGAAACGAATATCGTCCAAACATATGTGAAGTCTTAAATCATTATTTTGATGAAATCTATACAATCCTAGTGTATATAATCTCGTAATCTAAAGTCTGAGGTTAGAATTATACTTCGGTAATGATAAGTAAAAATCAAGTGACGCACAAAAATTCATTTGTCTTCATTATTTTCTCATACTGTTTAGCAGTAAATTTGTCTAAAATAGAATAACAAAATTTTGGCGATGGCAGTAAAACAAATTTCTAATTGGGTTTCAATATGTAGTCCACGAAGCACCGACCCTTCATACATTTTATTCAATAGATTTTTTTATATATTTCCATTCCCATAATACTGAACTCGTTATTTTTGTTATAACCGGATGAGTTTTAAGCCTCGAGAGCTCTATACAGTTCGAATAAATAATAGACATGGGGTATATTCATTAAGGAATTACACGGTGCGCCTTAACTAATTTAGATGAAAGGTGCTTACACCTGGGAAGTTTTTGCAGATTGTGAATATACAATGCTCATAGATGAGAAATATAAAGAAACAATAAAAAATGCCGGAGGGATTTTCAAATAAATCGCAATTTAAGTTCACATTTTTAGGGGTTATTTAGGTTTTCACGATTTTGCTTGGAAACTGCGAGTCATATGTAAATGGGCCTAAGAAAAATGTTGTAGCTGTGAAAATTCTCCACAAGATTGACCTTTATGACATTTTCGTAAGTTTTACCGTTTTTGAGATATAGAAGTTCAAATTGAGACAATGCACTTACTGTATCGCCTCCTTATAAAACAATGTAATGCTCAGTGCGCCTTAACTAACTTTTGATGAAAACCACTTACACATGGGAAGATTTCGCGGATTCTGAAACAGCAATGTTCATAGATAAGGAAAATGAAAAAAAAACAGAAAAAATCGCGGGAGGGATTCTTAAATAAATCGCGATCAAAATTCACAATTTTAGTTTTTTTTTTTGGTTTTCACGATTTTGCTTGGAAACCGCAAGTCGTGTCGAAATGAAAATTCTCTACAAAACTGCTCTTTAGATTTTTTCGTAGGTTTTACCATTTTTGAGATATAGAGGTTCAGTTCAAATTTTTAGGTTTTTATCTTAAGTCTTCAAAATTTTGCTTGGAAACCGCAAGTCATATCAAAATTGGACTAAAGAAAATGTTAAAGCTGTGAAAATTCTCTACAAGATTGGATGATTTATTTTTTGCTGGATTGTACCGTTTTCAAGATATATAAGTTTTATTTGGAAAATTGCAGTAATGACATTGTTTTATAAGGAGGCGATACAGTCTGTGCATTGTCTCAATTTGAACTTCTATATCTCAAAAACGGTAAAACATACGAAAATATCATAAAGGTCAATCTTGTGGAGAATTTTCACAGCTACAACATTTTCTTAAGGCCCATTTACATTGGACTCGCGTTTTCCAAGCAAAATCGTGAAAACCTAAAGAACTCCTAAAAATGTGAACTTAAATCGCGATTTATTTGAGAATCCCTCCGGCGATTTTTTTTTGTTTCTTGATATTTCTCATCTATGAGCATTGTAGTTTCAGAGTCTGCAAAAACTTCCCAGGTGTAAGCACCTTCCAATTAAATTTAGTTAAGGCACACCGTGATTAGCTTTTGATAGTGGTATGATATGACATGAAGAATTAATTCAGATTTTATTGGAAGTTTCTCTCAAAAACAGCTTACAAACAAAAATTTTTAAAATATTTTCTTACAAAACTTGTTAATGATGTACATTTTCTGTTCAGAAACTTAAGAAAATATAAGTTTTAATTTGAAATCTTCAAATATATGTACAAACATTTTTATGAGAAAAAAATATAATAACTAGTTACAGTAGCTTAAAAAATTTTGTTCGACCAAACCATTTCGGGGGGGGCCCGGGCCCCCCGTGCCCCCCCCCCCCTGCGTACGTCCCTGATGGGGGCTATTCCAAAACATTGATCTACGTCCACTATTTTTGTTATATAAGTTTATTGACACTTAAGAACCCTAAATGCCAATTTATAGCTAAATCGGTCTGAAAATGTAGCTAAAAACGTCAAAAAACCGTAAATCGGGGGGTACCGTTATATGGGGGCTATATCAAAACGTGGACCTATGTTCACAACTTTTGTTATGTAAGTTTATTGATACTTAAGAACCCTAAATGTCAAATTATAGCTAAATCGGTCTGAAAATGTAGCTAAAAACGGCAAAATACCGTAAATCGGGGGGTACCTTTATATGGGGGCTATACCAAAACGTGGACCTATGTCCACAAATTTTGTTATATAAGTTTATTGACACTTAGGAACCCTAAATGTCAAATTATAGCTAAATCGGTCTGAAAATGTAGCTATGAACGGCAAAATACCGTAAATCGGGGGGTACCGTTATATGGGGGCTATACCAAAACGTGGACCGATATAGCCCATCATCGAACTTGACCTGCCTGCAAACAAAAGACGCATTTTCCCAAAATTTCAGCGTTCTATCTCCATTTTTGTGGATGCTAGAGTGATTACCACAGACGGACGGACGGACGTGCTCAGATCGACTCAGAATTTTACCCTGATCAAGAATATATATACTTTATAGGGTCGCAAATGAGTATTTCAATGCGTTACAAACGGAAAAACAAACTTAATATACCCTCCATACTATGGTGGAGGGTATAAAAATGGGTAAAAATAGATATAGATTTTGAAAATAGGAATATAAGCAAAATTTTATTTTGACTAATCCGCACACTAAACCGCGATTTCCCTTAAAATTTTTTACATAAATGGAATCCTTTATACGCGATTATAATATTTGTCAAAAAGGTGTGTCATAAATTACAGAGATTCGGCAGTAGTATTCGTATTTAACCAAATATAGAATCAGGTAGCACATCCGCGGTTCTTGACGAATCTGTATAAAATTTGTTTCACTGACGTATTTTTAACAGGGGGTCACTGAAATCGGATGCGCCTTATAATCATATGAACATTGCGTTATTTTTACCCACATGAAGCATTTTGGTGTAGTAAGGTGCAATTGATGGCACACTTTGGTCGCTGAATGAAACATGAAAAAATGCAAACATATTGGCAGAGATGCACTCGCTCTATGCGAAAAGCACATGCGCCTCAACTGATTTTAACTATTTCGCGCGTTATACGGTTTTTAACTTTTATGTTTTTTCTTTGAATGTAATATCAATATCACTCTTTATTTCCTAATTCTATTGCTTATCACACTAAGCAAATATACTTTCACGATGATAAACTATTTTCCTTGAAGAGGTTTTAGCAAAATAATTCAGGTTTGTTTGGAAATAGTAGAATAACTCCCAAAAAATGTTCTCAAATTTTTCGTTTTAAACCAAAAAATATATTCCTGAAATAATGTGCCAACAATAAACTTTTGTCTTTTGTTGTAGCTGCACAATGCAATTTAAAATCCTAATCTATAAAATTTTGGTCTCACATTTTTCTGGACATTGTCTAGATTCTGTACGTATTTATACCCTCAGCCTTTAGGCTAAAGAGGGTATTTACACTTTGATACGACCAAAAATGTGCCTCATCGAAATAATGGTTTTAGACCCCAAGTATGTTTGTACGATATCCGTTTCGGACAATTTTGAGTAGATCTAGCAATGTCCGTCTGTCTGTCGGTCTGTCTGTCTGGCAGGCTGGTGCGTACGATAACTCTCGAACGGATCAATTTATTCGGTTCAAATTTTGGGTATCGAAATATTTTGCCCAGATTCGATTTAAGTTCGAAGATGGGCTATATAGGTCCACTCCTTCAGGTACCTCCCCCACAAATGTTCAAAAATTGTCGCAAAACTTGTGCGCACGATAACTCTTGTAGGGAATAACCGATTTGGTCCATACTTTGACATCGTGTAATTTCTACCAAACTTAGATTAGGTTCCAATATGGACTCAATCGGTCCACTCCTTCGGGTACCTCCCACACAAAATTTCGGAAAAGTTCAGTTTAGGACCTGGTCTCGAATCGCTTTGATTTTTGTTTACGCAAGTTGTATTCGCTGTCCTCTATACGACGCTGTAAGTTTCATTAGGGGCAAGTCCATACTTCCTGAGAAAATAGCCTGAAAGTTACAAAAAACCCTATGACACCGTGTGTAGTGGTTGGAGCGCAAGATAACTCTCGAACGGATCTGCCGATTCGGTCCAAAATTTGGCTTTCGTAATATTTTGTCCAAACTTAGTTCAAGTTCAAAGATGGATTATATCGGTCCACTCCCTCCGGTACCTCCCCACAGAAGAACGAAAATGTTCGGAAAATTTGTGCGTACGACAAATCTTGAAGGGAGTAACCGATTTGGTCCATACTTTGCACATTATGAAATTTCTACCAGACTTAGATGAGGTTCCAATATGGACTCAATCGGTAAACTCCGTCGAGTACCTCCCACACAAAATTTCGGAAAAGTTCAGTTTAGGACCTGCTCTCGAATCGCCTTGGTTTTTGTTGTACCATCTTGTATTCACTGTCCCCTATACGAAGGTACAAGTTTCCTCAGGGGCAAGTCCATACTTCCTGAAAAATAGCCTGAAAGTTGAAAAACAAACACTATGACACCATGTTTATGGGTGGAAGCGCAAGATAATTCTCGAACGGAAATGCCGGTTACGGCCAAAATTTGGCCTTCGTAATATTGTTTCCAAACTTAGTTTAAGTTCGTAGATAAGCCATATCGGTCCACTCCTTCAGGTACCTACCCCACAAAAGTTCAAAAATATTCGGAAAAATTGTGGGCACGATAACTCTTGATGGAAGTGACCGATTTGGTCCATACTTAACACATTCTCATAATATCTACCAGATATAGATCAGGTTCGAATATAGACTATATTTGTCCACTCCATCCCGTACCTCCCACACAAAATTTTGGATAAGTTCACGTTAAGACCTGCTATTGAATCACTTTGATTTTTGTTGAAGCAACTTACATTCGCTGCCTCAATTACGATGGTAAAAGTTGTTTCAGGGGCAAGTCCATACTTCTTGAGAAAACAGCCCGAAGGGTGTAAAAACCCCCTATGGCACCCCATGGTCTATGTCGGTCCATTCCTTTAAGTACCTTTTCCGCAAAATTTTTGAACTTTAATCCTAATCAACATTTTTGTCGGTTCATACTAGACCAAAATTTTGAAAACATAAGTTTTTTGTGAAAAAAGTGTTTCAATTTGCACAGGCTGAGGGTATATCTCTGTCGGCAAAGCCGACTGATACTTTTTTACTTGTTTTAATTTATTTTTTTTAGAGATTTTTATGGACTCTGAGTTAGAATAAATAAAATTTACTCCAAGATTCCTTCATTATTTTTTGATTTTCTGCGAAAATGAAAATAAATTTAGCAAATATTTAGGCGTCTACGGATAGATATTAAATGTTGTTACCGATTTATATATACATTTTGGTATTACAACACAAAGGGAATTTTTAAATATTTTTTCTTTATAAGGGAATAAAACCCCCCATAACTTTTGGGCGCAGCATCCAATTTTGTGAACGCGAACAGATTTGAAACCACTATTTCTTTCTTAACCCATGTACCAAAAATAGTGAATGTGCTTGTAAAAAAATTTTTTCATTTTTTTTTTTCAATGGAATTGAAAAGAAATTTGAAATTTACCATATATTCTTGATCAGGGCAAAATTCTAAGTCGATATAACCATGTCCGTTTGTCCGTCCGCAATTTTTAAGATAGAGCTTTGTAATTTGGTATAGAAGTTTCTATTACTCCTAGGATGTTTGGTACTGCAAATGGACTATATCGGTCCACGTTTTGATATAGCCCCCCAAAGAACGGTACCAGCCGATTTGCGGTATTTTGACGGTTTTAGCTTCATTATCACACCGAGATGGCTGAAGTTTGGTACTTAGTCTTCTTTGAGGTTATAAAACTTCCCCCAGAAATTTGTCGGCACAGGTCCTCGCCTTAATATAGCCCGATAGAGCGGTACCCCCCGATGTTCGGTATTTTGAAGGTTATGGCCACAATAATCCATTGAAATGGCTAAAATTAGGTATTTGGTCTTAGTTGGGGGTATTCAACATTCCCCCAGAAAGTTGTTGGTATAGGTGCACGCCTTCATATAGCCCCCATAGAACGGTACCTCCCGATTTTCGGTCTTTTGAAGGTTATGGCCACAATAATCCATTGAAATCGCTGAAACTTTGTATTTATTTTTCGTTGGGGGTGTTCAACTTTCCCCTCTAAAATTGTCGGTATAGGTCCACGCCCTCATATAGCCCCCATAGAACGGTAACTCCCGATTTTCGGCATTTTGAAGGTTGTGGCCTCAATATTCATCCGAAGTGGCTGAAATTTGGTATTTAGTCTTCGTTGGGGGTATAAAACTTCCCCCAGAAATTTTTTGGTACAGTTCCACGCCTTAATACAGCCCCCAATAGAACGCTACCACCCGATTTTCGGGATTTTGAAGGTTTTAGCTTCATTATCACACAGAAATGGCTGAAATTTGGCACTTAGCCTTCGTTGGGGGTATATAATTTCCCCACAGAATTTTGTTTGTATGGGTCCACGCCTTCATATAGCCCCTCCCGATTTTCGGTATTTTGAGGGTTGTGACCACAACAACCCACCGAAATGGCTGAGATTTGGTATTTACCCCCAGTTTTTGTAACTTATTTTTGTTCGTTCGTCTATATTCGTAATAATTTAGGCATTCATAGCTCAGCCCCCAGATGACATACACATCTAATTTTTCGTATACCCGTTCCATATATCATTAAGAATTCCTCATTCAAAAATTAGCGCTCTACATTTGCGCTAAAGCGAGTAAATCGATCTACAAAATTTGACAATTCGTGTGAGAAGAATAAAAATTTTTACAAAAACTGGGGGTTAGTCTACGTTGGAAGTGACCTCCTTTCCAACTGAATTTTTTACGGACCACGTTTCGATATAGCTCCCATAGAACGGTACCTCCCGATTTTCGTAATTGTGAAAGATGTGACATCAATATCCCACCGAAAGACTGAAATTTGTTATTTAGTCTTTCATGGGGTTATAAAGTGTTCCTGAAACGAATTATCAGTAAAAGTCCACGTCTTCCTATATCCCCAATAGAAGCGTACCTCTTGATTTACGGTATTTTTTAAGGTTTTAACCATATTATCTTACTGAGTCATCGGATATTTGGTATTTAGTCTTCATTGGGTCAAAAAACTTTATGCCAGAAATTTGTCATTATAGATCGACGTTTTTATATAACCCCCAGAGAACGGTACATCCTAATTTTACTTAAATACCACTCGTAGTGGAGGCCCGACCGAACTTAAAGCCGTTTTTACTTGTTAAGTAATTATAATTGCATCGATATATGATTTTTAATTGTGTATTCATTAAATGATTTATTCCAGTTAATATCTTCTTCTATTTATTTTGTACATACGTACATATTTCATCTACGATTATTTGTAACTTATATTGATTGGCATAGTTCAAACTCTTAATTATTTTCCATTTCTATAAAAACAAATATTGTCCATAAACTAACAAAGAAACATATACGGCGACGCACTTATAGCATGCCATATTTGTTCAGCAATTAATTAAAATTTTAATTAGACAGAGGTGAATTTATGTTGACTTATACAAATATGATGCGACTTTATAGCAATCGGACAAATATTAGCAAAAGGAAAGCTGTGGAAAATAGGCGCGTATAGATAACCACAACTGTCGATATTTTATCCCCGCAAATGTCATTTGTAGTAATTATTATGTGTTTGTTGTATTTATGGTCGTGTGTATAGTTTTTACGTGAATACATTTCGACAGTACTATGTGGGGAATAATGCCCTGATAACGAAAACGCATTTTAGGACTTTTAATCATTTGCTCTTTATAATAAAAATTGATTTAATTTTTTTAACAAACATTTATATACAGTGAGTGTCAAAAATATTCGGTTTTCAATTTCACCAATAATAACACCTCAGTATTTTAGAACCCCATAACCAATATTCAAAAAACCAAATACTTAAAAAAATGTTGGTCCTGTGGCTATTAAAAAATGTATGTAGCATGGATCCATGGCAACCCTATGAACGAGAATAACAAAGAACACGTTGTTAACCCTGTTTTCTATGCGTCAAAAATATTCGGTTTTTGTAACTTTTGTTAAATATTTTGGCAAAAAACCAGTCAATATCGAACTTTTTCTGCAATATTAGTATAAATTTCAATAATTGCGAACAGAATCTTTGCTCCTGTGTGCAAAAATATTATATTTTGTAACAAATTATTACAATTTAGGGCTAAGGAAAATCGCTATCCTAGAAAAGAGTAAAAATGTTTATATTTCATTATAAAAACGGCAGAAATAAAGGGAATTTTTGCTTATTTTTGAATATTTAGTCGAATACATTTGAAATAATGTGCAAAAGTCACGAAAATATAGAAATAATCGATTTCGTGAAACACATAAGCCAGCCAAACCAAGGCCTGGGAGGGAAGGTAGAGGAATATCTTGAAAAATTACGGCTAAACCGCCCTTAATTTTCTTGAAAATGGTCACCGAGCCCTAAATGACTTTCAGAAGATAAAAAATATGCACTTACTTTCCAAAAAAATCGTAAGGATAAAGCCTTTCATGGCCTTGTAACACATCATAAGTCATTGATAAATACATGTCTCCTATAAGCTCCTTCGTACTTTTTGTGTTGGAGTACACAGAAAGGCCGGAAACTTGGTGGTATACTGATTTTCCTGCTTAGACATTCAAAACTAACTCCATTTCACCAGGTTTCTGATGTACATCAAGTTTTGAAGGTACATCAAGGCGAAATTTGAACTAGATTTTTGGTTATGTAAATAAGCCGATGGTGTGTGATGTGTTACAAGGCCATGAAAGGCTTTATCCTTTCGATTTTTTTGGAATGTATGTGCATATTTTCTACCTTTTGAAAGTCATTTAGGACTCGGTGACCAATTTCGGGAAAATTAAGGGCGGTTTAGCCGTAATTTTTCAGGAGATTGCTCTACCTTCCCTTCCAGTCCTTGGTTTGGCTGGGTTATGTGTTTCACGAAATCAATTATTTCTGTATTTTCGTGACTTTTGCACATTATTTCAAATGTATTCGACTAAATATTCAAAAATAAGCAAAAATTGCCTTTATTCCTGCCGTTTTTATAAAGAAATATGAACAGTTTTCTCTTTTCTAGGAAAGCGTTTTTCCTTAGCCCTTAATTTTAATAATTTGCTATGAAATATGATATTTTTGCACACAGGAACAAAGATTCTGTTCGCAATTATTGAAATTTATACTAATATTGCAGAAAAAGTTCGATATTATGTATATACGCTAGGCTGGTTTTAACTCAAAGGCACCCCCTAAAATGTTTAGTTTTGTTAGATTGTAAGATTTCCATAGTTTGAGCACAATCGGAATATGTTAACACGTGTTAAAATATTTCTGCAAACAATTGTACCCAGCAAAAATAGTCCTCCCAAAATCATGGGTTCCCAGCAAAAAAAGTCCTTCCAAAATCATGGGTTTTGTAAGGGATTTTTGGCAGCCGTAACTACTCGCAAACCCCCTTTCTTCCCCATTATTTTTACAAGGGCATGTCGCACTCAGTTTGTAGTTATTTTATGACCACTAGAATAACTAGTTATTCTGTGGCCACCAGAAGTTGAAAAGTAAGTTGAAACAATTCTATTTTTAGAACAGTTAATGTAGAGATTTTTTTTAATTTCATCACACTTCTTTCTTTTATTTTACTTTATTTTATTTCGTTCGCTGTGCGAGTTGAACACACGAACCCTCTGATTTCTAGCCAAAGACACTACATACTATGCCACGTACACGAACATTAAGGGTTGCTTAAGAACTTAAATGTGCAGTACACATGTGCACCACGAACTGTTATTTTTTAATTAAAAAAACTCGCGTGCCGACAGTGAGCGTTGAACACACAACCCTAGGATTTATAGTCGGACACACACTCACTGTGCCACCGTCCTCATTACTTAGCACTATAGGTAATTTGCCCAGTTTTTGAGGCAAAAAGTCGATTTTCCAACTGTTAATAATAATAATTTTTTAGTTGGCATTAAAAAAAGAACATGTCAAAATTTATTAATATGAATGCTATTTTTCAAAATAGCGTCATTATCGCGGTTAAATTGCAGTCAAAGTGAGAATTTCGAAGAAGAACTAAAAAAATATATATTATAAGGCCTATTTCAATGTATTTAAAACCGCGGAAAAACAAACCAAATATAAATGTATGTAAAATGGAATAGATTGGCAATTGCCAGAGGAATTTATTTAATATATAATATAGCTTAAACATTTTGTGCAACAACCAAAAAGCACAAAAAGTCGGAAATAAATATTTTATTTTTATTAAACTCACTTCATATAGACTTTTACTAAATTGGCCGTGTTTGGCCGTGATTTTGCCACCTAGAACACATTACTGAAGGTCTTTTGCATTGGTATTACTAGGTTTCAAAACCCGATTTTGCCCGTTTTTTGATATTTATAAGATTTTATTAGGTTACTTCTCAATAAAAAGTCCTAAAATTGTGGAAGTTTGGTTTGAGGAAATAAACAATAAATGTAAAAAATATTGCTGTTTACAATTTCACTGCAAGTAAAATAAGTAATGGCGACAAATTGTTCGGTATATCCGTGGTTTTCTATAAACGGTGCGGCAGTAGTAAGCTTTATTATATCTCTCTATTACTTATTAATCATTGATACGGTTTAAGGTAGTACTAAACTCGTCTTTATTAGCGTATATTCAAGAAATATACAAAACTGTAGTAACAATTCATTGGAAAATGTACTCGCGGGGACACAATTTTTGTTATTTACTACCGTGATCGTTTTCAACAGTTTGTTGTGTATAAGAAAACTAATGAAAGTTCCATTGGAAATAATAGCTTTGTTCGTTATATACGTAGTTGCTTATAACCGTTGTTTGTTATATCCGAATTTATCTGTAAAAATCTTTGTTTTATCTCACTTTTACACATAAATAATTTAAAAAGTTAAAAAATCCTTTAATTCCGTTGTTATTAATTTTTGTCTCAAAAACAGGGCAAATTACCTATGGTGCTTAGTGAGGAGCAAAGTAAGTAGGTTTGCCTTGTAATTTTTTTAAAAAGTATCCCATTACTTTTCAGATTACTTGTAATGGGAAAAGAAGCTTGCTTACATTACTTTGTAATGGGTTACGTAATGACTAATGGATCCGAATTTTTGCTGGGTAGGTATAGGATCACGTTTTGATACACCTCCCATAGAACGGTACCCCCGATTTTCGGTGTTTTGAAGGTTTTAACCTGGTGTAAGGTATAACAAATGCGGCCGGCCGAAGTAACACCATTTTTACTCATTGTTAGTTAAATTAACTGAATAAACTATTATTGGTGGTCGAGTATTTTACTTATTCTTTGTAAATGTAAAACAAAAGTTTTTTTATTTTTGAATATACCAAAATTGGACTTTATTTATTATTTTTTATTTACAAAAAAAAAAAAAAAAAAATAATTATAATAATCTTATATCTATGAATTACACAGTATTATGGGACTTATAACTATTTACTAAATTTAAATATGTATTTCTGCATTCAAAGGTAAATTAGGTCTGAATTAAGTAACTAAAACAAGGTATTGAATTTTAACAGGCTAAGTATGTAGTTTATGGGTTTTCAATATATGTATAGCAATAGGATTGAATTTGGAATACCACTGACACAAAATATAGTAAACTGTAAATACACTAATGTTGGGAACTTTTAAAAACAATTTCTGTTGGTCTTCTATAACAAAAACATAAAATGATAATACATTTGATAAACTGTATTGTGTACAAACAATTCAATTTTTAGTAGTACTATATATGATACAAAATCAAGGAGCTCGTTCCACGTTCCGTCCCCTTCTGCAAATAAACTTACACAGCATTCGTCTTTTCTCGTAATTTCGAAAAATAAGTAGATCCTAGTACCATCTCCTCCGGGTTGTTGATCAGTAATTCACTCAACTCTTCTAACTCTTTTATGTGCATGAATTGAAAAATAGGAATAAGGAAAAAACAGGATTAGAACTCAAATGTAGGAGAGAATATTGAAATTTAAAAACAAAAACTAAATTTTAAACTAATGAGAGAAAGAATATAATTATGACTATGAAACAAATTCGATGTGGATATCTCTAAGTCGATTCTAAACAAATAATAATATGCAAAGGTTCGGTAAATAAAGAACAAGTTCAGCAATTCTTATAGTTGTGCCGTTCATGAATGAACTAGTTCAACAGAAAGTTTCCCTGAAATGAACGTACAGGACCATATAAAGCTCATTCGTTAAAATCGTTAATTTAGATAATCACGTTCAATCATGGGTGCAAGTGAGCTGGCATGTCATCTTTTTAGCATCTTCATCGATGAATTTTATATGAGCGTGGACCCTAAAAGATGCTATTCATTTTTGGATCCAAAGCATGTCATTTACACCAATGCTTTGACATGTCATTTTCACCAATGATTTGGCATGTCATTTCCACCAATGCTTTGGCATGTAAATTTCACCAACCCTTTGCAATAACATTATCATTACGACGGGAGTTAGTTGGATCGAAAAAAATTTCGCGTGATGTAAGAAAAAGGCATAGAAATTACCCATAACAGAAGCTGAATGTTTTAGTAAGTCTGCTAAAAATAATATTGTACTATCTATGAATCGTGAAACACGGAACGGATCACACAAAGATAATTCTAATGAAAATTATAAAGGCTCTTCGAGAAAAATAGAAATGAATTCTATTAACGAAATCTTCAAGAGTGCATCGGACACGTCCCGTCTTCAATATTTAGTAAAAATGTTGAAATATTCAAAACTAAAACATAATAAGATTTCTTTCTGTTACGAAAATTACATCACTACAGTTCAACCGATAAAAATCCACACCGCGTGAGATGCCCAACCGGTGAAGACCCGCGGTGTTCATTCCAACGATCTTGGGCAAGAATCAAGGCTTTCTTTACAATAAAAATAGCAAACAAAGCTTCAATACACTTATTTTAAAACCTCTAAAAACGTCTCAAGTGGAGCATACTTTGAAAATTTAGCAGCTTACATTGCCATTGGTTTATTCAATACATATGACCAAAATGTGCCTCATTGAAATAATGGTTTAAGACCCCAAGTTTGTTTGAATGAAATCCGTTTCAGACGGTTTGTAGTCGGCTTAACCATGTCTGTCTGTCTGACAGGCTGAATTCATTCTTTCGTGTACCTTTCACACACAATTTAGGAAAAGTGTAGTGTAAGACCTGCTCTCGAATCGTTTTGATATTTTTGCCACAGGTTTTTCTGGAACCCCTTTTACGAAACTATAGGTTTTTTCAAGGGCAAATCCATAATTCCCGAAAGTTGTAAAAAACCCTTACGACCATCATCTTAAGTAGCTGGTGTGCGAGACGGCTTTCGAACCGGATACTGTTTTAGGTCCAAATATTGGATCTCGTAATATTTTGTCCAAACTTAGTTTTAGTTCAACAAATAGGCACTCCTTAGGGTACAAAAGTTTAACATTTTTGTTTAAGTGCAGTTTAAGGTCTGTATGAGTATTCTTTGGAAAGCTCTAAATTATACGGTGACAAACTGAAATGTCTTGTGGGCACGATATATATCAAACGGAATGACTGCTAAAATAAGATTCACTTCCAAGATGGACTGTGTCTGTCAATTTCTTCAGCTACCTCCTCAGCAACACTTTTGATCTTTAATCCAAATTCATATTTTTGTCGGCAATTTCATACGTCAAAATACATACTTTTTATGGAAAAGGATTTTGGTTGTGTAGCAGGTATTCTCACAGGCTTAGGGTATATGTCTTGGCAAAGCCGAACATTTTTTTGGCTGCACAATAAGGAAAAGGCCTTAATCACAGCATTAACTTACCGTTAAATGGCGGTAAATAATAATTTACAACGAGAACATTTATTTTTTGTTGTTTTGAAGTGCTTGCTTTCATATTTCAATAATGTTCAAAAAGAAAAAAATCAAATTGACTATAAAGATCTCACCGGGATCTTTTGAAATAAATACTAAAAAACTCCATATTGCATTGTTTAAGCAGGTAGTATAACCTAGTGTTATACAGTGCAATATGGAGCTTTTTAGTATTTATTTCAAAGGGTTCCAGTTAGATCTTTATAGCCACTTTGATTCTTTATTTGAACATGTGGGTTAGTCCGATTTGGCGCTGAGTGCCTCAAATATAAATTTCAAAAACTTAAATTTTGTCCACTGCTATGAAAGAGTCTAGATATCGAATAAAGGGAACTTAGGGTTATTTTTACAGTATTTTATTTAACTTGTTTTGTTGTCTGTCTGTTTAGTTCAAATCTAGTAAATCTTTTTTAACACAGTTGCAATTGACCAATCGAACTAAAACATTGCACACTTTTCAGATTTGGATGACTATACATGAATATGTAACCAAAACCAATATGGGTCTTATTTTTCCTATAGTCCCCATATAGCGGTGCCACCCGATTTCGTGTATTTTGATGTTTGTATCCCCATTTTTGGCCCGAATTGGCTGTAACTTGGCATCTGGAATTTCCAATGGTCCAGAAACATCCCCATAGAAAATTCTGGACATAGGTCCAGCCTTTGGTATAGCTCCCATATAACCGTACCACCCGATTTCAGGTATTTTGAAGTTTTAAACTACATTTCCAGCCTAAATTGGCTGTAATTTGGTTATGGGGTTCTAAGTGGTCAAAAAATGCATTTACTAAAAAATAAAAAATAAATAAATAAAAAAAGTAAGAACGGCGTTAAGTTCGGCCGGGCCGAACTTGTTATACCCTTCACCACAAGTTGTATTGAAGTAAAATGGAATAATTAGTTTCCTTTTGTGTATGATGAAGACTTAATACTAAATTTCGTGAGGCACCATCCGTCGATCTATACCGACAAATTTCTGACGGAAAGTTTTTAGGCTCAAAGAAGACTAAGTACCAAATTTCCTATATTTCGGTAAGAGGATGTGGCGAAAACTTAAAAAATACCGAAAATCAAGAAGTACGCTTCTATGGGGATATAGGAAGACGTGGACATATACTGATAATACTCTTCTGGAATATTTTATAACTCTTGGAAGACGAAATAACGAATTTTAGCCATTTCGGTTGGATGTTGACGTCACAATCTTCAGTATTACGAAAATCGGGAGGTACCGTTCTATGGGGCTATATCGAAACGTGGACCTATACCGACGAATTTTAGTCAGAAATTTGGCAATATGAAAGCGTGGACCTGTACAGACATATTTCTGGCGATTTTTCTGCAAAATACGAAAAATCGGGAGGTACCTTTCAATGGCGGCTATATGAAGGCATGGACCTATACCGACAAATTTAAAGGAGAAGTTTGAGTACCCCCTACGAAGTCTGAATTTCAAATTTCAGCCATTTCGGTGGAATATTGGGGCCACACCGTTCAGAATACCGAAAATCGGGAGGTACCGTTCTATGGGGGCTATATGAAGGCATGGACCGAAACCGACAAAGTTCTGGGGGAAAGTTGTATACTACCAACGTAGTCTAAGTACCAAATTTCAGTCATTTCGGTGTGATAATGAAGCTAAAACCTTCAATATACCGAAAATCAGGAGGTACCGTTCTATGGGGTCTATATGAAGGTGTGGATCGATACTGACAAAATTCTGGGGGAAAGTTGTATACCCCTAAAGAAGACTACGTACCCAATTTCAGCCATTTTGTTAGGATAATGAAGCTAAAACCTTCAAAATACTGAAAATCGGGGGATACCGTTCTATGGCGGCTATATTAAGGTGTGGACCGATACCGATAAAATTCTGGGGGAAAGTTTTATACCCCTAAAGAAGACTATGAATTTCAGCCATTTTGGTAGGATATAATAAAAATAATAATTGTTCCACAAACATCCCAGACGGGACTGGGGAGACTTCTCTCATATCAATGAGTGCACCCCGATTCATATTAGCTCAATGATATGGGAACTACTGTTTATCGCCGAGTCCGAACGGCGTGTCTTACGACACCACTTTATAGAGAAGTTTTACATGGCTGAAATACTCAGGAAATGTCGCCAACATTACTGTGGGGTATATTGCCACCGTTGAAAATATTGATGTTGCCTGACCGGGGAATCGAACCCACGACCTTCTACCTACAAGGCGGGTGTGCATACCATTGCACCACGGTGGCAGGATAATGAAGCTAAAACGTAAAAATGCCGAAAATCGGGAGGTACCGTTCTATGGGGGCTATATGAAGGTGTGGACCGTTACCGACAAAAATCCTGGGGGTAGGTTTTATAACCTTACAGAAGCCTACGTACCAAATTTTAGCCATTTTGGTAGTATAATGAAGCTAAAACCTTAAAAATACCGAAAATCGGGAGGTATCGCTCTATGGGGGCTATATCAAAACGTGGACCGATATATCCCAATACCAACCATCCTGCATGTAATAAAAACTTCTGTACCAAATTTTGACTCTCTATATTTAAAATTGCGAGCTGTATCTCGATTTCAACAGACAGACAGACGGACGACATAAAATTTTATGCTGATCAATAATATATATACTTTATAGGGTCTCCGACGAATATTTCGATGTGTTACAAACGGAATTACAAATTTAATTATACCCTCCATATGGTGTTACAACAACAACTTTGCATCATTGTAAAGATGGGATTTTCTACTTTCATAGCAAGGCTTTGCTTTTGGAAAGTCCCCAACAAAAACTGAGTATCACAGTTTTTCATTATAATCATTATATAGTCATTATAATTAAAATCGCAAAAATGAAAAGTTGGGGTTTAGTTGCGACTATTGTGATCTTTTCGTTGTTTGACAAACTACGACAAACTTACATCGTTAGAAAGGTGGTATTTCCTTCTTTCATTGTCAGGTTTTGTATTTGATATACCCTTAATAGAAGCTGAGTATTCGCTTTGGAATAAAACGTTGACTTTTTCTCCAAATAAGTTTTTTGCCCATTCCGACCCCTGAATATTATCTGGGCATCACCAAAATCATCTACACCCAAAATTTGGTGACGATTCGATTAAAATTGCGACCTGTAGCGTGATTACAAGGCTTAGATGGACAGACGGACGGACACACATAGCCAGATAGACTCAGCTCTTCGAGACATTCATTTTGGTATATGGTAAAAACCAAATTTCCTTTATAATTCCATTTGAAAAAAATTAAATTTTTTTTTGCCAGCAGTCTTCGATATTTGGTATAGAGCTTAAGGGAAAGATTTCGGTTTCCAATCTGCTCGCGTTCACAAAATTGGACGATGCGCGCAAAAATTATAGCGGTTTTTATTCTCTTAAAGAGAAAAAATATTTAAAATGCCTTATTTGTTGTATTGAGAAAATGTATGCATATATCAGTAACAGCATTTGATATCCATCCGTAGATGCACCATAGTTTCTAAAATTTGTTTTTATTTTCGAGGAAAATCAAAAAAATTAAAAAAGCTTCTGAGAGAAAATCTAAATTATACTACCTCAAAGTCCTTAAAAACATCTACAAAATAAATTAAAAATATCTACAGAATCTGGACAATGCATAGAAAATTATGAAACCGAATTTGTAGAAATTGGGTATATAAATTGCATGTTATAGCAACGACAAAAGAGAAAAATTATTGTTAAAATATTATTCCAAACATATATTTTTGGTTCGATTAGAAAAATTGGAAAAAAATATTTGGGAGTTCTCCAACTAATTCGCTAAAAACCCATGCAATACTTAATGTATACTGCTAAAACTTCATCAAGAAATATGCTTTACCATCGCTAAAACTTAAATGCTTACTGTGATGACTTATAAGGATAAGAAATTAGGAGTAATATTCATCTTACAGCCATTCAAAAAATTTGAGAATTAAAAAGCCTGTTATTCGCGAATTAGTTAAAGTCGGTTGATGGGCATCAGATTTTGGATACAGCGAATCAATCTCTTTAAATTTTTACACCTATTTCGATGTTTCACTCAGCGACCATTGTGTGCCGTCAGTTGCATCTCACAATGCCAAAAACCTTAAAGTGGGTAAAAGTCGTTCAATGTGCATACGATTTTGATGCGCATCCGGTTTCGTTAGCGCCCATCAAAAATACGTCAATATACACCTATTTCAATTAGATTCGCTAAGAACCGTGAAAAATCACCTTTTGCCCCTTACAATTAACTATGGAAATAAAGATCGGTCAGTGGACAAGGTTGACGTTAACATATCGCCAGACATTTTCAAATTTAAGATTATTTGTATCAAATGGAAAACATTTGTGGTTGGGCTTTTCTTGTTTTAGATCACCTTAGTGAGTATAAATATGTGCTTTCCATCAGAAGTTTTATACCATTCCACCAATTCCGTTTTTTATACCCTCCACCATAGTATGGAGGGTATATTAAGTTTGTTTTTCCGTTTGTAACGCATTGTAATACTCATTTGCGACCCTATAAAGTATATATATTCTTGATCAGGGTAAAATTCTAAGTCGATCTGAGCACGTCCGTCCGTCTGTGGTAATCACTCTAGCATCCACAAAAATAGAGATAGGACGCTGAAATTTTGGAAAAATGCGTCTTTTGTTTGCAGGCAGGTCAAGTTCGATGATGGGCTATATCGGTCCACGTTTTGGTATAGCCCCCATATAACGGTACCCCCCGATTTGCGGTATTTTGACGTTTTTAGCTACATTTTTAGACCGATTTAGCTACAATTTGAAATTTAGGGTTCTTAAGTATCAATAAACTTATATAACAAAAGTTGTGGACATAGGTCCACGTTTTGGTATAGCCCACATATAACGGTACCCCCCGATATACGGTATTTTGACGTTTTTAGCTACATTATCAGACCGATGTAGCTATAATTTGACATTTAGGGTTCTTAAGTGTTAATAAACTTATAAATAAGAAGTTGTGGACATAGGTCCACGTTTTGGTATAGCCCCCATATAACGGTACCCCCCGATTTGAGGTATTTTGACGTTTTTAGCTACATTTTCAGACCGATGTAGCTATAATTTGACATTTGGGGTTCTTAAAAGTCAATAAACGTATATAACAAAAGTTGTGGACATAGGTCCACGTTTTGGTATAGCCCCCATATAACGGTACCCCCCGATTTGAGGTATTTTGACGTTTTTAGCTACATTTTCAGACCGATGTAGCTATAATTTGACATTTGGGGTTCTTAAAAGTCAATAAACGTATATAACAAAAGTTGTGGACATAGGTCCACGTTTTGGTATAGCCCCCATATAACGGTACCCCCCCGATTTACGGTATTTTGACGTTTTTAGCTACATTTTCAGGCCTATTTATCTATAATGTGACATTTAGGGTTCTTAAGTGCAACTAAACTTATATAACAAAAGTTGTGGACCTGGGTCCAAGTTTTGGTATAGCCCCCATATAACGGTACCCCCGATGTACGGCATTTTGACGTTTTTATCTACATTTTCAGACCGATTTAGCTATCAATTGACATTTAGGGTTCTTAAATGTCAATAAACTTATATAACTAGTGGACATAGGTCCATGTTTTGTAATAGCCCCCATATAACGTTATCGCCCGATTTCAGGTATTTTGAGACTTTTACCAACAAGTTTTAACCGAATTATCTGTAATTTGAACATTTGACATTTGAAATTCTTAGTGGTCACCACACCTCTCCACCAAAAATTGTCAAAAAAGCCGCCATATAACGGTACCTCCCAAATTTCAGTAATTGGCAATTTTAGCTACAATTTTTAACCGAACTAACTGTAATTTGACATTTGAAGGTTGTAGTGGTCACCACACATCTGCATCAACAATTTTCAACATAGCCCCAATATAACGATACTTCCCGATTTTCGGTACTTTGAGGATTTTACTTAAAATGTTTAACCACGTAGGTCCATGTTTTGGTATAGCCCCAAAACAAACCTCCCGATTTTCCGTTCCTTTGCTTTATTTTTTGTACGAACTTTCTGTAATTTGAAATTTAAAAGCCAACAAAAATTCTGCAACAAAAATTGTTCACTTAAGTTCATATTTTCGTATAGCCCACATACCTCCGAACTAGCTGTTAATGACATTTGAAGTTCCCACGTTATGTACCGATTTTCGGTATTTTGAGGATCCTATCTACAATTTTTAACCGAATTAGTAGTTATTTGACATTAAAGGCTCACATCAAAAACTGTCAACATAGGCCCATGTTTTATTATAACCCCTATATAACGGTACCTCCCAATTTCTCGCCCACCAAACATTGTCAACATACATAGTTAGATATAGGCACCATAAAAAGGGCCTCCCGAATGAAGCATTTTATGTACATTATCTGACATTTTAAGGTAACCACTTAAAGTTGGGGACAGGAATAAAAACTAATTATTCCATTTTAGTTAAGAATATTTTATGGTGGAGGGTATGAAAAGTTCGGCCCGGCCGAACTTAACGCTTTTTTACCTGTTTTATTTATTCTTGGGTAAAATTTAGTAATTCAAATTTCACCCTCTTCCTGTCAACCGATTAATCTGAAATTTTGTATACACTAGGGTTATGACTTTTTGATATTTTTCTTCAAAAATGATTTCCTGTAGCAGGTATGAATGATCTTTTGCCTATTAATCACTATGCTATCGTTTATTCCATTGAAATATAAAAAAAGTTCACGCACAAATCGATTTTAAAAAAATAATTTTTTGAAAAAAATATATGAAATGAAAAATTTTTTTTATATTAAAAAGTCGCGAAAAAAGTAACTTTTAAAAAAATTTTAAATTTTTTGTTTTTTGTTAAAAAATTATATTTTTGAATAAAAGCGTTTACGACATTTTTACGATTCTCAGAATTGAAGAAAAATAGTGAGAAATAAATTGTATTTCATTTTAATTATCTCATGTGGCTCTAAAGTTTATTTTCAATTATATATCTGTTTTCAGTGACTTCAAAAAATTGTCCATAATTTTGATAAATTCAAATTTTAAAATCATTTTGTGCGTGAGGTTTTTTCACCGAATCACCTTATAATTAAGATATTATGTAATCTTATGGCAAAACTCGTCACGCTATGATACAGGGATATGAGGTTGTAAAAAAGTCATAACCCTAGTATACACTTTGGATTTTGGTGACAATACAATTATGTTTATTCATTATCATTATAAATTCAAGATGGCCGCCGCTACAAAATGGCGGATAACGTAGGTTTTATCAATCCCATCAATATGGGTATCAAATGAAAGGGCTCAACAAGCAAAAAACAATATACTATAAAAAATTTAAATCCAAGATGGCGGCAGCTACAAAATGACGGATAACGTAGGTTTTATCAATCCCATCAATATGGGTATCAAATGAAAGGGCTCAACAAACAGAATACAATATACTATAAAAAATTGAAATCCAAGATGGCGGCCGCTACAAAATGGCGGATAACGTAGGTTTTATCAATCCCATCAATATGGGTATCAAATGAAAGTGCTCAACCAGTAGAATACAATGTACTATATAAAATTAAAATCCAAGATGGCGGCATCTACAAAATGGCGGATAACTTAGGTTTTATCAATCCCATCAACATGTGTATCAAATGAAAGGTCTCAACAAGTAGAATACAATTTACTATGCAAAATTGAAATCTAAGATGGCCGCCGCTACCAAATGGCTGATAACAATTTTTTATCAATCCCACCAATATGGGTATCAAATAAAAGGGCTTGACAAGAAGAATACAGTGCACTATACAACCTCAATATTTAAGATGGGCGCAGCCACTAAATGGCGTATAATTAAGATTTAAATTTAGAAATTTAATCTGTAATTTAGGTATCTGATTAATCCAGCCTGAATCCACCACCCAAGTCAAGATTTTTTATCGTGTTGAGGACTGTGTTTCGTTAGGGTGGCTAAAAATGATACTTCGTTAGCAGTACACCACCCAAGTTAAGGTGAAAGGTTAAAACGCGCCGAGAACTGTATGGCATTAGGGTGGATAAAAATTATATGTCGTTAGCGTTTTCCCCTCAAGACTCAGGCGCATCTTGTTGTACATAGCCTTGCCCCTTTATTGGATCTCTTGGGGTCGACCGTTTAAATGTCCATTACTCGTGGGAACAAAATGGTAAAAAAATATAAAAAATATACAAATAAAACAGAAACTGCAACACAACGTAAACGAAGGCTTCAAAAAGCGAAAGAAAAGTATAAAGCAAAACGAGCTAAAGAAAGTGAAGGTGATAGAAATAGTCGATTACAGAAACGACGGGAACAATTAGCGTCAAAAACACCTGAGCAATATGAGGCCAGGGTAAAAAAGCAACGTCAGCGATATACACAAATGACGGCGTCAGAAACGCCTGAAGAATATGAAGCCGGGTTAACAAAGCAACGTGAGCGACACACACAGATGTGTGTTGCCTTTAATACTAGCATGGGCTTCTACAATACATAAAATGCAGGGCAGCACTGTGGATCACGCAGTCGTATACTTAGGTGCGAAACTGTTTGAAGAAGGTCAAGCCTACGTGGCTCTTAGTAGAGTAAGATCTTTGCAGGGACTACATATAGAGGAGTTGGACTGCAATAAACTAACGGGCAAGAAACCTTGCAATAATGAAGCACTAAATGAATTAAACAGAATGCGAAATAAAAACTAAAAACTAGAAAATAAAAATAGGTAAAAAACTTTTTAAGTTAAACGGTTTTATGTTAAACATACATTGCAATGTTTAAGATAAATGTACTAAAAACCAAAAAATAATAAAATAGATACAGTCGTGGGAATTATAAACATATGCATAGACTAGACTAAAATAAAACCGTGGGGCACGTCAATTGTCTACAAATTATCGACTTAATGTGCGATAGAAGAATCATTTTATTCGTCGTTAGGCAGTTGGCCGCAGACGGTGAGGAAATTACTTACTATTTTCTTGCTCATGGAAATTCCAATAGTTATATACTCCATGTAATTAAAAGAGATGTTTTAACTAGCTTATCGTTGGACATTCACACTGATGGCTGGCGAGGAATCGTTTCACTGCTCGTAGTTTGTCTTTAATCGACAAAGTACTACTCGCTCACCACTATGAAACCCTAAAACTCGCTTATAATCGAGCTTGCTAGCTTGTTTCCACATTCTAGCCCTACTTATCACACGTCCATCGTTGTCGGTTGAACAACTGCCTAATTATAGTGTAACATTACAAAACAAACATTTTAATCAACGATTGTAGACAATTGACGTGCCCCACGGTTTTATTTTAGTCTAGTTCCCACGACTGTATCTATTTTATTATTTTTTGGTTTTTAGTACATTTATCTTAAACATTGCAATGTATGTTTAACATAAAACCGTTTAACTTAAAAAGTTTTTTTACCTATTTTTATTTCTTTATTCCACATGATTTGATAGTTCAAATCCACTTGCATTTACTCGGCAAAATATATAAAAAAAAAACAATCATGCTTTATTATTTTTTTTTTCTATTTGTGAAAAAATTACAAACTTTCATTGTGGCATTAATATTTTCTTGCCAAACTAAGAATTTTGCTAAACCATTCTTTTCCTTTGACTAAATATTTCTATGCCGAACAATAACAGCATTATTGTTCCATATTTTTTTTCTCCTTTTCTGCACTTCAAACAATAAATTTTATTGTACTTAACCCCCGGCATCCTACAACGTCTCCCCCCCACACATATTCCTCATGTGTTTGGTTCGGCGACTAAAAGAAGCTATTGTTCTCTTCCACAAACGAACAAACAAAGAAATAAAAATAACATAACTGAAAAACTTTTAGCACTTACCATTTTCACCAAGTCGCGTAATTTTCTGCATATGGCGACAAAACATCTCATATTCACCTCCTGTTGCCGGTGTTGACGTCGTTGTGGAGGCGGATGTGGATGCTGTGATGTTGTTGTTTGCGTTAGCGGAGACCATTGCAGATGTTACCTGTGGCGCAATAGAAACGCCGGATACCCTGCTATTGTTGCTGCTGCTATTGGTTGCGGTGGTTAGTGGAGCATCTGTTGTTTTAACCGATTGCATGTGTTTGGTGAAAGCACCGACGATGGCAGCCATACGATCGAAAGCATTTATATTTATGTGACCATTTGGTAAACTGTAAATAGAATCAAATACATACACACATACATATTTAGTACAATGAAATTGTAATTGCGTTATGTGTTCTTTGTTTTAGTTCTGCATTGTTGTTTCCTTTTCGAAATAAAGGTTTGGAATATATAAGGATTTTACGAGCAATAGCTTGGCAGAGACATAAAGGTCTTATGGATATATTTGCGTACACACATGTGTACTTGTATTTTAAAAATAATAAGAAAGGAAATGTTATTTAACTCATGATACCCCAACTGAGTCTGGCCTAAATTTAAATTAGAAGATCTAATAGTCCTGAAAGATGACTGTGGAGAATCTAAACAAAACATTTTGTTAAAATTTTAAAATAATTTTATTCATGTTTAGTGGGAAGGATATTCAAATGTTAGTGTCAAATGTCAGTCGGCTTTGTCGGCAGAGATATACCCTCAGCCTATATGGATTGCATCTTTCGTCTACCGACAGATCGAATGTATTTAGGGTCTTTTCAGAATTTTGTGGACCTTTTTGAAAATTTGAACTTGCCGACAAAAATGTAGATTAGGATTAAAGTTCAAAAATGTTGCGTGGGAGGTACTTAAAGAATGGATCGACATAAGGAGACCCAAAGTTTGGACCAAATTGGTTGCCCCGTTCAAGAGATATCGTGCATATCATTTTAGTGACATTTTTTAATATTGGCCGGAAGTACGGGAAGTTGTGGACCAGTATTGCCCATATTCGAACTAAAACTAAGTTTGGACAAAATATGACGAAGGACAAATTTTGGACCAAATCGGTTGATCAGTTCGAGAGTTATCGGGCTCTCCAGTCGCTACATGCCATAGGGGTTTTACCAACTTTCGGGCTGTTTTCTCAAGATCTATGGATTTGCCGCTGAAAAAACTTTTACCATCGTAATTGAGGCAGCGAATGCAAGTTGCTTCAACAAAAATCAAAGTGAATGGATCGACATTAGGAGACCCAAATTTTGGACCAAATTGGTTGTCCCGTTCAAGAGATATCGTGCATATCATTTTAGTGACATTTTTTAATATTGGCCGGAAGTACCGGAAGTTGTGGACCACTATTGCCCATATTCGAACTAAAACTAAGTTTGGACAAAATATGACGAAGGACAAATTTTGGACCAAATCGGTTGATCAGTTCGAGAGTTATCGTGATCTCCAGCCGCTACATGCCATAGGGGTTTTACCAACTTTCGGGTTGTTTTCTTAAGATCCATGGATTTGCCGCTGGAAAAACTTTTACAATCGTAATTGAGGCAGCGAATGCAAGTTGCTTCAACAAAAATCAAAGTGATGAGAGCAGGTCCTAAAGTGAACTTATCCTAAACTTTGTGTGCGAGGTACCTGAAGGAATGGACAAATATAGTCCATATTCGAGTCTGATCTATATCTAGTATATATATTGTGGTGTGTAAAAAGTGGACCAATTCCCTTCAGTAGTTATCGTGCATACAATTTTTCCGAACATTTTTGCACTTTTATGGGGGAGTTACCTGAAGGAGTGGACCGACATGGCATATCTTCGAACTTAAACAAAGTTTGCACAAAATATTACGAATGCCAAATTTTGGACCAAATCAGCAGATCCGTTCGAGAGTTATCTTGTGCTCCGACCATTACACACCGTGTCATAGGGGTTTTATTTGCACCTTTCAGGCTATTTTCTCAAGAAGTATTGATTTGCGCTTGAAGAAAATTGTACCGTCGTATGGGGGCAGTGAATACAAGTTGTTACAACAAATATCAAATCGATTCGAGAGCAGGTCCTAAACTGAACTATTCCCAAATTTTGTGTGGGAGGTACCCGAAGGAGTGGACAGATTGTGTCCATATTGGAAGCTCATCTAAGTCTGGTAGAAATTTCCCGATGTGCAAAGTATGAACCAAATCGGTTACTCCCTTCAAGAGTTATCATGCGCACAAATTTTCCGAACATTTTCGAACTTTTGTGGGGGAGATACCGGAACCAGTGGACCGATATAACCCATCTTCGAACTAAAACTAAGGTTGGACAAAATATTACGAAAGCAAAATTTTGGACCGAATCGGTTGATCCGTTCGGGTGTTATCGTGCGCTCCAGCCAGCCAGCCAGGTAGACGAACGGACATGGCTAAATTAACTTCAAATTGTCTAAAACGGATTTCGTCCAAACATAACCAATATTTTAATGAGGCACATGTGGCCCGTATGAAAGTGTATATACCCTTAAATTAGGAACAACACTAAGATTGAGTAAATTAAATAATGTTTTCAACCTCTTAGTATTATAGATATGTCATGTATAAAATAAAATAAATTCTAAGCAAAATTCCGTCACATATTCCAAATATCATTGAAATCGGACGTATATAGCGTGTTTGGTGGATCAAATACATGAAAGCGGTCGAAAATATACATGTTATATCCAAATTCCTTTACACATTCCAAATTTCACTGAAATCGGACATACATATATAGCGTGTTTGGTGCATCAAATACATGAAATCGGCAGAAAAGATATATGGGCGCTATATCCAAATCTGAACAGATTTCAATATAATTTGGCACATCTATTTCTAGGCCAATATCCGTCACATGTTCCAAATTTCATTGAAATCGTACATATATACATCAAATAGATGCAATGGGCCGAAAATATATATGGGCGCTATATACAAATGTGAACCGATTTCGATATAATTTGTCACATTTATGTCTAGACGCGGGTATTTGTCAGTTCTCCTAAAGGGCGCGTCCCCACCGGCGGATAGGGGGAGGTGGACGATCGTATCACTCTACCCCAAACTAGGAAATCACTGGTGACTGTACTGTCTGAGGTGGAGTGGTACGATCACCTACTTCTGGAAACTTCGAGTTTCCCGCGGACAAAAAACTTACTACGGGGGTGTTCCCCTAAAACAAAAAACAAATATGGAGATTGGAAATGAGACAAAAGTTACGGTGCAGGGCCTAAATAACCCAGTACCGGCGGGGACCAGTGATCTGCCTGCGAGTCACACCTCGTCGTCATCAAGCGATCGTGAGCAAACATCTCTCACAGATGTGGGTGCCTTGGCATCTATGGTCGAAGGTGCGGCTACAAGCACACAACCTAAAGGTAAAATGGAGGAGGAGACAGGGAAGCCTAGGGATAGATTAAACTTGACCCAACCATAAGAGTATGGGAGCGACCCTGACTCCGAATCCGACAGCAACAGCAAAAACAATACTACCGTCGTGGAAAACCCAAATAAAGAGGAGGTCCAAAAGATGGTAGAAGAAATAAGCGATAACATCGCAAAACTTACAACAAATAAAGTGAGGTGGACTGGGGATCAAACACGAAAGTATAAGAAGAACCAGGCGCGGTTTAACAAAAAACAACGGTATGCTCCAAAAGAGACCAATGATACTCCCTCCACTTCATCGGAAGCGGCGAAGAGGATAAGGTCTCCCGAGGAACAGAACACCTCTAAGCCGAGTAAGAAGAAAAAGAGCTTCCCACACTCGAATGCCCCGAACATACCAATTCAAAACCCACACGAAGGAGACTGCCCAAAGAACCCTTCGAAGGAGGGCGAAGAAGTGAGCTCGGACATGAAGGGTGCGATTGCGACTGCAGACCCGGTGACTCAATTAAGAAGTCCAAGACCTTCCAGAAGAGGAAGATGGTCGCAGAAAACGGAGCGGAGCCGCCAACTTCTTACACCAAGATAGCCAGGAAATACTACAGGGACGAACAGTGCTATGCAGTGATCGACGCCAGTAGAGGGTCCGGCAGATTGCCAAAAGAACACCAGGAGGCCATCGAAAAAACGATCGGCGACAAAATATTGGATCACATCCTGAGAAGTGGCCCAATAAACATAATTAGCAGCGAGCTCAAGGGGGACTTCCTGTGGTTCTACTTGGGCCCAAAGGCAAAACCGGCCGCTCTCGAGGAGGTAATAAGTGGAGTAACCACCCCTTGGGAAGGCGGTAAATTGAAGCTGGTGAGGAAGGAGAACGTACCTCATCTGACTAAAGCGGCAGTCTTCGTAAAAGGTTATGGCTGCAAGTTGGAGACAGAGCGCATGCTCGAAGTCTTTGAAAAATAAAATGTGACTTTGGAAGTGGGAAGTCTTCCACAGGGAGGAGAAAGAAGAAGGCACCCTCCTTGTGGTGGGAATCGACGACCTCTCACTAGCCAGTCTCTCAAAGACCAATGGCAGGGCGTTCTATATCTGCAACGCAGTCACCTTCAAGACTGGAAGGGCAAGAGTCGGAGAGGAGGAAGATGCCCAACCACCTAGCCGGGAGGAAAACCTACCGAGCGAAGACACAGATGGAGACGAACCCATCAGCGCCTCCAAAGAAAACCGTCTACTGGACGACCAATGATTGAGATCATCCAGATCAACCTCCATCGGAGCGAAACGGCAACTCATGCGCTGATGGAGAAAATGAACAAAGGTAATATACATATAGGTCTAATCCAGGAACCTTGGACAGTGAAGAACAAGGTCTCTGGATTGAACCATATAAATTATCAACTTTTCTACGCTAGTACAGGTACCCGGCCGAGGACCTGTATTATAGTCCATAAAAATTTATGCTTTCTTTTCTCTCCAGAGTTGTCATCGTCGGACGCCACGGTATTGAAGCAAGGGAATGTACCTAGCGTCTATATACCTACCGTTCGACTCCCCGACATTACCACCTACGTCGGAATTGCAGCAGCTGGTGAGGAAAATCAAGCAAACAGGTAACGAAGTACTAGTAGGTAGCGATGCTAACTCACACCACATTTCGTGGGGTAGTACTAACACTAACAAAAGGGGTCAAGGCCTTCTAGATTATTTGAATACTAACGGCCTAATAACTCTTAACGTAGGAAATAAACCTACATTCGTTAACACAATTAGGGAGGAAGTACTAGAGTACTAGTACTAGTTCAGAAAACCTAATAAACGAGGTACATGACTTGAGAGTCTCAGGTGACCACTCCTTCTCTGACCACAGGTATATTAGGTTCAAAATATCAAGGCCACCGCCAAACCCGATAACATTCCGTAACAAATCCAAAACAAACTGGACCAAGTTCGGAATTAAATTAAAGTACAGACTAGGGCAAGGAGAAGATGAGGAATGCCTACGTAAACAAGGACATTGACAGTAAAGTCAACAAATTAGCCGAAGCCCTGGTAAAGTCTTTCGAGGATAGTGGTCCCCTACGAGAAAGGAAGTCTGCCTAACCTAAAACCCTGGATGACAGGGGAAATTCGTAACAAAGGCAAAGAGGTCAGTAGACTTTACAATAGGGCAAAACGAAAAAAATAGCTGTATTCTGGGACAACTACAAATCAAAACTAAAAGAATACAAAAAAACTAAAAGAATAAAACTAAAAGAATACAACAAAGGAACGCCAAACGCAACTCCTGGAAACTTTTCTGCGATCAGGTAGATAGCGTAAACGACGTATCAAAAATTAAAAAGTTTCTATCCAAAACCCATACACAAGCCGAGCTAATGGTTGATGAAATGGGAAGGAAGATGGAAACAAGCGAGGAAACCTTAGGCCTGACCAGATCTTCCCGGTCTTACTTCAAAGTCCAAGCTGGTCAATATTTTCAACGCGTACTTAAAATTTGCGTATACTCCCATAGCCTGGCAGGAGGCACGGGTGGTTTTTATACCCAAACCAGGTAAGGCAAGCTACGCAGTACCAAAATCTTATCGCCCGATAGGTTTAACATCTGTTTTACTCAAGACAATGGAACGGACAGTCGATACCATGATCAAGAGCAAAATCCCCAACGACATGTTGAAATATAAACAACATGCATACGTGAATGGTAGATCAGTGGAAACCGCAATACATGAGGTAGTACACCATATAGAGGGGACCTTTGAAATGAAGATGTATACACTCGCAGTTTGCATCTACATAGAAGGTGCTTTCAACAACGTCAGCACGGAAACGCTGATCCACTCCTTAGACGAATTTCGTGTAGACAGAACGCTGAGGAACTGGATAGACGACATGCTAAGGAACAGATGGATAAGCTGCGCGCTACATGACGTAAGAAGATGAGACAAAGTAGGGCAGGGAACGCCACAAGGGGGGGGGGGGGCTGGGATTTTATCGCCGCTTCTGTGGGTCACTACCATAAATAGTCTACTAAGGTCCTTAACCAAGGAAGGATTTGAACCAGTCTGTTATGCAGACGATGTTATAATACTTCTAAGGGGAAAGAATGCAAATGTAGCTTACAACTGGGCTAGACCATTAGGTCTTAATGTTAACCCGGAAAAACAGAGTTATGTCTTTTGACTAGGAAAACGAAATTGGGCTCCGTCGAGGAACCAGTTTTCCTGAATAAGACATTAACTATATCTCCAACAGTTAAATATCTGGGGGTAATTCTAGATAGGAAACTCAAATGGAAAGACCATATTCAGGAAAGGGCTGCCAAAGCACACAGATGTTGGTCAACTTGTAGAAGGGCTATAGGCTAAAAATGGGGTTTTAATCCTAGAATGATACACTGGCTATACAGAAGCGTAATAAGACCGATTCTTACTTACGCATCTGTTGTATGGTGGACAGCTATTGACAAAAAATACAATGTGGAAACATTGCAAAGAGTCCAAAGAATGTGCTGCCTAGGCATTAGCGGGCGATGAGGACTACACCAACTAGGGATTTAGAGACAATTCTATTTGTCCACCCGATAGAAATACAGGTAAGGTATGAAGCAGCCATCGCGGCTAAAAGACTGAATGCGATGAGCGAGTGGATCGAAAGAGACCACCAAACATACCACCAATGCATATTACGGTTCACTACGGGTGAATCTATAAATCAAATAATATCGGACCGGATACCAGAATTAAGTGAAGTAGCTCTGTGTGAAGTTCTAATACCGGACAGAGATATGTGGATCGATGGAACCCTAGCATAGATTCCCGCTGGAAGCTGCGGGTTTACGGACGGGGCTGTGTTAGGGGGGAGAACGGAACTGGGTCTTTATATCGTAGACACGGAAACGAGGATCTCCCTTCCACAATGTAGATTGTATCTGTAGCAGTTCTAAAGATATTTGCATACAAAATCTAAATTTTTTGGAGGTACCTCTGGTTTTGATGTTATATCTACAGATCAACGCGGAATTTCAAAAAATGATATAGCCTATTTTCATTCCAGGCGATGTAGCAATATACCCTAAAAATTTCAGGAAGATCGGTTCAGCGGTTTCTGAGTCTATAAGGCACAAACAAACGTACAAACATTTTCCTATTTTATATATATAGAAGACTAGCTGAACCCGGTGCGCTTTGCTGCCCCGACTACGATAAAATATAATGGAATGCCAGAATTATTTTAACGTTTTTAATATTTTAACGAATAAATATAGGAGATATTGAGGCGTTATATACCTATTCAGGGTTGTTATGGAGCTTCTATGGTATTTTTGTGTTTCAGGAGGTAACACTCCTCCGAAAGCCTTTCCGCCTATAAGTATTCCTAATGATTTAAATATATCAGTAGCCTTGGTCAATTCCTTCCCGACTATAAGTACTTCTGTAAATAATGATGACTTTTACTGACTGCTAAGTCTTCAAAATTTCATTGAAACTGAACATACGTAACAAAAACATGAAATCGACCGAAAATATATATGGGAGCTATATTCCTATATGAACCGCTCTTGATATAATTTGTCCCATTTATTTCTAGAACGAATTCCGTCACGCTTTCCAACTTTCAGTGAAATTGGACATATGTAGTGTGTCCAAATCTGAACCGGTCTCGATTTGGCACATTTATGTTTGGAACAAAAATCCGTCAGACATCCCAAATTTCAGCGACATTGGACACATATAGCGTGTTTAGAGCATCAAATACAGAAAATCGGCCTAAAATATAGATAGGAGCAATTTCCAAATCTGAACCGATTTCGATATGATTTGGCACATTTATGTCTAGACCAAATCCCGTTACGCATTCCAAATTTCACCGAAATTGGACATGAATAGCGAGTTTGGTGCATAAAATACAGGAAATCGGCCGAAAATATATACAGGAGCTATATCCAAATCAGAACCGATTTCGATATAATTTGGCACATTTATTTCTAGACCAAGTTCCGTAACACATTCCAAATTTCAGTGAAATTGGACATATATAGCGTGCTTTCATAAAATACAGCAAATCGGCCGTAAATATATATGGGAGCTATATTAAAATCTGAAAATACAGCAAATCGACCGAAAATATATATAGGAGCTATATTCAAATCTGAACCGATCTCTATATAAGTTAGCACATTTATTTCTGGAACAAATTCTGTCACACCCTCCAAATTTCATTTCATTTCTCCAATTTCATTTTTCATTTCATTTACTTTCACACATTCCATTATATGTTCCTCCGAGGCAGATGAGGTATATTAATATTTTTAACATCCCTATTCATCGCGTAAATTATGCCATCCATAGCCCATTAATGAGATCGTTTCGCTATATAAATGATACTAACATAAATTTTCAAAAAAATACTGTAAATTTATAGAGTTTTGCATTTCCAAAGATGATTTTAAACTGTATTTTGTAACTAAATTTTAATGAGGTGAATATAAATATCTAGATTTAAACAAATGTTTAGTTTAAGCATCATAGTCTGTAAGGAATACTTTGTTCTATAGACTGAAATAAATAAATTAAAATTAAATTAAAATATATATTGGAGCTATATCCAAATCTGAACCGTTTTCGATATAATTCGGCACATTTATGCCTAGACCACATTTCGTTGCACATTCCAAATTTCAGCGAAATTGGACATATATTGCGCGTTTGGTGCATCAAATGCGGAAAATCGGCCGAAAATATATATGGGAGCTATATCCAAATCTGAACTCATTTCAATATAATTTGGCACATTTATTTCTAAAACAAATTCCGCCACACATTCCAAATTTCATTGAAATTGGACATAAATAGCATGTTTGGTACATAAAATAAGGAAATCGGCCGAAAATATATATGGGAGCTACATCCAAATCTGAACCGATTTCGATATAATTTGGCACATGTATTTCTAGACCAAGTTTTGTAACACATTTCAAATTTCAGCGAAATTGAACATATATAACGTGTTTTGTGCATAAAATAAGGAAATCGGCCGAAAATATATGTGTATGGGAGCTACATCCAAATCTGAACCGATTTCGATATAATTTGGCACATGTATTTCTAGACCAAGTTCAGTCACACGTTCCAAATTTTATTGAAATTGGATATAAATACCGAGTTTGGTGCCTCAAATACATGAAATCGGCAGAAAATATATATAGGAGCTATATCCAAATCTTAACCGATTTCGATATAAATTGGCATGTACATTTCTAGGCCAATATCCATCACACATTTCAAATTTCAGCGCAATTGGATATATATAGCGTGCTTGGTGACTAAAATATAGGAAATCGGCCGAAAATATATATGGGAGCTATATTCAAATCTGAACCGATCTCGATATAATTTAGCACATTTATTTCTAGAACAAATTCCGTCAGACCCTCTAAATTTCAGCGAAATTGGACATACATAGCGTGTTTGGTGCATCAAATGTGGAAAATCGGCCAAAAATATATATTGGAGCTATATCCAAATCGGAACCGATTTCGATATAACTCGGCACATTTATTTCTAAAACAAATTCCGCCACACATTCCAAATTTCATTGAAATTGGACATAAATAGCATGTTTGGTACATAAAATAAGGAAATCGGCCGAAAATATATGTATGTGGGAGCTATATCCAAATCTGAACCGATTTTAATATAATGTAGGAAATTTATTTCTACATCAAATTCCGTCACACATACAAAATTTGGAGATTGTATCTGTAATAGTTCTAAAGATATTTGCATACAAAATCAAAATTTTTTGGAGGTACCTCCGGTTTTGATGCTATATCTCCAGATCAACGCGAAATTTCAAAAAATAATATAGCCTATTTTCATTCCAGGCCATGTAACAATGTACCCTAAACATTTCAGTAAGATCTGTTCAGCGATTTTCGAGTCTATAAGGTACAAACAAACAAACAAACAAACAGACAAACAAATTTCAATTTTATATATATAGACTAGCTGAACCCGGTGCGCTTTGCTGCCCCGACTACGATAAAATATAATGGAATGCCAGAATTATTTTAACGTTTTTAATATTTTAACGAATAAATATAGGAGATATGAAGGCGTTATATACCTATTCAGGGTTGTTATGGAGCTACTATGGTATTTTTGTATGTTTCAGGAGGTAGCACTCCTCCGAAAGCCTTTCCGCCTATAAATATACCTAATGATTTAGATATATCATAATAAACCATAAATCTTAAGAAATCTCTCAAAGACATGATACTTAATAGCTGTAGCCTTGGTCAATTCCTTCCCGACTATAAGTACTTCTGTAAATAATGATGACTTTTACTGACTGCTAAGTCTTCAAAATTTCATTGAAATTGAACATACATAACAAAAACATGAAATCGACCGAAAATATATATGGGTAGCTATATTCCTATATGAACCGCTCTCGATTTAATTATTTTTATTACATTATTTAGACCAAATCCCGTCTCACATTCACATTTTGTGCGTAAAATACAGAAAATCAGACGAAAATATATATGGGAGCTATATTCTAATCTGAACCGAGTTCGGTATAATTTGTCCCATCTATTTCTATAACGAATTGCGTCACGCTTTCCAAATTTCAGTGAAATAGGACATATGTAGTGTGTCCAAATCTAAACCGGTCTCGGTATAATTTGGCACATTTATATTTGGAACAAATTCCGTCAGACATCCCAAATTTCAGCGACTTTGGACACATATAGCGTGTTTAGAGCATCAAATACAGAAAATCGGCCTAAAATATAGATAGGAGCAATATCCAAATCTGAACCGATTTCGATATGATTTGGCACATTTATGCCTAGACCAAATTCCGTTACACATTCCAAATTTCAGCGAAACTGGACATATATAGCGTGTTTGGTGCATCAAATGCGGCAAATCGGCCGAAAATATATATGGGAGCTATATCCAAATCTGAACCGATTTCGACATAATTCGGCACATTTATGTCTAGACCAAATTCCGTTACACATTTCAAATTTCAGCTAAATTGGACATATATAGCGTGCTTGGTGCATAAAATAAGGAAATCGCCCGAAATATATGTGTATGGGAGCTATATCCAAATCTGAACCAATCTCAATATAATCTGGCAAATTCAAAATTTCAGCGAAATTGGACATATATAGCGTGTTTGGTGCATAAAATAAGAAAGTCGGCCGAAAATATATGTATGTGGGAGCTATATCCAAATCTGAACCGATTTGAATATAATTTGGTAAACTTATTTCTACATCAAATTCCGTCACGCATACAAAATTTGGAGATTGTATCTGTAACAGTTCTAAAGATATTTGCATACAAAATCTAAATTTTTTGTAGGTACCTCCGGTTTTGATGCTATATCTCCAGATCGACGCGAAATTTCAAAAAATGATATAGCCTATTTTCATTCCAGGCCATGTAGCAATGTACCCTTAACATTTCAGTAAGATCTGTTCAGCGGTTTTCGAGTCTATAAGGCACAAACAAACAAACAGACAAACAAATTTCAATTTTATATATATAGATTCTACCCAATTCTTTTTTAACAGTTTCCCCCTCTCATCATAACATTTCAAATAAAAGTAATTAATGAAATTGCAATTGCAAAATACGCCATCAGATCATCCATACACGTTCTAAAGTTTACCTAGAAATGCTCGAATTTATTTCAACAAAATGAGCAGCTGCAACATACATATGTATGAATGTTTATATGTACGTATATTACTGTGGCTTCCTCCTCACTTCGAGTTATTTGCTGTTGATTTCAATCTTTACTTCTGACATTCTTTAACTTCATGCATGTGTACTTTATGTACTTTGTTTGTTAGATCAAGGAAATTGTCTGTCTGCTTGGTCACTTACAAACGTAAACGTTTTTACAATCCAAGTGAGACGTGCCATATTACTTAACTGAATGAATTCCTGCGAAACGACCACATATGCCCGTAACCTACTAAGACTGTTCATAACGTAACGTTAGTTTCTTTTCTGACATTTATTAGTATTGAACAAAACAATGATATTTTCAACACAAACGAAAGCATTCCACAGTGGTTCCAACCATTGGCCAATATATTGGCTTTTGTTTCATTCGAACGCTGTCTTGTTAAAAATAACTCCAAACATAAGAACATTTCAATATTATTTTTTTTTTTGTAGTGAGTACAACCTACAATTGCAATATATTATTAAGGATTTTGAAGGAGGGGTAATAGCATATTTTTTTATAAAATAGTGTTTTAACGTGTTTTTGAATTCCAGTTAGCTGTATGTTATATACTTAAATTTGACCTCAGGTTTTAGTCATGATGTCCACCAGTGCCCACCTCGGAAATAATTTTCCAATGTAGAGCATGGGTTTAAGATTATCCAGTGTTAATGTGAGCTGCCATCTAGTGCCAGACCTTAAATGGTGGTTCGCAGACTAAAGTTGCCCCAGAATATGGTTTCTATGGATATATTAGGTCTTCTGACCACGTATGTTAACATAATTGGCATCAATGGAAAGGTCAAGAATTCTTCTTCCAAGCATGATCTACGTGGGCGGTACGTGTCTTCTAGGAAGATCGCTATAAGGTCTTTATTAAAAATTATACCAATTTTCAGACAAAAATGTTGATATATTTGACCCGCTAAATTAGTTGGTTTTTTGTCATTTTGAAGATTGTTTTCTTTCCCCATGCCTATTTTTGCATCATAAGATAAACAGTACTTTTTCCTAACATTTTGTATAAACAGAATAAAACAATTCATATAGTATACCCCCTCTAGAGAGGAGAGAGGGAGAATGCTACGCCCATGGTTTCTTAAAGCAATCTTCGTAGCAACACCAAGCTGTAGCCAGCGTATTAGGTTGCTATTTTCACTGGAAATATTTTTGGCCTCATTCTCCATACAAGTGAATCCACTGTGCATTCCTTCCTGTAGACAATACACGTGAAGCAATGTCGTCGAATGCATTTTCTTATGCTGTTATAAGGTAAAGCAATTCCTGCAACTTCATATATCCTCTGGCAAACGATTCGTTGAAATGTTGAAGGATATAAACACATTGTCATATTTTGTTTCGTATGATGTATCTGTTCCAAGTATGATATTAGAGTATAAAATAATAAATTTAAGACAATTTACAAACAATAGAATTAATTTTTAAGACAACTAGATTTATATAATTGGCTTATCATAAAAAATTAAAATGAAAACAAGTTAAGAAAAAAAAAAAAACATTTGCATTTGAAAAACCAAAAGTTCTTGGACTGAGAAGTCATTCCACCCACCGTCGATATGTCTTAAGAGCTGCCCAACTAAAAGCGAAACCGGTCACATAATTTGGTGGCTGTGTGGGTTCGATCATCAAGCTTAACTCTAAACGAGAAAATTAATAAAAATCGTTAAGTTCTAACTTAAATCAAATTTGATAAAAAAAATTCAAAATACCTATAATTTATAGGCTATGTTTATAGGCTATAAACACAATATTATGTGACGAAGTTTTTTTTTTACCAGTGGGAACCCGAAATACTTGGTCCAATAAAATCCGGAAACTACCTGAAATCGTTGGTTACTATTATATAGGGGCTATACTACAAATTTTGATGGAGAACTTTACCAGAACCATTTCGTCTTTTGGATATTACTCGACCATCACCAAACTTAATATGCTTCTCTCTGGGAGCCTTATTAAAAACCGAAATTTCGTGACGATCCTATCAAAATTGCGACCTGTAGCATGGTTACAAAAAAGGAAAAATGGGATGCATTACCGACTTTTGAGATATCTCTGTTGTTTGGCCAACCTATTGTGCAACAATGTAAATGAAATCTTATCATTTTCCATTGACGGACTTTCCTTTTGGAATATGCCTTCCAGAAGCGGTGATATTCGCATATGAATAAAATGTTCTCCGCATAAGTTTTTTGCTCTTTCCGACCCCTGAATGTTATCCGACCATCACCAAAATCAACAGGCGTGATTTAAAAAAAAAATAAAAATAAACAAGTAAAAAAGTATCAGTCGGCTTTGCCGACAGAGATGTACCCTCAGCCTATGTGAATTGGAACATTCATCTACGGACAGATCGAATGTATTTAGGGTCTTTTCAGAATTTTGTGACACTTTTTGGACATTTGAACTTGCCGACAAAAATGTGGATTAGGATAAAAGTTCAAAAGTTTTGCGGAGCAGGAAATGGACTATCATAGTGCATTACGGAAGTGGATCTTATTTTGAGAGCCATATCTTTTCGATTCATTTCAGTATTCATTTCAGTGGGTTATCATACACCTGTTAGACCAGTATGCCAGGAAGCATGGACTTTTCCACATGACTGTAAACAGGACCACAAAAAACATCATCGGTATAAAATTGCAAAGGATCTCTGAACAGACTTGGACACTAACGTTGAACTTTTGTGGGGGAGGTATCCTAAGGAGAGGACCGATATGGGCCATTTTAGAATTTAAACTAAGTTTGGACGAAGTATGACGAAGGCCAAATTTTGGACCAAATCGGTTTATCAGTTCGAGACCCAGAAAAATGTTCGATGCCAAAGATGCCATTCAATCTTCACCCAGCAAAATTTGAAGAAAGGGGTTCTATGCGATGACGTGATTTCATGGCATATTTTGCATTTGTTCAAAGCAAGTTGTGAAAGATCCGATCTTTTCACTAGCATTTAAATCCATGCAAAGGAAGTCGTGAAAGATCCGATCTTTTCATCAGCATTTGAATCATTTGTACAGATCACTATAAACAAACAAGTCGATTTGTACATCCCTACATGTAGCGATATCAAACCAAAATAGTATACATTTCCAAAATTGTTGTTAAAAAATTACAAAATTACAAATTAAATGTAGATTTACGAACTAGAAATTCTTAAAGGAGTGCTGTTGGAGTCCATGTCGAAATCTGAACTGGTGATGAGAAGATAATAGAAAAGCTTTTGTAAGATGAAACAAAATCATTGGCTGAGAGTGGACAAAGTAAACTCTGTTGCGGTGCAGCGGCGGTGATTAAATTGAAATTTTAGGTGTAAACTTTATGCTGATAAATTAGTTCTAGTTATTTCATGAATTAGTTTGAATTAATAAAGAGTTTTGTTTGTTATGAAAATCATATTTCAATACAGAATTTTCCTTTTTCCAAACAAGACATGAAAATGTCATGCCAAAGGGTTGGTGAAAATTACATGTCAAAGCATTGGTCAAAATGACATGCTTAGGATCCGACAATGAATGTCATCTTAAGATCCGAAAATGAATGTCGTCTTATGGTGGTCACGCTCATATAAAATTCATGAGTGAAAATGCTAAAAAGATGACATGCCAGATCACTTGCACCCATGATTCAATAGCATCCTTGGGATCGAACATTTTGCTGGGAAGTGATCTGGCATGTCATCTTTTTAGCATCTTCATCGATGAATTTTATATGAGCGTGGACCCCAAAAGATGCTATTCATTTTTGGATCCAAAGCATGTCATTTACACCAATGCTTTGACATGTCATTTTCACCAATGCTTTGGCATTTCATTTCCACCAATGCTTTGGCATGTCATTTTCACCAACCCTTTGCAATGACATTATCATTACGACGAGAGTTTTAAGAACGTTGGTTGTGATTTCAGTCTCCGACAATATCAAGCCTATTGTAAATAATTAATCTTATATATTTAGAAATTGTGTATATATATATATATATATAATTGTTCCACAAACATCCCAGATGGGACAAGGGAGACTTCTCTCATATCAATGAGTGCACGCCGATTCATATTGGCTCAATGATATGGGACCTACTTTTTATTGCCGAGTCCGAACGGCGTGTCTTACGACACCACTTGTAGAGAAGTTTTTCATGGCTTAAATACACAGGAAATGTCGCCAGCATTACTGAGGGGGAATTTTGCCACCGTTGAAAATTTGATGTTGCTTGGCCTGGGATTCGAACCGCAGACCTTCTGAAACACAAAATTCATCTCTATTGGATCGATGGAATGGTTTCAAATTCTGATGAAAAGATCGGATCTTTCACGACTTCCTTTTCATGGGTTCAAATGCTGATGAAAAGATCGGATCATTCACGACTTCCTTTGCATTGGTTCAAATGCTAAGGAAAGGTCGGATCTTTCACGACTTCGTTTGAACCAATGCAAAAGATGTCATGAAATCACGTCATCGCATGGAACCCCTTCCTTCAATTTTGCTGGGGAGTTATTGTGCTCTCCAGCTACTACATATGATGCCATAGGGGTTTTTACAACTTTCGGGCTGTTTTTCTAAAAAGTATGGACTTGCCACTGAAAAAGCTTTTACCGTTGTAATTGAGACAGTGATTGCAAGTTGCTTCAACAGAAATCAAAGTTAGTCAAGAGCAGGTCTTAAATGAACTTATCCCTAATTTTGAGTGGGAGGTAGCCGATGGAATGGGCAAATATAGTCCATATTCAAACCTGATCTACAGGTGGTAGATATATTAGGATGTGTAAAGTATGAACCAAATCGGTCACTCCCTTCAAGAGTTATCGTGCGCACAATTTTTCCGAACATTTTTGAACTTTTGTGGGGGAGGTACCTGAAGCAGTGAACAGATATGGCTTATATTCGAACTTAAACTAAGTTTGGACAAAATATTGTGAAGGCCAAATTTTGGATCGAATCGGCAGATCCGTTCGAGTGTTATCTTGCGCTCCAACCACTACACACGGTGTCATAGGGGTTTTTTGAATCTTTTAGGCTATTTTCTCAGGAAGTATGGTTTTGCCCCTGATGAAACTTGTACCGCCGTATGGGGGGCGGTGAATACAAGTTGTTACAAGAAAAAACGAAAAGATTCGAGAGCAGGTCCTAAACTGAATTTTTCCGAAATTTTGTGTGGGAGGCACCCGATGGCATGGACCGATTGAGTCCATATTGGAACCTCATCTAAGTTTGGTAGAAATTTCACGATGTGCAAAGTATGGATCAAATCGGTTACTCCCTTCAAGAGTTATCATGCGCACAAATTTTCCGAACATTTTCGAACTTTTGTAGGGGAGGTACCGGAAGGAGTAGACCGATATAACCCATTTTCGAACTTAAACTATGTTTGGACAAAATATTACGAAGGCCAAATTGTTGACCAAATCGGTTCATCCGTTCGAGAGTTATCGTACGCTCCAGCCAGCCAGACAAACAGACGGACGGATATTACTAAATCGACACCAAATTGTCGGAAACACATTTCGTCCAATATTTCGATGAGGCCCATTTTGCCCGTATGAAAGTGTATATACCCTCGTTAGCATAAATGCTGAGGGTATAAAAATGGAAAATTTGGATGTATTACCGACAATTGCGATATCTCGGTTATTTGGACACCTACTGCAACTTGCTTTGCATCATGGTAAAAATGCGATTTTCTAGTTTCATAATCAGGCTATGCTTTTTGGAAGTCCGCAACCACAGCTGTGATATTATAATTAAAAAGTAAGAACGGCGTTAAGTTCGGCCAGGCCGAACTTGTTATACGGTCCACCACGAGTTGTATTGAAGTAAACTGGAACAATTAGCCTCCTTTCGTTTATGAAAAAGACTAAATACCAAATTTCAGCAAGTTCGATAAAACAATTATTGCTAACCTTCAAAATACCGAAATTCGATAGGTCGATCTGTACCAAACATTTTTGGAAATAGAAACTTCTATACCCAATTACAAAGCTCTATCATAAAAATTGCGAGCTGTATCTTGATTTCAACAGAAGGACGGACGGACAGACGGACATGGTTATATCGACTTAGAATTTTATACTGATCATGAATATATATACTTTGTGTGGTCTCCGATGAACATTTCAATGTGTTACAAACGGAATGACAAATTTAATTATACCCTCCATATTATGGTGGAGGTTATAACCTCCATATAATGGTGGAGGGTATAAAAACGCAAATATGAAAAGGTAAGTTTCATTAGCGACTGTTGCGATATATACGTTGTTTGACCACCGACGATAACTTACTTTAAATCGTTAGAAAGGTGATATTTTCTACTTCCATTGTCAGGTTTTGCTTTTGGTATACCCCTTATAGATGCTGAGATATTCGCTTTGGAAAAAACGTTGTCTTTTTCTCCAAATAAGTTTTTTGCACATTTTACCCCTACATATTATCCCCTCCGGGACCCCCACCAACACTTAAAATTTGGTGACGATCCGATCAAAACTGCGACCTGTAGCGTGATTACAAAGTTTAAATGGACAGACGGACACATATAGCCAGATCGACTCAGCTCGTCGGGACATTAATTTTGGTATATATAAGTATGGGTCTACGACCATTATTTCGATGCGTTACAAACTGTTTGGCCATAACCAACTTATAATACCCACCCCACATCGTGGCGTAGGGTATAAATAGTTAACTTCGATCAGACCACAATTTTAGGGGCGTTTTCGATCACGAATACTCCCAATTACTATATTAGGCCAAACAATTGTATCTGAAAATTTGTATACTGTCCGATACCTTTAAAGGGAGCCAATATCAAAGGGTGGACCTATGTTGACAATTTATGCTGGAGTAACCACGGGAAACCTCAAATGTCAAATCACAGGTAGATCGATCAAAAATGTATCTAAAATCCTCAAAATACCTAAAATCGTTAAGTACCGTTATATGGTGACCATACTAAAACATGTAACTACAATAACGCTCACTTGAATAGAACCCCCCACCAAAATTGTTTTTAACCTCCATTTTTTTTTTCGAAATATATAAGATATGAAGTTCTTAATTTTTATTAAATTTTTGTTCATGTGTTTGGAGTAGACTAAGTCATTCATTTGCATTCAAATCCAATTTGTATAAGAATTATACTAGGAAAACAAAATAAAGTCAAAAATTTAAGCAAAAAATTTGGCTCATGTGAATATAACCCCCCTTTCAAACTTGGGAATACAGAAAGATTGTATTAGAATATCGATGTATATTCACTCTATATTAAAAACGAAATACTTTCAGTAATATTCAATAAAAATATATTCCTCCCGATTAAAGATACACTCGTATATCCTGCTTTGGCAAGGATTCTTTAAATAATCAAGTGTAATGCCTAACAAAGCTTGTTTTTTTTTCCTTTCAACAAGTTTATTTTTGGAAGCGTACTGTCTCTTTTAGTCGTATATTTTACACATAAGTCTTTCCCATACAATTTAGAGAATATTTACCACTATGGAATATGACGGTTCCTCCACGATATCCGCATTTCTTTTTAAAAATTTAAGTTTTGATGACTCAAAGTGTAAAAAAGTTTATTAAATCGTGATGGAATTGCCACTTGGGATATCCGAAAATGCTTCTCACTACTAGAAATGCCTGTTTTAGAACTCCTTTGGACATTGTCGTGCGCATTTAGAGTGAAATAAATTTTCACCCAAGTCCTTCATAATAAGTAATGCGTTCGAGCACCATAAAAACACATTCATCGCTACAGAAACAAATTAGAAGATGGTCTTCCATTCAATAGACGCGAATACAGTAGTTATATAGTTATGCCATTGTTTACTTAATGAGGAGAGTCCTTAATAATTATGAAGGACTTGGGGGTCAATTTTTTTCACTCTAAATGCGGACGACAATTTACAAAGGAGTTCAAAAACAGGCATTTCCAGTAGTGAGAAGCATTTTCGGATATCCCGAGTGGTGATTTCATCACGATTTTATAAACTTTTGTAAACTTCAAGTCATCAAAACTTACATTTTTGAAAAGAAATGCGGATATCCTGGAGAAGCCGTCATATTCTGTTGTGGTAAATATTCTCTAAAATGTATGGGAATGACTTATTTGTAAAATATACGACTAAATGAGACAGTACGCTTCCAAAAATAAACTTGTTGAAAGAAAAAAAAAACAAGCTTTCTTAGGCTACACTTGATTATTTAAAGAGTCCTTGCCAAAGCAGGATATACGAGTGTATCTTTAAACAGGAGGAATGTACTTTTACTGAATATTACTGAAAGTACTTCGTTTTTAATATAGATTGAACATACATCGATATTCTAATACAATCTTTCTGTATTCCCAAGTTTTAAAGGGGGTTCCATTCAACTCAGCCAATTTTTTACTTCAATTTTGACTATATTTTGTTTTCCTTGTATAATTCTTATACAAATTAGATTTGAATGCAAATGAATGACTAAGTTTACTCCAAACACATGAAACAAAATATAATAAAACTTAAAAATTTCATATCTTGTATAATTCGGAAAAAATGGATGTTGAAAACAATTTTTCTGGGGGGTTCTATTCAAGTGAGCGGCAATGTATGTTGAAAATTTTTGGTGGAGAAGTTTTGTGGGCTTTGGGTATCTTAAATGCCGAATTACAGCTAGTTCGGTTGAAAATTGTCGCTAAAATTCTAAAAATACCCGGCATCGGGAAGTATCATTATATGGCGGCTATACTAAACTATGGACTTACGTAGACAATTTTAAAAGGACAAGTATTGTGACCACTTAGAACCCCAAATTCAAATTACAGGCAGTTCGGTCAACAAATGTAGCTAATTCCCGTTATGTGGGGGCTATAACAAAACATGAACCAAGGTTGACAAGCTTTGGTGTAGAAGTTTTTCGACCACTGGGAACCTCAAGGGCCAAATTACTGCTTGAATATTGTAGCTAAAATCTTAAAAACACCGAAAATCGGAAGTTAGCATCATAAGCACGGACCTACATATCTTCGGTGTCATGCTTCAGTATTCCATACGCCATTTGCCCGTTTTGAATAATCGCATTTTAATGTTTCGCGACACAACTGCCTGGAGCTGACTTAGGAAAATATTTATATTTTTGACTTGAATTATTAATAATAGTATATAGAACATATTTGCAAAAAATATAGAGGAATATGTATTGGAATATAAAAGTTATAGAGAATTTTTTAAAAATTAGATTTTTTCCGATCCAAATTAAAAACTTCTAAATCGAAAATTAAAGTTCTGATTGTTGACATGTGTTTTTAAACTTATAAGTTTTTGAAATATTAATTTCATAGCCGGTTTAAGCTTTCGCGTTGAAGCGTGGATTTCTCGGAAAGTAGAGCAGATAGGAGAAAATCGACCAAAAATTCAGAAAGAGCATACCGGAAACCCCTAAAAACCACTTGTATCTCAAAAAGTCAAAAAGTGGTGTATGCATGACACCGACGATATGTCAGCGATAGCTACCAAAACAAATTTCCTATGCTCGCGGGCATACGAAAAACGAACGTATGCACACGTACACTATAAACGTCTTCGTGTGGCTTTGTTAGGTTGACAGATTGATCAGCATAAAATTCTAAGTAGATATAACCATGTTCGTCTGTCCGCCCAGTTAACATCAAGACACAGCTTGCAATATTTACGATAGAGCTTTATAATTTTACAAACAAGTTTCTATTGCTACTAGGATGTTTGGTATTTAAAATGGGCTGTACAGGACCACGTTTTGATAAAGCACCCATAGAACGATACTATATCATGGCTGAAACTTGGCACTTAATCTTCGAAATGTCATTTAGTCTTTGGAAATTTCCAACTAAAACCTGTCGGTGTTGGTTTACGTCTTCATATAGCCCCATAGAACGGTACCTCCAGATTTTCGGCATTTTGAAGGTTGTGGCCTCAATATCTTACGGAAATGGCTCTAATTTGGTATTATGTTTTCGTTGGGGTATACAACATTCTACCAGAATATTGTCTGTGTAGGTCCATGTCTTCGTATAGCCCCCAAGAACGGATCCTTCCAATTTTCGGTATTTTGAAGGTTTTAGCGTCATTATCAAACGGAAATAGCGTTATTACCAACCGAAAACATTCCAGAAGAAAATTAACAGCATAGATCAACGTTTCTACATAGTCCCAATGTTCGGCATTTTTTATGTGGTGGCCCAATACCTAACCGAAATGGCTGAAGTTTGGTATTTAGTCTTCATTTGGGGTATAAAACTTTGCTGAAGAGAATTGATGGTATATGCCACGTTTTCATATAGGCCCCTTAAAACAGTATGTTGAAGATTATGGTCTCAATATGGCACCGAAATGGCTGAAATTTGGTATGTAGTCTTCGTTGTAGTTACCTCAAGGGTAGTTACCTATAGTTTGACGTTTTCGTAAAGCCCACAAACGGTACTCCCTATTTTCCAAATTTTGAAAATTTTAGCCACATTATTCAACGGAAATGACTGACAGTATAGTTCCATGTTTTTGTAGAGCCCCGATTTAAGTTTTTTTTTTTTTTTTAATTTTAGTCACTTTTTAACTACCGAATTCGTTGTTAATTGTAATTTTGTGTTCACAGAAGATAGAAAATTTACTCGCAAAAAACTATCCATATACACTATGGGGACCCAAAAACTATTTTTCGAACTCCTATTAAAAATTTTATATATGAAATTTTATGGCGATCGCTTAACGTTAACCCGTGCCAACCTAGCCATCTTTGCTTAAAATTATCAATATAAGTGATTTTCAGCTGTTAAAATTCTACTACTGCAAGGAATAAGCCTTAAAGTGGAGGATGAACTTAATGCTTTCATTAACGAAAGGTAACTAAATGTTCCAATTTATTTAAATACAGTTTCAATACAGGGTATATAAATTTCGGTCCCACCTTAACGTCTTTCTTACTTGTTTTGTATTGTCATATCCTGTGGACATCTAGCTGTCGGCTTATTGTTTTCCAGACATTATATATTTTAGTCAATTTCATAATATACTTTTTTTAAATATCGACCAGGATCAGATACTTTGAATGGAGCCATTAATTCTTATTTTTCCCTACCTTTTATTTAGTCCTTTCTTACCTGTTTTCTGTGTTCTTATTTGTTGCACTTTTATTATGGTAACAATGATTACATTGTTTATTTCGAACAACAACACCAATGGTAACTCCAACATCCAAGGAAAAGAGCGGAATTTTTCATTTGTAAAGAATATTTATGATCCGTTACTGACTTTCCAAAAGTATTTAGAGCTCACGTAGTTTTCGTCATAACTTTATTGATTAAAAGTTTGTTTAACATTTTTAACAAACCCCCTTGAATACAAGGCATAGAACGAAAGAATAAGACTCCGAAAAGCGGAAAAAAATAACCTCAGGGTATTTGCAGATGAATTGCTTCAATAAACAGGTCAGAACATGAAGGAAAAGAACTTTTGTTATTTTATAGTTCATATAAGTTCCGTTGTATTCGTAGATAGTAGACCAGCAGATATTTGCTGCGTTAGCATTTTCGGAAGTTAGGTAAGGAAGGTGCATAAACTATATGAACTAACAACCTTGTTTCTTTGTCCAATAAAAATAAAGTTTATTTAGTCATAAAATTTGATCATCATCATCCTTAAACCTCCCTAAATGAAGACATTCTTCGACTGGGCGTGCTTCTTTGCAACTGCTTGGCATGCAAACAAAACTGTTGTAAAAATAGCTTCCAGCAAATATTTAATGACTTTGAAAATGCGTTAACCGTACGTGTGAATGTTGCACACAATCCATTGCATATTTTTGGGCTGGCTAAAGATATTGTTGCATGGCAACATTGTGCACATTTAGCGGCGGAGCATACACACTAGGGTTTCTCAAAAATTATTTCCTGTAGTGAGAATGAATGCACTTTTACCTATTAATGCCTGAAATAACATTCATTCCATTTTATTATAAAAAAAGTTTCCACACAAACCACTTTGAAAATATACTACGAAGTGAAAAAATGTTTCTCAAAAAAATCATTTCCTTTTGAACGAATGAATGACCTTTTGCTTATTAATGACTAAAATAACTTTTATTCCATTTAAATATTGAAAAAGGTCCCGCACAAACCATTTTTAATTTTTATGATATATAAAGTTATATTACATAAAATGATATATATGTAATAATACGTTGATAAAATTAGTGAGAAACAAACGGTTATGTTGTTTTGGTTATGCCCCTATACCTTTTATTCAGTTAAGTATTAGCTTGCAGTGACTTCAAAAAACTGTTCTGAAAAATAAAAAACCTTAAAAACATTTTGTGCGGAAGCTTTTTTATCGAATCACTTTATAATTAAGATTTTATGTAATGTATGTATCCTACAGGGATACGAGGCACAGAGGGGAAACATAGGCCTAAAGTTGCTCAAAACTCAAAATATGAAAATCGTTTTTTTATAAAAAAATGTTGATAAACGGCAACCAGACTCTTTTCTACATTTGCTATAACCATCCTCGACTTTGTAAGATTAACCAATCCAATGCAGCAGTCGATTGAACTCAGCCATACTGAAAACAAAAAGTAAATTTTCGAAAACTAAGAAATTAGGTGAACATTAAAATTACATTATTTTCGCGAAAATTTATATTTTTCAAAATTTATTGTTTTTGTACAGTCTCCGAACAAGATTAGCATTTAAAATTTTGATTATTGATTTTACATCTTTGCTCTTTAATAATGGTGATACATATCCTCTTTATAAAATTTTTTTATGATAATTTTTAAGATTACTACAATTTCAATAGTGAAAAAGTCTATTTCCCCGTCGTTTCCCGACCATAGTTTCTTCTAATGTTTTATGCGCTTGAGTCTCTTATATCAGATTCAGTCATAAAAAGTTGCGCATATTTGCGCCATTCCGAAAAAATCTAATTTTTCTCAACTAAAATATGAAATATTTATACCCTACACCACTATGTGGTAAGGGGTATTATGTGTTAGTGCATTTGTATGTAACATACAAAAGGAAGCGATATAGACCCATAGTTCCTTCTAGGGATATACATAGAATCACTTTCTGAGTTGATTTATGCATGTCCGTCCGTCCGTCCGTCCGTCCGTCCGTTCGCAACATACAGGTCGCATTTGTTGACCGATTTCGCTGAAAATTGGGGAATACCATTTTTTTAACCGTCGGAAGATCAAGTTCGAAGATGGGCTATATCGGTCCAAGTTTTGGTATAGCCCCCATATATATTTCCGGCCGATTTCACGTATTTTCTGTAACAGACACGCTATATATGTCCGATTTCGATAAAATTTGGAATGTGTGACTGAATTTGGTATAGAAATAAGTGTGCCAAATTATATAGAAATCGGTTCAGATTTGGATATAGCTCCCATATATATTTTCGGCCGATTTCACGTATTTTCTGTACCAAACACGCTATATATTTCCGATTTCGATGAAATTTGGAATGTGTGACTGAATTCAGTCTAGAAATAAATGTGCCAAATTATATCGAAATCGGTTCAGAGTTGGATATAGCACCCATATATATGTTCGCCCGATTTCACGTATGCGATGTACCAATCACGCTATATACGTCCGATTTTAATGAAATTTGGAATGTTTGACTGAATTTGGTATAGAAATAAGTGTGCCAAATTATATAGAAATCGGTTCAGATTTGGATATAGCTCCCATATATATTTTCGGCCGATTTCACGTATTTTCTGTACCAAACACGCTATATGTTTCCGATTTCGATGAAATTTGGAATGTGTGACTGAATTCAGTCTAGAAATAAATGTGCCAAATTATATCGAAATCGGTTCAGATTTGAATATAGCACCCATATATATTTTCGGCCGATTTCGCGTAATTGCTGCTCCAAACACGCTATATAAGTCGGATTTCAATGATATTTGGAATGTGTGACTGAATTCGGTCTGGAAATAAATGTGCCAAATTATATCAAAATCGGTTTAGATCTGGATATAGCTCCGATTTATATTTTACATATTCACAGTGGTGTAGGGTATCATATAGTCGGCCCCGCCCGACTTTGATCCTTTCCTTACTGGTTTTATATGGAATTGCAAGGTTTACTCACACTAAATTTTGTTCCGCCTTATAACCGGGACTCTTAATTATCAGACTAAACCAACACCTATCAAATATGTCTGCATTATTCAGAAACATTCACGGCTTTTCTCATGTGAATTGAGAAAAATTTAATTTAAGTAAGTTTCAAAAAATAAAATTTGGAATGAAATATATGTATATGGGACTATATATACATCTGTACCGATTTGTTTGAAAATTGGCTCAATGTTTTTTTAGGCTAGTTCAGGTAGCATATGTCAAATTTCAGTGATTTTGGTGCATTTTTATCTCATATCAGATGCGAATATGTATGGAAGCTGCATCCAAATCTGGACCGATTTTCATTATTTTCTATAGGATTAATCCTTGTACAGAAGATATGCTTTGTGCAAAATTTTATAGCAATCCGACTATAAATGAGCTTTCTAGGGCTTTTGATCAAATTTTAACACAAATTTCCCCTCTGTGCGAGGTTGTAAAACAGTCATAACCCTAATACACACAATATGGCAGTGGAAATGTGCCAAACTTTATATTGTTAGCTTGTTTGTTTCTACACATGTCGATGTTACAACAAGACCCCAGAGTTTGTCACATGTAGGATAGTTGTCGTTACAACGTGTTCTAGTTGCAGCCACTTCTACTTTTTTGGTCAATTGTTACTTGACATGGATATTAATGAAAAGTTGGGGAAGCAAAGTATTGCTAGAATTCGGAAAAAAACTTCGTTGTAATGAAAGATGTTAAAGGGTTGTCAATGCTTGTTATAAGCGAGTGATGATTTTGGTGACCTGGCATCACACAAAGGTGGAATATATTTTTAACAGCGGCTATCTGGTTATTGTCTTTTGAGCAGACACCGAACGACCTCAGTTATTCGGCTGGATCAGGATAGCCCGAATGTATCTAAAAATTCCTTCAATCAGGCGGCACCTATGTATGGGTCCTATATCAAAGTGTGGACCTATATTGTCAACTTTTGGTGGAGAAATTTTCCTGGTCCCAGTGTTCCTGGAAACCTCATATGACACCTAAAATTGGCAAAAGACAATGTTTAGTGGAAAAGTATTGTAACCGCTAGGAATTTCAAATGGTAAAATACAACTAGTTCGGTTAAAAATTGTAGCTAAATTCCTCAAAATATCGAATATCGAGAGGTATAGGGGGCTATACCAAAAACATCGACCTTTATTGAAAATGTTTGGTGGAGAAGGTTTGAGAACACCGGGAATATCAAAAGTCAGATTACAGATATGAAGCTAAACTCCTTAAAAAATCTAAAAACGCGAGCTACCGTTATAAGGGGACTATACCAAACCATGGACATACGTTGACAATTTTTGGAAAAGTTTTGTGACCACTGGGAACCTCAAATGCCAAATTTCAGCTCGTTCGGCTAAAAATTGTGTAAAAACTCTCCAATATACCTCAAATTGGAAGGTACCGTTATATGGGGGCTATACCAAAACATGAATCTACGTTGACAATTTTTGGTGGATAAGTTTTGTGACCAGTGGAAATCTCAAATGTCAGATTACAGGAAGTTTGGTCAAATCAAAATGGAATATGGAATATTGGCTAAACCAAAACGTGGGCCGATATAGTCCATCTTCGAACTTGACCTGCCTATGGAAAAAAGACACTCGGGAGCAAAAATATTGCTTTATAGTTCTATCTCAATTATTATTGACACTAGAGTGATTACAACAAACGGACATGGCTAGATCGACACAGAATTGTATGCTGATCAAGATCGGTTGAGGGTATAAAAGCACATCTCCTCAACGTTATAGAGAATAAATTCTCTGAAAGTTTCAGGGAAGATAGCAACCCAGCAAAGGTACTGCACCCCAATCCACTGGAAAGAATGCTGACGCGACATATTCCACTTTACTGGACTTTTTAGCGTCGGACAAATCTAACATGGAAGAATCAGTCACCAAAAAGACAAATCATTTGTAATTTTTTTTTAAGTATTGGCCAGGATTACGGACTTCAAATTAAGCCATTAACTCTTATTTTCACCACCTTTTATTACCAGAACAACAATACTACTGGTAACGCCAAAGAATATTTATGGTAACGAATATTTATGGTCCATTACTTGTTGGTGTCGGACAAACTTGACAAGCATTTACGTGTTAGGCAGGAACCATTGGAGATGGAAATTGGTAAGAAAGAATCATCCATAAATTAGACTAAAGTTGGGAAATTGTAATCATGACATTGTTTTATAAGGAGGCGATACAGTCAATGCATTGTCCAATTTGAACTTCTATATCTCAATAACGGTAAAACGTGCGAAATTATCATAAAGATCAATATTCTAGGAAATTTTCATAGCTACAACATTTTTTTGTCCCATTTCGATGCGACTTGCGGTTTCCAATCAAACTCGTGAAAACCTAAAAAATGCCGTCTTGAATCGCGATTTATTTAAAAAGCGCTCCGGCGATTTTGTTTGTTTTTTGATTTTTCTTATCTATGAACATTGTAGTTTCAGAATCCGCCAAAAACTTCCCAGGTGTAAGCACCTTCCATTTAAAGTTGTTTCAAGAGCACCGTGTGAACTCCCTATTTCACTATACGGGATTTGGACTTCTTGTCTCTGAATTCCACAAACAACTGGCGTCCGCACATACATATAGTTGATCACCCAACGTTTCAAACACGGCTGGAGAGTAGTCTCGAACAGCTTGGCATGGTTGGCAGTATCGAAAGCCTTCGACGGGTCAAGAGCCACCATGACTTTTCGGTCGCACGGCCTGTTCTGGTTCAGTCCTCTACTGATATGGCGTCTAATGCTGTTGTAGTACTATGCATTTTCCGAAATCCATGCTGATGTTGGGCAACTGGAAAACAGCTTCTCGTAGTGGGAAGAAGTAGTGCCTCTAGGATGGATCTTTGCTACTGGCGACAGGAGTGAAATCGACCTGTATTATTCACCTCTTCTGGCATCCTTGCCAGAAGACAGTAGCGGAACAACCCTGCTAAATTTCCAGGCTTCTGGTACGATATGGGTGGCTAACGATAGGTTGTGGACCCTTGTTAAATACTCAACTCTGGGTTTATCCAGTTGCTTAAGCATTACCATCGAAATTCGGTGTGGATCCAACGCTTTGAATGATTTCGCATTTCGGATGGCATCTGCAACATCGCCCATCGAAAATTGTGGTGGTACCCCCGTCGGCTGGGAGGGCTCTTCTTATTAGGTGTTTGTGTTCAGCTATTTCTGTCGAATCTGGCGGTCGAATCTGAGGGCTATATTATAATTTGGACCTGCACCGATATATTTCTAGAGAAAAGTTTTATAGCACCAATGCAGACTAAATATCAAATATCAATGGGGCAATAACCTTTAAAATACCGAAAATCGGGTGGTACCGTTTTAGGGGGGCTATATCAAGACGTATACTTTCATCCACAAATGGGGAAAGTTTTGGGGATAAGTTTTGTAGTTTTATAGGGAAAATTAGGCTAAAGCATTTAAAATACCGAAAATCAAGTGGTACCGTCCTAGGGGGTATACCAAACAGTGGACCTGTACCGATCATTGTCTACGAGAATAGTATTATCCCCCAAACGAAGACTTTAAGGTAAGTGAACTAAGCGGCAAAACCAATATCCGCTGTTAAAATAGGAAGAAACGGCTCGGAACGCCACATTCAAAATAAGGTTTCAGCCATGGAGACTGTAAGTTGTCTGATACTTTAAACCTCATCTTCATCATGAAGATTGTTATCTAAGATATGAATATAAATGCAAGTCTTACACTATACACCTAACAATTCACTTAAGATGGCAAAAAATCCTGCCATGGCCTCTGAAATATGTAGACAAAAAATAAAAAAAAAATACAACATAATCCAATGTTTAATTTAATTTTCTTTTTTTATTCGATTATCTAAAAAAAGAAAACCGTATTGTTGAAACGCATAGAAAGATATTTTCACTACGCGAAAAATTATGATCTAGGTCTGGGGGGTGAGATAATCTTGAGTATATTTAGAAACCCGAAGGACAAGTCAGCCGTGAGTCGAACTTTTAAATGTGGTACTTTTATTGCGGTTCTTGAAATAAAGGATGTAAAGGACATTGAAGGAAGCGAGTTAGAAGGTCGAAATGTTCTACGAAAAATCCCCATTTGATTTGACTGCAGACAGGCCAAATAAGCTTAAACCGTAGCCAACAAAGATATAACGCTGTTTCCAGACGGCTCATAGGGTCTCCAGCAAAATATTCATCACGCCATAACTCAGAAGTTAGACTCACGGCAGATGTGTCCTTCGGGGTTCTGTATATACTCACCAAGGGCTTTCATCCCCAAAAGAAAATTTCCACACCCCAAAATTGCGGTTCACAGTGTTATTTACTAAGTGTCCTCAGCCTATCGGGTTCATCCAGTTGCTTAAACTTTGCCACCGATATTCGGTGTGGACCCAACGCTTTGAATGATTTCGCGTTTTGGATGGAATCTGCAACATCTCCCATCGTAAATTGTGGTGGTACCTCCTTGTGCTGTTCTTATTATGAGTTAGTTTTCACCTATTTTTGTCGCATATGGCGGTACCGTTACAAGGTGTAACTGCACCGACATATTTCTAGAGAAAAGTTTGCAGACTAAATAACAAATATCAACGGGTGGTACCGTTCTATGGGGGCTATATCAAGACGTATGTATACTTGCACCCATAAATTTCGGGGTTTGTAGTTTTGTTGGGAAAATTAGGCTAAAGCATTTAAAATACTGAGAATTGGGTGGTACCGTCCTGGGGGAATATACCAAAAAGTAGACCTGTACCGATCATTCTCTACGAGAATAGTATAATCCCCCAAACGAAGACTTTAAGGTAAGTGGACTAAGCGGCAAAACCAATGTCCACTGTTAAAATAGGAAGAAACGCCCCGTTCAAAATAAGGTTTCAGCCATGGAGACTGTTAGTTGTCTGATCCTTTAAACCTCAACCTCATCATGAATGTTTTTATCTATGATATGAATATAAATGCAAGTCTTACACTATACACCTTATAATACACTTCACTTAAATATGTAAATATAGTTAACCTTTAGACAAAAAAATAAAAAATACAACATAATCCAATGTTTAATTTAATTTTCTTTTTCTATTCGATTATCTAAGCCATTTGTTTTGCTTTCAACTTCTGGATGATGCCAGTCTGCCTGTCTGGCTGTTTAGCATTTAAATCTGTTTACTATTTATGCTGTGCTACTCTATTGAAAAGTTTTTTTTCTTTACGCTAGACTTAACCTATTTTAAACTTTTCCACATGGCCATAACAACACCGACCACAATGTGACTGAATGTATGGGCAATTTACACCAAGAAAGGTGAAGAGAAAAGAAGTATTGAATAGTAATTTTAACGCTTGAACTTTAAGGAAACTTAATTAATTTGCTATTCATGCATTTTTGGTTGTGTATGTGTGTGTGTGTGCACGTTGTCAGTGTTGAACAAAAGCTTAATTGCTTCAAATTTTTTAGTGTTGCTCTTCTTGTTGTGCTTTTGTTGTTTCAATTTTTTCCTATCTCTTCCCTTTCCTTTTAGTATTGTGATTTTTGTTGTCGTTTTGTCGTCATTGTCGATGTCTCTTTGTGTTAATTTTTGCAAACGAAGGGATTTCCAGTGACTGAACAACAATCTTGTTGTCCTTGTTGTTGTGTTAAATCCACTTTAATTTTGTTTTACTTTGTTTCCGTTCTATTATTGAGCACCGCTGGCTTATCCGCTTATCGTTACACGATGTTCTTATCTTTGATGTCATAGTCTTTCGTAATGTAATGGTTGAGGCAGTCGTTGTTGTTATTGCTGTGTTCATCTCTATGCCACTATCTTTTAGTTTGCAATAATGAAAAATAGGCAAAACTACCTTGTGGAAGGTTTAGTTGGCTGGGCACAGTGGCCACTGTGGAAAAAATTGGAGTTCTTAAATATGCCGATTTTGAATTTAAAGTTAAGTTATATTTTCTAAACTACTGAATCTAATGATGGAAATAAAAATCGGACCCTACCAATTCGATGTTATATCAAATGTTAACTCTATTCGTAACTCAAGTCGTTGACAACAAAGTCGACTTTGGTATATCAACTAAAGCAAAGGTGTGAATTCGAAATTGATGCGACCGAGCAGTATAAATGTATCTGACAAAAGATCAGTAGTAATAACAAGAAAGAGTCTCTTCAAACCTTTTAATATTAAACTAATGATAATAATGTGAAAAGTAGAGCGATATCGATTCGTTTTAATACATCAGGATAAGTGAAATCTAACACAGTACGGAATATTGCTGGAAGACGGCACTTCTAGTCCCCATAATGTGAAAGCGTAATGGCAAACAATAGCCTACTCCCTTCAAACTGCTAATGAATTTATATTAAAGTACCCAAACCATCTCCATTTACCTCTTTATCACTAGAAATGATGTTTTAGTTATTTCTTTTATTATACCCTAACAAAGATCAAAAATGTGTTTCACCGAAATTATGGTTTTGGACTCAAGTATGTTCAAATCCGCTTTAGACAATTTAAAGTCGTTGTAGCCCTGTTCGCCTGTCTCGTACAGATGAAATGGTGGTCACTATAAGATATACTTCAAGATATACTGGCTCCCTCACAAAAATTAAAAAAAAATCATTTAAGTGTATTTGAATGGTTGTTCGAGGATAGCTTTGAAATTTTGAATGTTATTCTTATTACAACGATATATTTTTTTTGTGGTGATGTCCTTGCGTCCTGATATAATGACCTAAAAGCTAAAATCCAACTAAAATGGTTAGTTGACACGATATCTACAGAGAGGTATGACTCCTAAACTAGATTGAGTTCCTTGATGGAATCGTCGGCCCATTTTACAGGTACGTTCCCTGCATAAGAGAACTTCTCGAATCGTATTGATTTATTTTGCTAGTGAAAGCCAACTGGAAATTTGCAAATTTTCTTTTGTCACCTACAAAAATTTTATTATTTGCATACTTTCCACCATAGTACGGAGGGTGAAATAAGTTTATTTTCCGTTTGTAATGCATTGAAATAATAATATGCGACCATATAAAGTATATACATACATATATATTTTTTTTGATCAGGATAAAATTCTGAGTCGATACACCCATTTTTGCATCCGAGTGTATTTTATCCCATATAACGGTTCCTTCCGATTTTCGGTATTTTGAAGGGTTTAGCTACAATTTTGACCGAACTACTTGCAAATTAACATTTTAATTTCCAGTACTCAGCATCTCCATAAAATTCTCAACATATAAAGGTACCTCCCGATTTCGATATTTTGAGGATTTTAGCTACATTTTTGGGCCGAACTAACAGCAATTTAACATTTAAGGCTCCTAGTGCTCAAAAAATATCTCCATAAAAATTGTCAACATAGGTCCGTGCTTAGGTATAGCCCCCATATAACGGTATCTTCATATTTTTTGTATTTCGAGGGTTTCAACTGTTTTTTTTTTTTCACCGAACTTCCTGTAATTTAACATTTTCAACATGGGTCCATGTTGTGGTATAGCCCCATATAACGGTACCCACCGATTTTCAGTATTTTGATTATTGTAGCTACTTTTTCCGGATTTTAGCTACTTTTTTGCAGGAAGTACCTGTAATTTGACGTTTGCTGTTCCACGTGGTCACAAAACCAACCTTCCAAAAATGTTCAATATATACACATCCCTATTTTCGTTTTTTTTTTTTTGAGGAATTTAGCTAACTTTTTAAACCGAACTAGCTGTAACATACCATTTGTGGTTCTCAGTGGTCACAAACCTTTTCCACCAAGTGTTGCGAACATAGGTCTATGATATGGTATAGCCCCATTTTTAGAATTTTAACTACGTTTTGGCCGAATTACCTCTTACTTGACATTTGAGATTTAAAGTGGTCACAAAACTTCTCCACCAAAAATTGTCAATTGTCAGGAGTTTAGCTACATGTGTTGGCCGAACTATCTGTAAATTGACATTTTAGGTTCCCATTGCACTATAGGTAATTTGCCCTGTTTTTAAGGCAAAAAGTCGATTTTGTAACTTTTAATAATAATAATTTTTTAGTTGGCATTGAAAAACGAACATGTCAAAATTTATTAATATGAATATTTTTCAAAATAGCGTCATTATCGCGGAAAAATAAACCACATATAAATATATGTAAAATGGAATAGATTGGCAATTGCGAGAGGAATTTATTTAATATGTAATATAGCTTAAACATTGTGGGTAGCGACCAAAAAACACAAAAAGTCAGAAATAAATATTTTATTTTTCTTAAACTCACTTCATATAGACTTATACTAAATTTGCCGTGTTTGGCCGTGATTTAGCCACCTACTAGGTTTCAAAACCCGATTTTGCCCGTTTTTTGATATTTATGCGATTTTATTAGGTTACTTCTCAATAAAAAGTCTCAAAATTGTGGAAGTTTGGTTTGAGGAAATAAATAATAAATGTACAAAATATTGTTGTTTACAAATTCATTGCAAGTTAAATAAATAATGGCGAAAAATTGTTCGTTATATCCTTGGCTATAAACGGTGCAGCAGTAGCAAGCTTTATTTTATCTCTCTATTACATACCCAGCAAAATAAATTGGAAGTAGTGCAATGTGGACTAGTTTGTCACGGCATGTTTTGATGCAGTTCAAACGGAGTCGTGAAAAAGGCACTCCAATCCTCACATTTTAACTGCATTTGGATGCAATCCGAAGAATCACATCCACTTGTCAAAATTTAACAGCATCCGGATGCAGTCCAAACGGAGTCGTTCACTCCGTTCGCTACATTTTATTAGCAGTTGTTAGAGATCCCAACATGTACATAAATCAGTTTGTACATCTCTACAGGCAGCGGTATACATTTTTCAAAAAGAGATAAGCGTGTTAACATTTCCAAACATTCCATATTCAATTTGTGAACACTTTTCCTGTAACTCAGGAGAAGAAAATTTCAGAATGGAGTGCTGTTGGAGTACATGTCGAAAACTGAACTGGTGATGGGAAGACAACCCATTTAGCAGATGAATCAAAAACAGTTCAGCTTGGATTAAATGGAGAGCGGAGGAAACACGCATGTTTGCGATTGAATTCAATGGAGAATTTTCATAATTTGTGTTAATGTAATAAAGTTCTTAATATTTTGGTTTTACACAAATAATAAATGCATTTTTTTTTGTTCTGGGATATTTTGCAATGGCTTGCACAATTTCCGCAGAATGCCTATATCAAAACACGTGCTTTGGACTGCCTCCTATTCTACCCCAAAGGGTTAGTTAAAATGCTATGCCAAAGGGTCAGTAAAAATGCAGTGCCAGAGGGTCAGTTTAAATGCAGTGCCAAAGGGTCAGTTAAAATGCAGTGCAATGGAGTGCCTCTTTCAGTAGTCACGCTCTTGTAAAAATCATGCGTGAAAATGCATAATTTGATGCACTTCCAGATCACTTGTACATATCATTTAACTGCCTCTTTGGAGGCAAACTTTTTGGTGGGTATTAATAATCACGGTGCTCTTGAAACAAATTTAAATGGAAGGTGCTTACACCTCGGAAGTTTTTGCGGATTCTGAAACTACAATGTTAATATATGAGAAAAATCAAAAAACAAAAAAATCGCCGGAGCCCTTTTTAAATAAATCGCGATTTAAGTTGACATTTTTAAGGGTTGTTTAGGTTTTCACGATTTTCCTTAGAAACCGCAAGTCCTATCAAAATGGAACTAAAGAAAATGTTGTAGCTATGAAAATTCTCTACAAGATTGACATTTATGGTACTCTCGTCGGTTTTACCGTTTTTGAGATATAGAAGTTCAAATTGGGACAATGCACTGACTGTATCGCCCCCTTATAAAACAATGTCATGAAGGGTGCGCCTTAACTAACTTTTGATGAAAACCGCTTACACAGGGAAAGTTTTTGTGAATTCTGAAACAGCAGTGTTCGTAGATGAGAAAATTCCAAAAACAAGAAAAAATCGCTGTAGGGATTTTTAAATAAATCGCGGTCAAAATTCACATTTTTAGGAGTTTTTTAGGTTTTCTCGATTTTACTTGGAAACCGCAAGTCCAATCTAAATGGAGCTAAAGAAAATGTTGTAGCTGTGAAAATTTTCTAGAGGATTGACGTTTATCATTTGTTCCCAACCTGTACCATTTTTGAGATAAAGAAGCTCAGTATACATTTTTAGGTTTTTTTGTTAGGGTTTCGCGATTTTGCTTGAATACGGTAAGTCTTATCGATATGGGACCTGAGAAAATCTTAAAGCTGTAAAAATTCTCTACAAGACTGGCTTAAGTAACATATCCTAAGTTGTAAAATTTTTTTAGATATATGAGTTTAAGTTGGGAATTTGCAGTCATGACATTGTTTTATAAGGGGGCTATACAGAATTGAATTGAATTTGAATTGTCCCGATTTGAACTTCTATATCTCAAAAACGGTAAAACCGACGAGAGTACCATAAATGTCAATCTTGTAGAGAATTTTCATAGCTACAATATTTTCTTTAGTTCCATTTTGATAGGACTTGCGGTTTCTAAGGAAAATCGTGAAAATCTAAACAACCCTTAAAAATGTCAACTTAAATCGCGATTTATTTAAAAAGCGCTCCGGCGATTTTTTTAGTTTTTTGAATTTTCTCATCTATAAACATTGTAGTTTCAGAATCCGCCAAAACTTCCGAGGTGTAAGCACCTTCCATTTAAAATTGCTTCAAGAGCACCGTGTAATATCATTGATACGGTTTAAAGGAGTACCTAAACCAGTCTTTTTTAACATATATTCAAAAAATATACAAAACTGTAGTAACAATTCGTTGGAAAATCTACTCGCTGGGACAAAATTTTTGTTACTTACTACCGTGATCGTTTTCATCAGTTTGTTGTGTATAAGAAAACTAATGAAAATGGCATTGGAAAAATAGCTTTGTTCGTTATATACGTAGTTGCTTATAACCGTTGTTCCTTATATCCGAATTTGTCTGTAAAAATCTTTGTTTTATCTCACTTTTACACATAAATAATTTAAAAAGTTAAAAAAATCCGTCAATTCCATTGTTATTAATTTTTGTCTCAAAAACAGGGCAAATTACCTATAGTGCCTTAGTCACAAAATTGCTCCACCAAAAATTTTAGATGGCGCCCGATTAAGAAATATGTTGATATATTTTCCGAAATACGTAGTGCGATTCCCTAACTCATTTTTTGTGTTACCCTCCATTATCGGTAAAATTAAAATGCTTATAATTTCCGTAATTGACGAAATTTTTTCGGTAAGTTAGCGACCAATAAAAAGTAGTCGTAATTTCTACCGATAGATACAGTGTTGTCAACTTTATTTGTACTTTCCACTCATAATTCTGCGTTTTAATGTTACCGATTTTTGTCGGTTACTCAAAAACTGAGTTACGAGAATCGCAGTACAGGTGTTACCGTTATATGTTTTTAACACTGGGAATGCCAAATTATAAATTGTTCTGCCAGAAAATGTCTGCAAAAACTACAATAGAGCTGAAATAAGGTGGTACCGTTAAGTGGGAGCTATTCCAAAACGTGGACATATGGTCACAATTTCTGATGGAGAAGTTTCTGGATTACCGGGATCCCTAAATACCAAATAATAGCAAAAGCGACCAGAAAATTTAGCAAAAAGCTTAAAATTCCTGAAATCGGGCGGTACCGTTATAAACTTAATCGCAACTGAGTTTGTTTCCTCTGTTCTCCTATTAATCCAAGCTGAACTGTTCTTGCTTCATCTGCTAAAGGGTTTTTATATTGCCTTCCCATCACCATTTAAAATTTCGACATGTACTCCAGCAGCACTCCATTAGGAAATTTTCTTCTCATGAGTTACAACAAAAGTTCACAAATTATTTTATTTTATAAAAAAATTTGGAAATGTTTTTTCTGTGTTTGGACGAATTTGAGGGATGTGCAAACTAACTTATGTACTTGTAGGGACCTCTAACAACTGCTATTAAAATGTAATGAACGGAGTGCCTTTATCATGACTTCATTTGGACTGCATCCGGATGCTGTTAAAATGTGAGAAATGGATGTCAATCGTTGCATCGGATCCGAATGCGGTTAAAATGTAAGGAATCGGGGTGCATTTTTCACGATTTTGATTGAATGTCATTCGTTGGATCGCATCTGAATGCGCATAAAATGTGGGGAATGGAGTGCCTTTTTCACGACTCCATTAGAACTGCATCAAAACATGCCGTGAGAGAACAAGTCTACATTGCACTACTTCAAATCTGCCCGAGAATTATATTGCGCTCCAACCACTACACACGGTGTTATAGGTTTTTTTGCACCTTTCAGGCTATTCTCTCAGGACTTGCCACTGATGAAACTTCTACCGTCGTATAGGAGACAGTAAATACAAGTTGTTACGATAAAAATCAAAGCGATTCGAGAGCAGGTCCTAAACTGAACTTTTCCGAAATTTTGTGTGAGAGGTACCCGAAGAAGTGGACCGATTGAATCTATATTGTAACCTCATCTACGTTTGGTAAAAATTCCACGATGTGCAAAGCATGGATAAAATCGGTTGCTCCCATCAAGAGTTATGGCGCACAAAAGTTTTCCGAACATTTTCGAACTTTTTTGTGGGAGGTACCGAAAGAAGTGGACCGATATAACCCATCTTCAAACTTAAACTAAGTTTGGTCAAAAAATTACCAAAACCAAATTTTGACCGAATCGGTTGATCCGTTCGATAGTTACCGTGCACTCCAGCTACCCAGAGAGACAGGCGGACGGACATGGCTAAATTAACTCCAGATTGTCTGAAACGGATTTCGTCCAAACATACTTGGGGTCTAAAACCATTATTTCGATGAGGCACATTTTGCCCGTATGAAAGTATGTAGACCCTGAGGGTTTATACCCTCTTTATATATTAGAACAATTGTGAAGGACAAGGAATCTATTCTTAGTTTGACTTTTAAGACAAACGTTCCACTTTAGTACAAACGAATACCATATAATCTTATTGTGGAGAATAGGAAAATGTTACTCTCATGTAATTGTATATTCACAACTTAAAACTGTGCCTTCGTTTGGAACAATCTACCAGGTATCTGTCAGAATCAATATTGTTCTCAATATGGTTTCATAGTTTTTTTTCAATTTGTGTGAAATATTTGCTAATAAATGTCCCACCAACTGTGATTCCTACTACAAGTACTACCACAACTGGCATTATTGTTCGCGTCCTTCTTAGAAAAACCAAATAACCTATATTGCTTGGCACATCCAACCAATTTTGTGTTTTATAACAGACGGGAGAAGAACTCAATTATGTAAAACGTATCCATGCTACGAATGCTGCTGCTGCGATCATGGTGTTTGACCATATTGTCAACAAGACTTCTCTTTATCCGTTTCCTATAATACATGACAGCAGGAATAAGAAAGACATTTCGCAATAAAGGATGCAAAGTGTTGTTTACTTGGATGCAAACAAATTCTAGAGTTGCGTCGTTCATGAACGAACCGGCTCAAAGGAACGATTCCGTGAAAAGAACGAACGGATCCGTATCCAGCTCATTTTTTTTATATCGTTCATTTAGATCCCCGATGGACGAGTCATTGCTGCTTACAAAATTAGCAGCATTGGTTTTGCAGTCAAACTCTAAACAAACGCTGCGTTAGAAGAAGCAGCACAAATTTCCACACAAAACAAACAATGATTCAGAGAGCTACTCTCGCTCAGTAACGCACCTCATTCAGTAGCACATCTCGGTCATATCTTTCTTTTGCATCATTCGTTCATCTGGTTCTTTCATATCAAAACCACCACCACTACGTTCAGAAACAAAACCATCCCCATTAGCACACAAACAAGCAAGTAACACAACAGTTGTGTCATTCGTGAACGAACATTTTCAAAAGAACGATTCGGTGAAAAGAACGACGGAGTCATATGCAGCAGAGAACGAAAGACTTCAAAAGAAAATAATACAGTCAAATGTATTGTTGAACGAAAAAGAGCCAACGAACGAAGTAAACGACCCGGATCTTTTTGGTGAACGGAATGAAAAAGATCGATCCGCTCAATGAACGAGATTGCCCAACACTAACAAATTCGTCTTTGTGGAACTTATTTAAGGTTTAGGTTAGCTAATATTATATGGGAAAACAGATAACATGGTATGGTTAGTTTTGTCGACCTATAACACTGTGCAACACTGACAATGCAAACAACTTCTAATGTGCATTTTCTGAAAGTACATACCGAGACTACAAAAACCTTAATTGGTTTTCGTGTTGTTAGATCGGGTTTGGATTTTATAGCATCATCTAAACCGGACTATAACGACCCTTTTTCCACTGATCGGGGCCTTATTGAAGAAACTAATAACAATTTTACTTCGCGGTCTTCAGCGATATTGTAGCCCTAAAGTAGAAGAACTTACTTGTTAAACAAAAGGGCTAGAAAAAACTGCATCTAGCGTATGAAAATCGATAAAATATAAAAGTTTACATAATTTCTTGAATTATGGTCAGTAGCAGCTAAACTATTGGGAGTTGATGCAAGTAAACTTCAGAACATTCAGCAATTCTTCAGAACATTCTGAAACTCTAAAATACTTCTTTCAGGTTGTTAAGGTGGTATTTCATATCATACTTTATAAAAAAACATTTCAAACAATATTCACACAGGCAGTTTATTTTCATATTTGGGATTTCAATGCATTGTTCATATATTTCTAAAATTTCCTTTTAAAAATGTGCTAGAAATAGCATGATAGAGGCATTTTACAAGATTGAAATGTTCTTAAGAGTTGTGAAATACACTCCAGCGGATATTTCTTTCAAATAAAAGTTAACGAAAATTATAACACTGTTGTTGATATGGTTGGAAATATACGAAATAAAGGAATTTTTAGGTATATTATGCATTATGAGGCAACAACTGTAGTTTTTCGAGTTGATTATTTCTCCAAATATTTTCTTCATGCTCTTATCTAGAAGTTTGCTTCAGAGGTTTAAACAAGATTCGAATTGGTTTCAGAGATATTGCCTCGAAGTACTCTAAAAAGTCAATATTTAGCCATGAAATCTAAACCCGATGTAACAACACAAAACCCAAATAGGGTTTTTTCTATAGAGTCTGTACTTTCATTAAATCCGCAGTAGAAGTTGTTTGCACAAAATTACCTTGAAAATGTTGCACAGTGTAAATAAAGTTGATATTTTATAAATTAATTAAATTGTTTAAAAAGTAATAAGTAATATTTTCAGAACTTTTTTTTCTCATTGTTTAAATATTGACAATAATGATGCGAAACTAATTAATAACAAAAGTACCATAACTTTTAATTAAACAAATTGTAAATGGAGCAATACGATGAATGCCGCTCTGTTTGATGATGGGAGGCTAAAATAAAAAGCAAAATGAACCAAAATTGATTTCCGCTAAGGCAAAAGAGGGAAGTGAGCATTTTTCTCCTACTTAAGAAAAAACGAAGGAAAATCACACAAACAAATTGTCGAAAAGGATGCGGCTAAAGTTTCTAAGGAAGTGGCAAAACAGCATAAAGTGGTGAAAAAAGTAATGGGAAAACAAGCAGCTAAAGGCACTTAAATGGGCGTTAATTGCATTGTGGAAAAAGAAACAGGAAAGTAAAGCAAAGCAAAAAAGAGAAAACACTAAAATAAAATAAAACAACAAAAGAAGAAAGTTTTATCCACTCTAAATGGGTAAGCAACAGAAAGGCCCAGATTTAAAAGATATAATGAAATATGACTTAGCTGAAAGCAAAAGGCAATTGTGCTACATTAAATAGCTTTTAAACTACCGCAGTGAACCCAAAACCATCATATGCCGGAGGGACAAAAGATTTAAAAATTTTTGCATGAAGGCCAATGACAACCCGTAATGTCAAATTGATAATAAATTCTTTTCAAAAGTGTGGTCAGTGTATTCAAAACACCAAAAATCTGTCCTTCAATTAAATTACTCAAATTTCTGTGTAAGCATTTTCTATTTGTTCTACGACTTCTACCTTAGCTTATGTAAAATGTTTAGGTTTTTATCTCTCAACCTCAACGAGCTACAGCTTATTTACTACTGCTTTGGCAGAATTCAATAATAAAGTTTTTTTGAGTTTATGAAGCAGTAAAACACTTCAAATCATGCTTGATCTTGCAGAGACATTTAGCACTGATATCTGGCTAGCTGTTTACAAAATATGGTTCAAGTAGTTATTTTATTTTTTGCATTGTATAAAACAATGCGAAAAGTGAATGAAGTGTCAAGGTTTCTCCACATAATCGAGTTGTGGATATGATTTAATGTTTGTTTAATTGTTTTTAAAATTGTTTGGCATGTTATTCAATCAGTTCACACAAATACACAGATTGGGTATATTGTTTCGAAGTTTTAGGAATACTCGAAAAAAAATTAAACTGACCGAAAGCTTTAGCTAACTTTTCTTATTAAACCATGATATTCATTATAGAGACGTATTTTTCATTTGTATTTCGAAAATGTTCAACTTTAATTCGAAATATTCCATTTGAAATCCAAATTAAGTTAATTTTTATTTTTAATTTATGTTATTGAATTTTTAATTTTATTTTTTGTTCCCATGACTAAAAACATATCTATATAAATAACAAGTGAGCAAAGGCTATAGTCGGGATGGGGCCGACCATGTGATACCCTACACCACTACCCCTGTGCATAAGCTTTTCACTGGTAAACATTTCTTTTAGGGAATATAATCCGACTACCACCAAAAATAATATGCCTCTTTCTCTCTGGGACCCCCATAAGCAACCAAAATTTCGTGACCATCCGATCAAAATTACGACCTGTAGCTTGATTGCAAAAAATGGAAGAATTGGATGCATTACCGACTATTGTGGTATCTCCCTTGTTTGACCACCTTCGCCAACCAATGTAAAGGTAATATTTTCTTCTTCCATTGACAGGCTTTGCCGTTGGAATACCACTACTAGAAGCCGACATATTCACAAAGAATAAAACTTTGAATTTGTCTCCAAATGAGTTTTTCCCCATTCCGACCCCTAAATAATATCCGACTATCACCAAAATCAATAGGCTTCTTCCTCTGTGGGGCCCCCATCTACCCCCAAAATTTCGTCACTATCCGATCAAAATAAACGAGATCTTTTCTTCTTCCATTGACGGGTATTCCTTTTAGAATATTTCAACCAGAAGCGGAGATATTCGCATAAGAAAAAACGTTGACTTTCCTCTACATAAACTTTTCGCTTATTCCGACTCGTGAATATTATCCGACCATCACCAAACTAAATAGGCTTCTTCGTCTGTGGGACCCACATCTACTCCCAAAAAATTCGTGACGATCCGATCAAAATTGCGACCTGTAGCGTGATTACAAACACATCAGAAAATGGGATGCATTACCGACTATTGCGATATCTCTGTTGTTTGAGCAGCTACGACAACCTACTTTACATCATTGTAAAGGTGATATTTTCTACTTTCCTTGCCAGGTTTTGCTTTTGATATACCTCTTAAAGAAACAGAGACATTGGCTTTGAAAAAAACGTAGACCTTTTCTCCAAATAAGTTTTTGCCCATTCCGACCCCTGAATATCATCCGACCATCATTAAAATCAGTAGGCTTTTTCCTCTGTGAGACCCCCATTAACCCTCACATTTTCGTGACGATCCGATCAAAATTGCGACCTGTACCGTGATTTCCAAAAAATAGAAAAATGGGATGTATTACCGACTATTGCGATATCTCCGTCAGTTGGTTACCTACGCCGGCCTAGTTTGCATCATTGTAAAGATGGGAATTTTTTTCTTTCATAGTCAGGCTTTGCTTTTGGAAATGTGACATTCGTCAATATTATTAAAATCGCAAAAATGAAAATTGGGGTTTTATTTGCTACTATTGTGATATCTTCGTTGTTTGATCACCTACGAGCACCTTCTTTACATCATTAGAAAGGTGATATCTTCTACTGTAATTGTCAGGTTTTGCTTTTGGTATACCCCAAATAGAAGCTGAGATATTCGCTTTGGAAAAAAACGTTGTATTTTTATTCACCTAAGTTTTTTGCCCTTTTCGACCCCTAAATATTATCCGACCATCACCAAAATCAATAGGCTTCTTCCCCTCCGGGACCCCCATCAACATGCAAAATTTCGTGACGATCCGATCAAAATTGCGACCTGTAGCGTGATTACAAGGTTTAGATGGACAGACGGACAGACGGACGGACGGACATACATAGCCCGATCGGCTTAGCTCGTCGAGACATTCATTTTGGTATATATAAGTATGGGTTTACGACCATTATTTCGATGCGTTACAAACTTTTTGGCCAAAACCAACTTATAATACCATCCCCACATAGTGGTGTAGGGTATAAAAATCAAATATCATTCGTTGGTAATGGCATCAGTTGAGAACGGCTGGACCGATTTGGATAATTATACCCTACACCACTATGTGGGGAGGGTATTATAAGTTGGTTTGGACCCAAAAGTTTGTAACGTATCGAAATAATGGTCGTAAACCCATACTTATATATACCAAAATGAATGTCTCGACGAGCTAAGCCGATCGGGCTATGTGTGTCCGTCCGTCCGTCTGACCATCTAAATCTTGTAATCACGTACAGGTCGCAATTTTGATCGGACCGTCACCAAATTTTGGGTGTTGATGAGGATCCCGTAGGGGAAGAAGCCTATTGATTTTGGTGATGGTCGGATAATATTCAGGGGTCGGAATGGGCAAAAAACTTATTTGGGGGAAAAGTCAACGTTTTATTTCAAAGCCAATAGCTCTGTTTCTTTAAGCAAAACCTGGCAAGGAAAGTAGAAAATATCACCTTTACAACGATGTAAAGTAGGTTGTCGTAGGTGGTCAAACAACACAGATATCGCAATAGTCGGTAATGCATCCCATTTTCTGATGTGTTTGTAATCACGCTACAGGTCGCAATTTTGATCGGATTGTCAGGAATTTTGGAGTTGATGCGAGGCCCACAGAGGGAGAAGCCTATAAAGTTTGGTGATGATCGGATAATATTCAGGAGTCGGAATAAGCAAAAAGCTTATGTGGAGAAAAGTCAACGTTTTTTCTTATGCAAATATCTCCGCTTCTGGTAGGAGTATTCCAAAAAGAAAACCCGCCAATGGAAGAAGAAAAGATCTCCTTTATACTTATGTAAAATATGTTGGCGTAAGTGGGCAAACAATCGAGATATCGCAAAAGTCAGTAATATATCCAATTTTTCCATTTTTTGTAATCACGCTACCGGTTGGAATTTTGATCGGATAGTCACGAAATTTTGGGGGTTAATGGGGCCCCACAGAGGAAAAAGCCTATTGATTTTGGTGATAGTCGTATGGGGAATGGGGAAAAGCTCATGTGGAGACAAATTCAAAGTTTTATTCTTTGTGAATATATCGATTTCTAGTGGGGGTATTTCAACGGCAAAGCCTGTCAATGGAAGAAGAAAATATTGCCTGTACATTGGTGTAAAGTATGTTGGCAAACAATGGAGATACCACAATAGTCGGTAATGCATCCAATTCTTCCATTTTTTGCAATTACGCTACAGGTCGAAATTTTGATCGGATTGTCACGAAATTTGGGTTGCCCGGAGAGAAAGAGCCATATTAGAAGGCAGAAATGTTTACCAGTGAAAAGCTTATACACAGGGGTAGTGGTGTAGGGTATTACATGGTCGGCCCCGTCCCGAATATAGCCTTTGTTCACTTGTTTTTTTCTATAAAATGCGCGCCATAACCCGACTTAGGTTTTTATGCAAAGCAAATTTGACCACGACCACTTTTACGCCCACTTTTTTTTTAATTTTTATATTTTCTAAAAAAACTACTGAACCGATTTTCCTAAAATTGCCAGGGAATGTACAGGGATGGCTCCGGTTAAAATAGGCTACAAATTTAGTTGAATTTCGGCGAAAATTACTGATGACTTTACTTGGTGTGTGTGAGACGCGTTAAAATTAGCGAGTAAACCAAGAAGTACGTCTGTACTGGTGAAAAGATGATTGATAAGTGTCTTGTGTATAGAAACCGAAAGTGAATCAAGGCTGAAACAATCACTGCTTATTGGAAAGTTCTCACTACGACCCGAACTTAACGAATATATTTCCGGTAGAAACTGCAGAGAAATTCCACTACCAAGAGAGTACTCTCTACGATCCGAGCTGAGCGAACATAGTCTCTGAGAAGATTTGCAGGGCAATGATTGGAAATATCACCCTACGGTCCGCCGTAAGCGAATATAGTTTCTCAGAGGGTTTGTAGAGAATTCTTAAGGAAAGGAGACCTCTCAGTTATCCGAACTAGGCGAACAAAGGCTCCCTGCAGATTTTCTAACTTAAACATTGACCTTTATGGTATTTTCGTAGGATTTACTATTTTTGAAATATAGAAGTTCAAATTGTCCCAATCGTCTCCTTATAAAACAATGTCATGACTCCAATTTCCCAACTTAAACTTATATATCTCAAAAATGGTACAACCTAGGAAAAAATTACAAAAGCCAATCTTGTAGAAAATTTTCACAGTAATAAGATTTTCTCGAGTCCCATTTCAAGCAAAACCTAAAAATGTGGACTTTGACCGCGATATATTTAAAAATTACTTCAGCAATTTTTTTGTTTTTTGGATTTTTCTCATCTACGTACAGTGCCGGTTCAGAGTCCGCAAAAACTTCCCAGGTGTACGCGGTTTTTATCTAAAGTTAGTTAAGGAGGAGATACAGTCAGTGCATTGTCCCAATGTGAACTTCTCTATCTCAAAAATGGTAAAACCTACGAAAATATTATAAAGGTCAATCTTGTAGAGAATTTTCACAGCTACAATATTTTAATTTTTTTATTTTTATAGGACTTGCGTTTTCCAAGCAAAATTTTGAAAACCTAAAAAACCTAAAAATGTGAACTTTGATTGCGTTATTTAAAAAGCGCTCCTGCAATTTTTTTTTGTGTTTGGATTTTTCTCATCTATGAACCAGGGCTGCGGAGTCGAGCCATTTTTCCTTCGACTCCGACTCCAGGCCAGTTTTTTTTCACGACTCCGACTCCGGAGTCGACTACGAGGGTAATTTCATATACCACTGAAAATGAAATAAACATGCACCATTTTTATCTTTTTTCTGTAACTGGACCATATTCACTTATATGTTGTTTTCCCTAAGGTTTTTGTAATGCATGTTCCATATTGGTTATACTATATCTTACATCGAAAAGCAGCAACAGAAACAAGTTAGAAAGTTTTAGTCGGTTTTGTCATTTTAAAATTCGGTTGTAGAAAACTTCTGTGTTAAAATTAAATAACCTACCTTAAAGCTCTATATTGATTTCACAGATTTATGGTGGACGGCGAATAAAGGCAATGCCGATAATGTAACATGCACGGAGAGATCACCACGAAGTAATAGCATATCTCTGCATGCATATTTCATCAAAATTTTAACGCTTGTATAAGTTGTTCTGAAGTAGAACAACTTTGTTCAAGAATGTGGGATATGACAACAAAATCTTCCTCGGATAGTTTAATGCAAATGACAAAATTTTTAAATTTGTGTAAGTGTAATCTGGATCATAAGCAATCCAAGACCAGGTCTTAAACTGGATCCAATCCAAACGTTTGTAGTACTTAGCATAAGCCCACACATTTTAAAAATGTGTGGAATTGTACTCGAAGGAGTAGAATCATATATTCCAGACCAGTAGGTCTTTTTATAGAAATTGTTCTAATCTCTTCCTTGAAGTCTTGTATCTTTCCTCATAGAATATCTTAGGACTTATGTAGAAAACATATTGGACTTCATGTTGATGATCAGTAGGATTTCTCATAGAAGACCACAAGCTCTTTCATAGTAGTCCAAAAGGCCCTCTCATAGAAGAGAAGATGAAAAGACCAGTGGACTTCTAGCAGAAGACTTGCAGGACTTTTATAAAGAACATATAAGTTAAAAGCAGTTAAGGGGATGATCATGTGATATCCTACACCACTACTCTTGGACACTAACTTTCCACGAAATGTTTTGAATTACATTAAAAAGTATATTTTAAATGCTTTATATTTCTAAGTTAGATCTGAAAGAACAACACTGGATCCCAACATATTGTCCACATAATATCAAGGTTATGCAGGAAGATATATAAAAAATTCTAATAAAGGACACACAGTCAAAATGAACTACTTTAATAATACTCGTACCTCAAATTTGGTACTATTAATCATTTGACATCGATTCCAAGAGATCTGTTACATATTAGAAGCGATTACCATACTATACATGATACAGGTCTTAATTGAAAGGAAAATATTTTATCGGCTTATTTTTGGAATTCCAAAAGGTGCCTGACAACTTTACATAATATTTTAAGCATACGCCCTAGCATTGCAAATAGGTAAAGTCAAATATTTACGAAGGATTGGGTCGTAAACTTTACATAAAGTTGCAATCCATATCCTGACGGAAAAAAATCTAAAATTTTTCTTTCATATGAAAGATTTTTTCCTGTTAGAAATTACAATTACAATATATACGTTATTCCAGGAGCAGAATAAAAATTTGCCGCTTAGTTTTCGACTGGATCTCTGAGTTTTTCAGTTCCCTCTAAATATAACAAAGTTTTGGTTAATATGTGTTAAATTCGCTATTAACAAGTAAAAATGTATCAGTCGGCTTTGTCTACAGAAATATACCCTCTGCCTATGTAAATTAAAACTTTTATCCACGGACAGATCGACACAATTGTTGAACTTTTGTGGGGGAGGTAACATAAAGATAAGATCGATATCGGCAATTTTAGAAGTAAAACTAAATTTGGACAAAATATTAAGAGATCCAAAGTTTGGATAAATTTGGTTGCCCCGTTCAAGGGATATCGTGCATACCATTTTAGTGACATTTTTTTAAATATTAGAGGGAAGTACAAGAAGTTGTTGCCAATCTTCTAACCGAAACTAAGTTTGGACACCTTTTGGGTCGTTTTCTCAATTAGCATGGACTTGCCCCTGAATAGCATTTACAGTCGTAATTGAGGCTGCGAATGCAAGTTCCTTCAACAGAAATCAAATTGATTCGAGAGCAGGTCTTAAAGTGAATTTATCCAAACTTTTGTGTGGGAAGTAGCCGAATGAGTGGACAAATATAGTCCACATTCAAACCTGATATACATATGCAGATGTATCCGTCACTTCCTTCAAAAGTCATCGTGCGCACAATTTTTCTGAAAATTTTGAAGCGTTTGTGGGGGAGGTACCTGAAGGTGTGGACCGATATGGCTTATCTTCGAACTTATACTAAGTTTGGACAAAATATTAAGAAGGCCGAATTTTGAACCGAATTGGTTGATCCGTTCGAGAGTTATCGCGTGCTCCCGCCAGCCAGCCAGATGGACGGACGGACAGTGCTAAATTAACTTAAAATTGTCTTAAAGGAAATTCGCCCAAACATACTTGGGATCTAAAACCATTATTTCGATGAGGCACATTTTGCCCTCATTAGCATAAATGCTGAAAGTATAAAAACCACAACATATACATTTTAGAAGGTTTTTGATTTTTATACCATTACGGCAGTGACTGGATCATCATCTACGAATAATTTGCAGCATTTCCTGCAGACAGGATATGTATATGTAACAAAATTATAACCAACCCGTCTTATATTTTATATAGTTAATGTATTTGACTTTATCTATCAGGAATGCTCAATCATGCCATCGTGGTGCAATGGTATGCACACCCGCCTTGCACACATAAGGTCGTGGGTTCGATTCCGCGGTCAGGCAACATCAAAACACTTTTCAACGGTGGCAAAATACCCCTCAGTAATTTCAGCCATGCAAAACTTCTCTACAAAAGTGGTGTCTTAGACACGCCGTTCAGACTCGGCGATAAACTGTAGGTCCCGTATCAATGAGCTAATATGATTCGGGGTGTACTCATTGATATGAGAGAAGTCTCCCTTGCCCTTATGGGATGTTTGTGGAACAATTATATATAATGCTCAATCATGTAGCTAAAATATTATGTAAAGTTTTAAACCACCTAACTTCAGTAAAGATCCAATAGTGTTTTTGATAGTGTTTTCTTCAATAAAAGCCTTTAACAACTTCAGCAAGAATACTGGCACCCTGCCACTTCTAATATGAAACTCATCTCTAACAAGTAAAAAAGTGTCAGTCGGCTTTGCCGACAGAGGTATACCCTCAGCCAATGTGAATTGAAACTTTCATCTACGGACAAATAGAATGTATTTAGCGTCTCTTCAGAATTTTTTGGCCCTTTTTCAACATTTGAACTTGCGACAAAAATGTGGATTAGGAATTAACATAAATGTTGAACTTTTGTGGGGGAGGTACCCTTAGGGAGGACCGATATGGGCCATTAGGAGATCCACAGTTTGGACCAAATTGGTTGCACCATTCAAGTGATATCGTCCTAACATTTTAGTGACATTTTTTAAATATTGGGGAGAAGTACCGGAAGTTGGGGACCGGTATTGCCCCATGAAACTAAGTTTGGATAAAATATGACGAAGGCCAAATGTTGCACCAAATCGATAGAACAGTTCGAGAGCCACATATGGTGACATAGGGCTTTTTACACCTTTCGGGATGTTTTCCCAAGAAATATGGACCTGCTCCTGAAAAAAACTTTTACCGTCGTAATGGAGGTAGCGAATACAAATCGCTTCAACAAAAATCAAAGTGATTCGAGAGCAGGTCTTAAAGTGAACTTATCCGAAATTTTGTGTGGGAGGTACCCAAAGGAGTGCACAAATATGGTCCATATTCGAACCTGATCTATATCTGGTAGATATATTAGGATGTGCAGAGTATGGATTACATCAGTCACTCCCTTCAGGAGTTATCGTGCGCATATTTTTCCGAAGATTTTTGAATTTTTGTGAGGGAGGTACCTGAAGGAGTGGACCGACATGGTTTATCTTCGAACTTAAACAATGTTTGGACAAAATATTACGATGGTCAAATTGGACCGAATTGGCAGATCCGTTCGAGATTTATCTTGCGCTCCAACCACTACATACGGTGTCATAGGGTTTTTTTTGCACCTTTTAGGCTATTTTCTCAGGAAGTATGGAATTGCCCCTTATGAAACTTGTACCGTCATATGGGGGACAGCGAATACAAGTTGATACAACAAAAATCAAAGCGATTAGAGAGCAGGTCCTAAACTGAACTTTTCCGAAATTGTGTGTGGGAGGTACCCGAAGGAGTGGACCGATTGAGTCCATATTTAAACTTCATCTAAGTCTGGTAAAACTTACACGATGTACAAAGTGTGGGCCAAATTGGTTACTCCCTTCAAGAGTTATCGTACGTACAAATTTTCCGAACATTTTCGAACTTTTGTGGGGGAGGTACCGGAAGGAGTGGACCGATATAACCCATCTTCGAACTTAAACTAAGTTTGGGCAAAATATTACGAAAGCCAAATTTTGAACCGAATCGGTTGCTCCGTTCGAGAGTTATCGTGCGCACCAGCCTCGTTACCCTCGTTAGCATAAATGCTGAGGGTATAAAAATCGATGTCAAATGAATAATACTCAAGTTTTCTAACCAAAAGTCATCCTATGGAATGTTATTGGAATTGGTATACTAAAAGGGGGTCTAGGAGGATTATTTCGCAGTGTTGAATGGATTTTGGTCAAAACAAATTTGTAATACACTTTCCACATTATAGTGAAGTTGTAAATCAATGGGATCTAAAACCAGTGTTTCAAAGTGTATATAAGTTTTCCCATAAATGTGGTGGTATGTTAAGAAATCGATTCAGCTTCAACACTTACGCAAAAGGTGCAATTATAATTATGTTTTCATTGAACTTTACATTTTGTTGCAAAAATTAAGTGGATCATTAGGATCAACAAATAATTCTAATAAAGCCTTTGTTCACACGTTTCCTCATAGTTTTCTTATAAAATTAATAAACGATTCCCAAAATTTATTAATGTTCATCTCTCTACCATATAAAAATAAAATAAAAATTCTTTTGATAAATTTAGAAAAAAAAGAATTTTTCCCGGAGTCGGAGTCGAGCTTTTTTCGAGACTCCAGCAAAATTTGCCAGACTCCGACTCCGCAACCCTGCTATGAACATTTAGTCTCAGAATCTGCAAAAACTTCTCAGGTGTAAGCTCTTTCCAGTTAAAGTTGGTCCAAGAGCACCGTGTACTGTAATTGAAATATGAAATGGAACTTTTCGAATTTCAAATGAAACCAGTAAGGAAAGGATCAATGTCGGGCCGATTATATGATACCATACACCACTGTGAATATGTTAAATATACATATATGGGATACTAGCAAAATGCCCGCCACTTCGTATGCGAAAAGGAATAATATACAAATAAACAATATTTAATATGGAGAACACTGAAAATGTTGATGTACTTATACCTATTTGAATTGATATTTAATTTCCTTCAAGTACTGCTCGTACACGTTTTGTTCGAATTTCAAAAAAAAAGACCTCTACACTTCAACAGCGGCCTATATTTAAATTCCAGTCCATGTTTTATTAGAACGGTATGGATATTTTGAAAATGTTATCCACATTTTCCAACCGATTTTTGGAATTTGTAATATCAAAATGTAGAAAACCATTATTCAGAAGATGTTACCCCATATAACAGTTAATTTTTGAGACATTTTATTTTAGGTCCTTTTTTCTCAGGATGTAAAAACCTTCTTGTAAAATATTAGCCGCATAGATCTACCTTTTCAAATGAACTTACTATAACGTTTTCAGTAGACAACAAAGGTAAAAACAATTTTGTTGAAAAGGTACGTTTGACTTTTTGATTTCAGTACATTATTTAGAAACCGAATTCGTGTTAACCTAGAAACAATAGTAGATTATTCAGTACAACTTTTAAAATCCAGGACCTTAGCTCAAATGTTACAGTTTTAGCTCTACTTGTTCACCCAATGTCAATGGTATTACATGTAGAAACCTTTCATACATTTAAAGGCGGATTTAAATAAACATTCTGTTCCAATCTCAACAGTTATCCTCATAACAAATTTCATTTATCGATTCACCCAATACCAGTGCTTCAATATTGAGTATTATTTAATACTTCTTGTACACTTATTGTACGATCACCTCTACCAATGAACCTGGCAAATGAATAATATATCAGAATTTCACTTCTATTCCTTAGCCCAATACCAAATTTATTGCAATTTTGTACATTTCATACACTAATGATATAATTCCATCTTCATTGCTACACCCAACGTCAAATTTAATAGCATTTAGTACATTTCGTATTTCTCAATAAATCATCCAGCCCTCAGCCTAATTTTAGAATTTGTATGCATTTCAAAAAATCCGTATCTAAACACCAACACAATCCCTCATACAACAATTCGAAATTCCACCTATATCCCATCATGCAACACCAAACTGGTACCAAATTTAGTACTTATAGTATGTATAAGTTTCAAAAATTACTTCCTTTTATCCAAAACTATATCCCAACCTCTATTTAGTATTTATACCCTACACCACAATGTGGAAAAGGGTATTATAAGTTTGTTTTGGTAAAAATTCATGTAACACCGCGAAATATTCGTCGGAGACCCCCAATGTGGTATACCAATCTTCATATCTCGACGAGATAAAGCGATTTTGAGATGTGTGTCCGTCCGTCCGTCTGTCCATTATAAATTGTAAACACGCTCCAGGCCGCAACTATGGACCGATCGTCACGAAATTTTGTATGGAGGTCGGGTTCAGATCAGAATAGATCCCTATTCTTATTGGTGATGATCGTGAAATATTTAGCGGGTGAAATGGACTAAAAACATAATATTTATCCAATTTTCTAGCGGCTCTGTAGGTCTCAATAATAGTCCGATCAACGCGTAATTTTAAATAAGGTAAGAGTATATCACAAAGGAGAAGCTTGCAATTTGAGGTGGCGATCGGATAATAATGGACCAAAACTTTGGTGTGAAAATTGTGAAAATTTTTAATATACAGCTTATATCTTAATTCCTGGAAGTGACATTTCGGACAAGTGAGATATACTTGAAAGTGGAACGCTTGACCTTTCAATTGATGTCAATTATGTTGGTGTGCATGATCAGATAACAGAGTTACAGCCTAATATATTCCGTTATTTGTTTGTAGTGTAATAATAAACTCGCTAGAAGTCGCAATTATACATCAATAGTCACGAAATTTTGCACCGGGTAAGAGTATAGGTCGAAAAAGATGCCTACAATTTTCAATGACGATCTGATATTCTTTAGCGGGTGAAATGGACCATTACTTTTGTATGAAAAATATAAAAATTTTACTTTTGGTCGATATTTTAATTCCTTGAGGACATATGTATATATTTCGCAAAGTAGCCTACATATGGGAAAAAAAACTACTGACCTTTCCTCTGATGTAAATTGCAATAAAGTGTTTGCTAGATAACGGGCCTACTGCCTAATATATAATGGGTTCTGTGTATAGAACCACATTTTTATCCCATGCTACATATTGTCTCTCTAAAAGTTTATGTAACACCACGAAATATTCGTCCTAGACCCCTTTATTTGGTATGCCAAAATTCAAATCTCGACGAAATAAAGCGATTTAGCGATGTGTGTCCGTCCATTTAAAAGTGTAAACAAGCTTAAGGCCGCAATTATGAACCGATTGTAAAGAATTTTTTAAGGAGGTTGGGTTCGGGCCAGAATAGAAATGATAAGTTTTTGGTGATGATCGTGAAATGTTCAGGGAATGAAATGGACCAAAAACAAAATTTTAACCAATTTTGTAGCGGCTCTGTAGGTCAAAATAATAACCCGCAAAATTTTAAACAAAGTATGAGTTTATGATGAAAAAGAAGCGTACAAACCAACGTGAAGATCAGATAATACTTAGCGGGTTAAATGGACTGAAACTTTTGTGTGAAATTGGTAAAAATTTCAATAACGTAGCGGTTAAACAACGGAAATAGTAGTACTACATATGTGGGTTTCATTACATTTTAGTTTGTGTGAACTAATTTTTGCTTTCCTGCTACAAAAATGTCTTTGTCATGCTAGATCACTTTTTGCTTTTGGTCATAAGTATTATACATTACATCTCTGGTATTTGATAATTAAATTTTCACAATCATTGAAAAGAAGTTCCGTGGAGAGCGATTGTCCAGGGATAGTTGTATAGGGTATCCCATGGTCGGCTCCGTCCGACTATAGACTTTTCTTACTTGTTTTCGTATACATTAGTACGAATTTCCAAAACTTCCTCTCTATCTCCACTCTAAACGTCAACTGCTATACTAATACCGAATTTCGCAATTTCAGCTCTACTCCTTTACACAATAACAATTTGGACCAAATTCTGTGCCATTTAGTAATTTTAGTACACTTATAGTACGTATATCCACAACCACATCCATATCTCAACCCTGCACACCAAAAGCGGCTATAATACCAAATTTCCGAGTTCCACCTCTATTCATAATACCATTAATACTTTTCGTATGAAAGTACGAATTTCAATAACTACCTCCAACAGTAATTGCGAATTTCAGGATTCCACCTCTATGCGTCCCCCAAATCAAAATTGTACCAAATTTAGTATCATTTATTACTTTTCGTACCCATAAGTACGAATTTCCAAAACTTCCTCAATCCCACACTCCAACAGTAACCTTATCTCGAACTTTCAGGATTCCAGCACTATTCGTTCACCCAAACATAAATTGTACCAAATTTAGTACTATTTAGTACTTTCCATACCCATAAGTACGAGTTTCCAAAACTACCTCAATGCTACACTCCATAAGTAATCTTAATTATAAATTTCAGGATTCATGCTCTATCTGTTCACCCAAACCAAAATGTACCAAACTTAGTACCATTTAGTACTTTCCGTACCCATAAGTACGAATTTCCGAAATCCTATACTCCATAAGTAATCTCAATTCCAAATTTCAGGATTCCAGCTCTACCCGTCCACCTAAATTTAAATTGTACCATATTTAGTACCATTTAGTACTTTCCGTACCCATAAGTACGAATTTCCAAGACTAAGTCAATCCTACAGTCCAACAGTAATCTTAATTCGAAATTTCAGGACCCAACTCTATCCGTTCAACTAAATCTAATTTGTACCAAATTTAGTACCATTTAGTACTTTCCGTACCCATAAGTACGAATTTCCGAAACTACCTCACTCCTACACTCCATAAGTAATCTCAATTCCAAATTTCAGGATTCCAGTTCTATCCGTTCCCCAAAATCCAAATTGTACCAAATTGAGGACTTATCGTACGCATAAGTACGAATTTCCAAAACTTCCTCAATCCCACACTCCAACCGTAACCTTAACTCGAAATTTCAGGACTCAACTCTATCCGTTCAACTAAATCTCATTTTTACCAAATTTAGTACCGTATACTACTTTTCGTACCCATAAGCAAGAATTTCCAAAACTACCTCAATCCTTCACTCCATCAGTAATCTTAATTCCAAATTTCAGGTTTCCATGTCTATCTAAATCCAAATTGTACCAAATTTAGTACCATTTAGTGTTTTTCGTACACATAAGTACGAATTTCCAAAACTACCCCCATATCTCAATCGTACACATCAACGGTAATCTAAATTCCAAATTTCAAGTTTTCAGGTCTATTCGTTCACCCAAATCCAAATTGTACCATTTAGTACTACTCGTACACAGTACGTACGAAACTTCCAAAATCATTTCCTTATATCAACACCACTTCCCAACCTTGATTCCCATACCAAATATGAAGATTGTAGCTATATCCGCTCAAAATATACAATTGGTACCAAATTTAGTAACTTTTCGTACACTTATAGGTCGAATTTGCAAAAATCCTTTGGTACATCTTTCTAACTTTCCATCAGTTACCCTCATTCCAATTTTCAGAATTCTAGCTCTTCCCGTTTGCCTAATACAAAGGGTTCAATATTTAGTACCTTTTACTACTTTTCGTACCCTTCTAGGTGGAATTTCCAAAAACCCAGCCTTATCTCACCCCTACACACCGACAGCAACCCACAGTCAAAATTTCAGCTTTCTAGCTTCAGCGGTTTCGTCTGGGCGATGATATGTCAGTCACTCACTCACTCACTGAGCTCTTTTATATATATAGATATACTAGCAAGTGCCCGCTACTTCGTAAGCGGAGAATTCACACGAATATAAAGGAGGATAATAAATAAATAAATTAAAATGCAGAGTAAGGTTTCACCCGTTCCTATTTACAAATTCTTTATCCAGTAAAGTACGACAGTTTAAGGTTTTACCACATATTCTTTCTAAAAATCACACATGTGGTTTTCAAATAGAACTACATAAATCGATTAATCGATTTGTGTTCATTTTGCTTTATTGATGTAGCTAGAAGCTATCAACGGCAAAAATCTGTTTTCAAAAAATGTGGGCCGTAGTATTTTTAAAACTACAGTCAGAGTCAAAAGAAAGTTTACACCTCACAAAAAGTTGTTAATAGTATAATTTCACCGGTATAATGATATAATAAATATGAAACACAAATACAATTTTTTTAAGTGTTTAGTGTTGAATTAAAACCCAGAAAATATTAGGCCTTGTATAAGGTTAATTATAAAATAAATGAAGATTATAAAATAACCCCAAATTTTAAGAGTCAAAAGAAAGTTTACACTCTTGCCAAAAGTAAAACTTTTTTTAATTCTTTAGCTTGATATGCCTTTATTTTGGCTTGTTTTGATTCTATGCGAGTGTCTAAATAATAAATCCACCAGTATTTTGGTGAAATCCGGTGATAATACCCCATTGGACCCGAATTACAGCTTTCGGACAATTTTGGCACAAAATGGGGCTTTATTTAACATTCTTTTGGATTTTTTCGGTAAGTACTCAATGGATTTGAGGTCTAGAGACCACAATGAGTGATCCTAGATGCATGGAGGTAAAACATAGCAATACGTTATCCATAAATATGGGCGAAGCCTTCATATCCCTGCCCACATGTCGGATCCCCCTTTGATATAATCCCCATTTCAGTTCACTAGGATCTGTAATCTCGTGTCAATATGAGTATATGATATTTTTCTTGTTTCCTTGAACCCATACAAACTGTTTCTTTGAAGCCCGCTTCTGTCAGGCACCCGATGAACACATATAGGACACTCCATCATGTTTGATTTTGTATACAACATTTTCACCGTTAAAACCTTCGTTCACAATTTTCGACAGTTATGGCATATTTTGCGACGAAATATGTGAAAATGGTTATGATGGTTATATAAAAATACATATTCCCCAACTATATTTGGTGAAAAAATGCCAAACCTGTGGAAAAATATGAACGAAGCTTTTAACGGTGAACATGTTGTATACAAAATCAAACTTGATGGAGTGTCCTATATGTGTTCATCGGGTGCCTGACAGAAGCGGGCTTCAAAGAAACAGTTTGTATGGGTTCAAGGATACAAGAAAAATATCATATACTCATATTGACACGAGATTACAGATCCTAGTGAACTGAAATGGGGATTATATCAAAGGCGGATCCGACATGTGGGCAGGGATATGTAGGCTTCGCCCATATTTATGGATAACGTATTGCTGTGTTTCACCCCCATGCATCTAGGATCACTCATTGTGGTCTCTAGACCTCAAATCCATTGAGTACTTACCGAAAAAATCCAAAAGAATGTTAAATAAAGCCCCATTTTGTGCCAAAATTGTCCGAAAGCTGTAATTCGGGACCAATGGGGTATTATCACCGGATTTCACCAAAATACTGGTGGATTTATTATTTAGACACTCGCATAGAATCAAAACAAGCCAAAAAGCCAAAATAAACGCATATCAAGCTAAAGAATTAAAAAAAGTTTTACTTTTGGCAAGAGTGTAAACTTTCTTTTGACTCTTAAAATTTGGGGTTATTTTATCAATCTTCATTTATTTCATAATTAACCTTATACAAGGCCTAATATTTTCTGGATTTTAATTCAACACTAAACACTTAAAAAAATTGTATTTGTGTTTTATATTTATTATATCATTATACCGGTGAAATTATACTATTAACAACTTTTTGTGAGGTGTAAACTTTCTTTTGACTCTGACTGTATATTCTCAACGACTATTGTTAAAACTACATATTCCTTAACATTTGGTACCCTACACTACATCGAATATGGCAGAACTAAATCCCTTTAGTAATGAAAGTACTTAGCTCAACCGTCACTTCAGTGTTCCTCGGAGTGGCACTACAGTTGAATTGTACTACACTAAGCAGTATTTCATTAAACATGGCTCGATTACCTGCTTACTTACAGTACTATTGGCATTAAAAATAAGTGCAAACAATGACAATGTCTTAAACATATTAAGCAGTAATTAGGAATTCAAATGTACGCAAAATTATAAATGAAAAGTTCAAATAAAAGGTGACAACACTGTTGTTATCGGTATAACTTTACGACTGCTTTTTATTCATCGCTTACTTACCGAAAAACATCGGTAATTACCGATATTATAAGCATTTTAATTTTACCGACACTTGTCGGTAACTCACAAAATTAGTTAGTGAATCGCACTACTGAACCGATTTCATTATACATTTGTTATAGAATAGTTGTTTGGTGGATAGAATATACGGAATCGGGAGAATATATGGGAGCTATATCCAAATCTCAACCGATTCTCGTCAAAAGCAATAGCTAAAGTCCTTTGGTCAAAATTGTGACCATCATAAATTTTAACCCGAATAGGATAATAACCCCCAGTTTTTGTAAAAACTTTTATTCTTCTCACACGAATTGTCAAATTTTGTAGATCGATTTACTCGCTTTAGCGCAAATGTAGAGCGCTGATTTTTAAATGAGGAATCCTTATTTTTAAAATTAGATGTGTATGTCATCTGGGGGCTGAGCTATGAATGCCTAAATTATAACGAATATAGACGAACGAACAAAAAAAAGTTACAAAAACTGGGGGTTAATGCGATAAAAGTGCATTAACGGATGGACGGGCACGTATAAATGGACTCAGAATGTGATGCTATGTAGATCATCGAAAGGAACCATTGACCCATTTCGTTTCCTTTTGCATGTTACATACGAATGCACAAATTGATAATACCCCTTAACACAGTGTGGTGTAGGGTATAACAAAAAATTCTAAAATCGACAAACTTTACCATACTTTATCAAATTCGTTCAAACTACTACCAAACTTTTTTTTTTGAAAAATATATAAAAATTTATGAGTCATGTTTGTTTTCAGTCAAACAAATATTTTCTACAACAACAGGAGTTTGGTTGGTAGTAATTCGAACGGATTTGATTTCGAATCATCTTAGAGAAACAGGCCATTAATTAATTATTTTGTCTTAAAATATTCAGCGTTAATAGAAATCTACTATACTATAATCATTCAATAACCATTATTCAAAAACGCAGATTTTTTTTATTGCAATTTTTCTGCAGAGCAAAAATGTATTTAGTTTCGTTGTAATTTTAAATATGTAATGGATACTTTACACGGTATGTTTTTACATATGTGTTGAAACTTTGCATATACATTTTGTATGTACATATTTAGGGTTGGTCGATTTTTGTCATTATTATACCCTACACCACTATGTGGGGAGGGTATTATAAGTTGGTTTTGGCCAAAAAGTTTGTAACGCATCGAAATAATGGTCGTAGACCCATACTTATATATACCAAAATGAATGTCTCGACGAGCTGAGTCGATCTGGCTATGTGTGTCCGTCCGTCAGTCCGTCCGTCTGTCCGTCTGTCCGTCTGTCCATCTAAACCTTGTAATCACGCTACAGGTCGCAATTTTGATCGGATCGTCACGAAATTTTGGATGTTGATGGGGGTCCCGGAGGGGAAGAAGCCTATTGATTTTGGTGATGGTCGGATAATATTTAGGGGTCGGAAAGGGCAAAAAACTTAGGTGGATAAAAAGACAACGTTTTTTTCCAAAGCGAATATCTCAGCTTCTGTATGGGGTATACCAAAAGCAAAACCTGACAATGAAAGTAGAAAATATTACCTTTCTAATGATGTAAAGTAGGTGCTCGTAGGTGATCAAACAACGAAGATATCACAATAGTCGCAAATAAAACCCCAATTTTCATTTTTGCGATTTTAATTATATTGACGAATATCACAGCTTTGGTTGAAAATTTTCCAAAAGCAAAGCCTGACTATGAAAGTAGAAGATTCCGTCTTTACAATGATGCAAACTAGGTCGGCGTAGGTAACCAAATAACGGAGATATCGCAATAGTCGGTAATACATCCCATTTTTCTATTTTTTTTTGAAATCACGCTACAGGTCGCAATTTTGATCGGATCGTCACGAAAATTTGAGGGTTAATGGGGGTCTCACAGATGAAGAAGCCTATTGATTTTAGTGATGGTCGGATAATATTTAGGGGTCGGAATGGGCAAACACTTATTTGGAGAAAAGTCAACATTTTATTTCAAAGCCAATATCTCTATTTCTTTAAGAGATATATCAAAAGCAAAACCTGGCAAGGAAAGTAGAAAATATCACCTCTACAACGATGTAAAGTAGGTTGTCGTAGGTGGTCAAATAGCAGAGATATGGCAATAGTCGATAATGCATCCCATTTTCCGATTTTTTTGTAATCACGCCACAGGTCGCAATTTTGATCGGATCGTCACGAAATTTTAGGGGTTAATGGGGGTCCCACAGAGGAAGAAGCCTACTGATTTTAATGATGGTCGGATAATATTCAGGGGTCGGAATGGGCAAAAACTTATTTGGAGAAAAGGTCTACGTTTTATTTCAAAGCCAATATCTCTGTTTCTTTAATAGGTATATCAAAAGCAAAACCTGGCAAGGAAAGTAGAAAATATCGCCTTTACAACGATGTAAAGTAGGTTGTCGTAGGTGGTCAAACAACAGAGATATTGCAATAGTCGGTAATGCATCCCATTTTCCGATTTTTTTGTAATCACGCTACAAGTCGCAATTTTGATCGGATCGTCACGAATTTTTTGGGAGTTAATGCGGGTCCCTCAGAGGAAGAAGCCTATTATTAGTTTGGGAATAGTCGAATAATATTCAGGAGTCGGAATAAGTAAAAAGCTTATTTGGAGAAAAGTCAACGTTTTTTTCTTATGCGAATATCTCCGCTTCTGGTAGGAGTATTCCAAAAGGAAAGCCCGTCAATAAAAGAAGGAAAGATCTCCTCTATATTGATGATGATGGCGTAAGTGGGAAAACAACCGAGATATCGCAAAAGTCAGTAATATTTCCATTTTTTTGTAATCACGCTACAGGTTGAAATTTTGGGGGCCCCACAGAGAGAGAAGTCTATTGATTTCGGTGATAGTCGGATAACATTTAGGGGTCGGAATGGGGAAAAACTCATGTGGAGACAAATTCAAAGTTTTATTCTTTGTGAATATATCGGCTTCTAGTAGGGGTATTCAACGGTAAAGCCTGTCAATGGAAGATGAAAATATAACATTTACATTGGTGTAAAGTAGGTTGGCCAAGGTGGTCAAACAAGGGAGGTACCACAATAGTCGGTAATGCATCCACTACTTCCATTTTTTGCAATCACGCTACAGGTCATAATTTTGATCGGATGGTCACGAAATTTTGGTTGCTTATGGGGGTCCCAGAGAGAAAGAGGCATATTATGTTTGGTGGTAGTCGGATTATGTTCCCTAAAAGAAATGTTTACCAGTGAAAAGCTTATGCACAGGGGTAGTGGTGTAGGGTACCACATGGTCGGCCCAGTCCCGACTATAGCCTTTGCTCACTTGTTTTTCACATGAACATTGAGGATGTCCGAAGAAAGCATTCTGCGAAAAATGTATACATTTGACTGTTTTAGTTATCTAAATGTTATACACATTTTATTTGTATAACATTTATCGTATCGGGACTTTCAGGAAAAGTTGGTCTTAATATAACGTATACCTACTTTGGGTATTAATTACAGCTTGTAAACTCCTGGGATTTAAAAAAATACAATTCGAAATGTCATATTTTATTGGTGTTTGTGCCATTGATCTTTATTAAGTCTCTCATATTAGTTGGCTGTCTTATTCCCGACTTCTGTCTTCAGATGAACCCATAAATTTTCAATGGGGTTAATATTTGGACTTTGGACTTTAGTGTCGATGTCTTCGTTGTAGTTGTATAACAACCAAGTCCTACGTATATAAGATTTACGTCTGTCTAGACTGTCTTGTATTGGTAGAGTTTATATCATAATTTCAGTGTCCAAAAACCCAATGTTGACGTTGTCGAATAAATAATTTTTCAATGTTTCCTCCGAAATCTGTATTTTACCAAAGCCCTTGCTTTATATACAACCCCATGCCACAGAAAAACGGATTGTATAGACAAAGGACTGCTCCCACCAACTTTATTAACATTGAGTTTGTTGACAGAACAACTGAATTAAAAATACAATTGTAATCATATTTTGTTCAAACAAAAACTGTATGGGATTAGTTTTTGACGAAATCTACATCCTCAGATAAATGTATAAATGAAAATATTGCATTTTTTTTAAATCGCCTAGTATTTTTGTTTGGGTCGGTTAACAGCATATAACATGATGCGGTGCTCTTGAACCAACGTTAAATGAAAGGAGCTTACACCTGGGAATAAAAAAATCGCCTGAGCGCTTTTTAAACAAATCAGGGTCAAGGTTCACATTTTTTGGGGGTTTTTAGGTTTTCACGCCCTATCAAAATGGAATAAAGAAATTGTTGTAGCATCGAAAATTCTTTTGTAAGATATAGATGTTCAGATTAGGACAATTCACTGACTGTATCCATATGAAACAATGTCATGACTGCAATTTCCCTACTTTAACTTATATATCGCAAAAATGGTATAACCTAGGAAAAAATTACGAAATTTTCACAGCTATAAGATTTTTTAGTCCCATTTTGACAATACATGCTGTTTTCAAGCAAACTCGCGAAAACCTAACAAAAAACCTAAAACTGTGACCAGAACTTCTATATCTCAAAAATGGTAAAATTTAGGAACAAATGGAATGAGTAATCCTTTGTCTATACGATTCATTTGTTAACATCGATTTTGTTTTCAGAACAACTCAATTAAAAACACAATTTTAAAAACATTTTGTTCTAACAAAAACTGTATGGGGTTAGTTTTTGACGAAATCTACATACTCAGATGTGAAAGAAAATCTTGCAATTTTTCTCAAAAATCGACTTCGAAAAATGTTGAGTATTTTGGTTTGTTTCTGTTGACAGCACTCAACATGAGTAATCCTTTGTCTATACACTTCATTTGTCTATGCCCTTACCATAACTTGCAGTTCTCCGAACTTTACAGAATGTATTGCATTTTTATTTTCCAAGGCTGTGAGAGGGTTGCGCCATATTTTTTGGGTTCCGTCGTAATAGTGCAACATAATTTTCATCTCATCAGAAAATATAACGTCATCAAAGTACTTTAACGGGCTTGATATCTTCTTAGTAGCAAATCTGATTCGTTGCTTTATATTTTGCGGGAGAGAACTTTTTCCTAACCCTTCGTGATGAATACTTGTTATGTAATACTTTTCTGCCTTTTTCACGTAACACACATACTCCAAAATCGTTTTCAATTACAGAACCAATCTTTTGTCTCTGGTTTGGGACCTATTATTGATTTCATTAATTATTTAGCCATTTCTTCAAATTACAGATTTTGAAATTGAAAATTGAATAGTTATGACTGTACATCTCCATATACGATAAAATTCTTAATTGCAAATAAATCGTGGTAATATGCACCATTTTATTGCACTTTCATTGATTTGCAAACATTTAGTTATTACCAAAAAGTCAAGTCCATACAGTTTTTAGTTGTTGTTATTTCTGGCCGATTTCTGAATTTATTCCCCTAATGTTGTCTTCAACAGCAACTCATTTGTTCAACAAACCCAACATTATTTATTGAAAGAATTTTTGTTTTAATTTTAAATTGAAAATCAAAATTATTACAAATGCATCGTTTGTAATCATTTTTTCTAACTGGACTTTAACGAATGAAAATCTTTTGTGCGACACCTGTTATGTGAAAACAAAATCAGGATCGGTTTGTATTTTTTGCGTAATTGTCTTTCTATTATTTAGTGGTTTACGATAAAATAAGTGCGCCTAGAAGTAAACTACAAATTTTGAAATTATGTGTGATCTCTTACGATATCAAGAAGTTAATTTGACACATGTCTTGCAGAGGGCCAACTAAGTGAATAAGTACGTAATAGTAATGAAAAATAAGGTTAAAATAATTTTTGTTGTTGTTATTTTTTGGGGTTCCAGGACGAATTTTCTAAAACCCGGCCTTATCTCGCACATTTGCATCAACAGTGACCCACTGGTAAAATTTCAAGCTCCTAGCTTTAGCCGTTTTGGCTGGGCGTTGATGATGAGTCAGTCAGTCAGTCAGTCAATCACTTATCACCAAGCTCATTTATATATATAGATAGATCTGATCTAATGCTGATATAATATGGTACACTTATTACTAGACCAAATTCTGTCATACATTGGTACAGTGTTTGGTGCAGAAAATATGTGAAATCGGCCGATAATATATATGTACGCTATATCCAAATCTTAACCGATATAATTCGGCACATTTATTTCTACACCAAATTTAGTCACACATCGAAATTCAAATGAAATCAAATTTCATCGAAATCAATGATATATAGAGTGTTTTGTGCAGCTAATATTTGAAATCGGCCGAAGATATATATGCGAGCTATATCCGAATCGGAACCGATTTCTTATAATATGACACATTTATTTATAGACCAAGTTCAGTCACATTCTAAATTTCATAGAATTGTCAGTTTTAAATGACAGCTTTGTTGTTGCTTGCTAGTGTGGCCGTTCATTTTTGTCATTTATCATGCAACCACAAAATGTTTTGTGGTTGCTGGATGGTTGGATTGTTATCGATACTTGAGAAATATCGACATTCAAAACAGACAATGTGTACCCAGCTTAAGTGTAACATCATTCCGTTAAAATTATTTTGCACTTTAACCCAGTCCAACGATATGCTTAAAATAAAAAATATTATTGGTTGAAACTAAAAATTAAATCTAGTTCCAAGAATTTAAATGTGTTTGTTTTAATGGGATTTTACATAACTTCTATATATTCAATAAAAGTGCGTTTCACAAATCAATGAACAATTGCCTTGTTAGTTGTTTTTTTAATAATATAAATAATCTGTATTGAAATTATTGTTAGATGCGTAATCAACATCATCATGATCAACCACATATGAACTACTTCAAATGTGTGTCACTGTCATCATAATTATGTTCTTTAATGTGTAAGTATGTATTAATTTAACTGAACTGATAACAACTCATCCCAGCTGTGGCTGATATTGAAATTCCCAAAACAAAGCGAGATAAAGATTTTTAATAGCATATTATTTTGAATATAAAAGTAAATGAAATTGACGATTTTCAAATAGTATCTCAACAAAATTCTAAAGTAGAAGTCTACAGTGAAAAAAAGAAGAAATAAAATGGCAAAATTATTTGTAAGTTGAAAATATTTCGAAATCCAAGTGAATTTTAAATAAAGAGTACTATTTATATTTTTCCTATCCTTTAGTTGATTGTTCTGTGTGCATTGTTCGCATATGCCATGGCCGGGCCAGGAGGTTACGGTGGTAACGGTGGTTATGGAGGTGGTTCACATGGTGGTTCTCATGGTGGCTCTCATGGAGCTGGCGGTTTTGGTGGCCAACAAGGTGGTGGTTATGGTGGTCAACAAGGTCATGGTCATGGCCATGGACACGAACATAATAACGCCGGATTTGGTGGTTCTCAAGGCGGACATGGTGGACAGCATGGTGCCGGTGTCGGTGGACAACAAGGTGGCTTTGGGGGACAACAAGGTGGATATGGTGGACAACACGGTGCCGGTTTTGGTGGACAACAAGGTGGCTTTGGGGGACAACAAGGTGGATATGGTGGACAACACGGTGCCGGCTTTGGCGGTCAACATGGTAATCAACAAGGAGGTTATCGCCAACATGGTTATTAGAGTGATATATTAAAAACGCATATAAATATATGTATGTGTATGTATACGAGTATGTGTACCAACTGTGATGAAAACTGCGAATATAATTTAAATAAAACAAAAAAAAATAAGAAATAATTTTGTTGTTTATTTTTAAAATTATTGATGTGTAGAAATTTGCAAAGGTGTTTGAGTTTCAGAGGGATTAAAGTTTAATAACACTTTTATAAAGTATTTGCTATAAAGAACTTTATATTCTTCTTCGAGGCATATAAAATAATCAATAATGTATAAAATATGCCAACAAATTTTTTACTACCACTTTCAATATATCAGGCATTAGTTTTACCGAAATCTACATCAACTCTGAAACTTTTTTTATGTTTGTATTTATTTGTAAAACGGAGTCGTGAAAAATGCACCCCGTTCGTTACATTTGTTAGATGTCCCTACCAGGGTTTCGGAGTCGGAGTCGGAGTCGGAGTCTACGAGTCGGAGTCGAGCAATTTTGCTGGAGTCGGAGTCGGAGTCTGAGTCGAAAAAAATATCTCGACTCCGACTCCGGGCAAAATTTTTTCCACGTTATAGATATATAACCTTAAATTTGGAACAAGAACGTTCTTTTAAAATCATTATTTATTTTAAAAGAAAGGTATAAGAAAATATGTATGCAAATTATATATTATACTAAGTTAAAGGACAATTCACAGGATACTTACTATCCTCTGAAGTGTAGTCTATTCATTCCTATTTTGTTGATCCAATTGATTCGTTACATTTTTGCAAACAAAAGTAAAGTTCTATGACAATCGTATTAAGATTGGACCTTTAACATCTTTCGTCAGAAGTCTTACTGGTCTTCTCACAAAGGTCTATTGGTATTCTCAACTTGTTTTTTATGAGAAGTCATCGTTGTCTTCTATTAAAGACATTGTGGTCTCTATGGGAAATCTTACTGAATACAATGTGACACATTGAGTCATGACATAATGATTTTTTTGATTGATCCTCATCAATCATTGAGAAAATAGCTTTATGTCTCTGTTTGGAGATATTGTTTCATCATTTTTAGATGAATGTTTTCAGTTAAATGGAATGAGGAACCTTTATGTCAAATATGCTGTCCTTCTAGCTCAGTTTCTTCCATGTCCTTTTTGTTCTTGAACTCATAAAGTAAAACAAAATGAAATTTTCTACAAAAATGTTCCACCGAAAATAATATGTAGGTTTCCCATATCCAAGAAATCGATATTGTCACGTTTTCATTGTCCTTTATCAGATTTACCCGTTACTTTCTCAAAAAAAAAAACCTATTTTTATGTATTTCGGTAAATTTTGCATAATCTATTAACTATATATCAAATTCATATGGTTGCGCTTCTGAATTAGGCATCATAAATGTTGGTTAACGACAGATTCATCACGCCATAACTCAGAAGTCTGACAAACGGCGAATCTTTCATCTAGGATTCATTAAATACTCAATGAGGGCTTTAGATTTAGATATTCAATAACAGAATCTGTCCGAGTTTTCTGCACAATCAATTGCATATACGAAATTCAATGAAATACATAATCATAGAGTTTGCATGAGAAAGGATCGGGTAAAAGCGATAAAGGACAATAAAAACATGACAACATCGATTTCTTGTCCTAGTGAACCGACCCTACATAAAATTTTCCTAGCAACATTTTCGTAGTATATTTTCATGCACGAAATCTCATCGTTTGCTAATTTTTCAGTTCCAGGAAACATCCATCCGCCTACGTGCTGAGTGGTGTACACAATATATCTCAAATATTTCAATAAAATTATCCACTCCACACAAAAGTTCAAAATGTGAGCGCTGAATTTTGGTATAAGGGGTGATCCCTATTTATAAATTTCAGAAAAAAGTTGAAAGTATAAATAGCATGGTCAAATTTTTAAGTCAATCGGAACAATATTGCCTCAGTATGAGCGTTAGATGGGAACAATTTATTTTATTTTGTAGGCAGCATATAAACCTTGTCTTTCTCGAAATCGGCCACAAAAATATATGTCAATTGGTTTATTAGTTTTCGATCCGAGTAAGGAAAAACTAACACATTAGCCTATATAGGCCAAAATATAGGAAAAAGTTAAAAAATTGTGCACATTTTATTAATTTTTAGTGCTATAGGAATTCACTCTCGGAGTCGACGCGGAGTCTGAGTCGGAGTCGGAGTCGTGAAAAAAACTCGCCTGGAGTCGGAGTCGGAGTCGAACCAAAAATACCTCGACTCCGAAACCCTGGTCCCTACAAGTACATAAGTCAGTTTGTACATCCCTACAGCGCTCCGGCATCAATACTACCAAAAAAGAAAAGCCTGTTTACATTTCCAAAACATTGTTATAAAATAATTTTGGAACATTTGTGAGAAGAATTTTTTTTAATGGTGTGTTGTTGGATAACCTTTCGAAAACTTAACTGACGATGGAAGACAATATAGAAAAATATAAGAACGCCTTAAATGGAGAGCGGAGGAAACAAACACAGTCGCGATATGTACAAACATATGTACACTTCCGAATGCCGCCCTGAGAACAGCAACAGGGTGCCTCCTCGTGACTCCAGTGGACCATTTACAGGAGGAGGCAAATATTCTTCCATTACAGCGACACAATCAAATGCTTTCGTTGCAGTACCTGCTAAGGTGTTACCGAGAGAGCCATCCCAATCATCATACGGTGAAGAAATTTCATAATTTGTGTTAATATAATAAAGTCCGTAATATTTTTGTTTTACACAAATAATAAATTCTATTTATTTATTATGGGATATTTTGCAATGACTTGCATTTTTATTGCATCTTTGAACTGCGTAAAAACACATTCCGAAGAGTGTCTTTAAACTACTTCCAAAGTACGTGTCTTGGAACATTGGACTGTATCCTATTCTATTCTGAAGGGTTACTTAAAATGCGATTCCAAAAGGATATTTAAAACGCAGTGCCAAAGAATTAGTTAAAATTCAATGCCAAATGGTTAGTTAAAATGCAATGTTAATGGAGTGCATCCTTCAGTAGTCACGCTTCTGAAAATATAATGAGTGAAAATGCATAATTTGATGCACTTCCAAATCACTTGTACATATGATTTAACTCCATCTTTGGAGGCAAACTTTTTGCTGGGAATTTAATCAAAATAATATAAAATATGTTACAGGTAATATCGACGGAAACAATCAAGTACTTCGTATGCTGATAATATGGATCATATAAACAAATAAGAACAAGTAAGACCGGCGTACAATGATTCAGAAATCGATTTACGTGGGCAAAACCCCAATTTTTTGTCGTCACTGATAGTTAATATCGATATGGAATTCGATAGTAATCATATTGAAACTAAGGAAACCAAAAAATTAGTTCAAAATATTGGAAGGTGTGGGCGTGGTGTAAAAACGGCAACTTTTCTCCATTTTAGAAAATATGTAATTTTTTGCAAATTTCTGGAGAAAGAAATAGCTATTTCTCGTTTCAATAAATAAGCGTAGCGTTTACATATTGTGATTTATTTTATTTTTCTTCAGGTATGGAATTTTAGTGAAATTCAAAATTTAGTGGAGTACAACCTTTAGGGAACAACATGGAACAAGGTTTGGTATTCGCAGAAAGATGCCCGAGAGTGTTATCTTTCTGCCCATATATACTTTTACGGTCCAGCTCCGTCCGTTTAACACTTTTTTAAATTTATTGAAATTACATGGGGATTATTACGGATTATTTTATTGGTCAATAAGTAAGAACGGCGTTATGCTCGACCAGACCGAGCTTTTACAAACTCCACCACGAGCTGTATAAAAAAAATAATGCAACAATTAGTATAATTTTGTTTATGAAAGTAATAAGCTCTTCCGCAAAGCTAACAGAAGAATATCGCTTCCTTTAAATATGATTTGATATGTAAAATATGGAGGTACCTTGATTTTGGGAATATACCAAAATATGAACCTATATTGAAAATTTTCTTTGTGGAGCTTTTCTCCCCAATTGAGAATTTGAAATACCAAGTTACTGTCATTACAGAAGAGTAATCCTTTAAAAGACTTCACATCAAGCGGTATCGTAGTACCTTGCTATCTGAGAACCTGCAATACGTCTTCTACGTGAGTTATATTAAAACGTGGATCTATACCAACAATTATCTGTAGGCATGTTTTATAACCATATCGAATACTTAATGCCAATTTTTCAGTCATTTCTGTGGAATAATTCGCTTGAACCTTCAAAATACCGAAAATCGCGATGTACTTTTCTATAGCGGATATATCAAAACTTGGACAAATACCCAGCTAAATTTGAAGGAAAGGGATCCATGCGATGACGTGATTTCATGGCATCTTTTGCATTCGTTCAAACGAACTCGTGAAAGATCCGATCTTTTCATTAGCATTTGAACCAATGCAAAGGAAGTCGTGAAAGATCCGATATTTTCATCAGCATTTGAACCCATGCAAAAGAAGTCGTCAAAGATCCGATCTCTTCATCAGCATTTGAACCCATTCCATCGATCCAATAGAGACGAATTTTGTGTTTTTATTTATACATATTTTTCTTAATATATGAGATTAATTATTTACAATACGGAGACTGGAAATCACAACCAACGTTGTTAAAACTATCGTCGTAATGATAATGTCAATGCAAAGGGTTGGTGGAAATGACATGCCAAAACATTGGTGAAAATGACATGTCAAAGCATTGGTGTAAATGACATGCTTTGGATCCAAAAATGAATAGCATCTTTTGGGGTCCACGCTCATATAAAATTCATCAATGAAGATGCTAAAAAGATGACATGCCAGATCACTTGCACCCATGATTAAATGACATCTTTGGCATCGAACAGTTTGCTGGGTATCGACAATTCTTCACAGGAATGTTGTTGTTATTGTTATTGACAAATTTCTGATTGAAAGTTTTGTAGCCACAAGGAAGACTAAGTACCAACTTCAGCTAGTTCAGTGTAATAATGAGGCTAAAACCTCTAAATAACGAAAACAGGAGGTATCGTTCTACGGGGACTATACCCAGCAAAATGTTCGATGCCAAAGATGCCATTCAATAATGGGTGCAAGTGATTTGGCATGTCATCTTTTTAGCATCTTCATCGATGAATTTTATATGAGCGTGGACCCCAAAAGATGCTATTCATTTTTGGATCCAAAGCATGTCATTTACACCAATGCTTTGACATGTCATTTTCACCAATGTTTTTGCATGTCATTTCCACCAATGCTTTGGCATGTCATCATCATCAAGCCTATTGTAAATAAATAATCTTATATATTTAGAAAAATGTGTATAAATAAAAACACAAAATTCATCTCTAATGGATCGATGGAATGGGTTCAAATGCTGATGAAAAAACCGGATTTTTCACGACTTTCTTTGCATTGGTTCAAATGCTAATGAAAAGATCGGATCTTTCACGACTTTGTTTGAACCAATGCAAAAGATGCCATGAAATCACGTCATCGCATGGAACCCCTTCCTTCAAATTTTGCTGGGTATCAAATCGTGAAAACGCTGGACATATACCGAATTTTACCCAAAAAATCGGAAAGTGCCGTCCAATGGGCGCAATAGAAAAACGTGGAAATATGCTGACAAATTTCTGGGGAAAGTTGTGTAGGCGCAAAGAAGACTAAGTACAAATTTTCAGACAATTTGGTATAATGATGTGGCTATAACCTTCAGAATACCGAAAATCAGGAGGTTCCTTTCTATGGGGGCCATATCAAAACGTGAACCTATACTGATAAATTTTCTTGACGGAAGCTTTGTAGTCCCAAGGAAGATTTAATATGAAATGTAAGCCATTTCGGTGTGATAATGAAGTTAAAACCTTCCAAATACCGAAAATTGTTAGACGGTAGACCGACGCGGGGCATCTGAACCAACTTTAAATGAAAGGAGTTTACACCTGAGAAGTTTTTGCGGATTCTGAAACTACAAACTAAAACCGTAAAAATGTGACCTTTGACCGCGATTTATTTAAAAATCCCTCCGGCATTTTTTGTTTATTTATTGTTGTCTTCTTAGGGCGAAGGTCATTATTTATGAAAGTTTTTAATTAATTGAATGAATCGAGATAACATTGCCTAAGGAGTTTCTATTTAAACAAGTCAAAAAGTATCAATCGGCTTTGCCTACTGAGATATACCCTCAGCCCGTGTGAATTGAAACTTCCATCTATTAACAATGTGAAATGTAATACCGGCTACGCAGATTTTAAAAGTATGAACTTGCTGACAAAAAATATATTTGGTTTGAAGCTCAAAAGTGTTGCGGGCCACTACGTTGTCAGGAAGCATGGAGGTGGACTTGCCCACGAAAAACATAATATCGCTGTACACAGGACCATAAGGAGTATCATCGGCATACATTTTCAAAGGATTTTCGAACAGATCCTAAACTGCACTTAAACAAAAAGTTTGAACTTTTGTGGGTGAAGGCCGCTATCGACCATTTCTGAAGTAAAACAACATTTGGAAAAGATATTAGGAGATCCAAAGTTTAGATGCTTGATCCGTTCAACAGTAGTATTTTAGTGAATTTTTTTAACTTTTGGGGGAGGCAGGTACCAGCAGTTGCTCACCGATAGGGCCCATCTTCGAACCTAAACAAAGTATGGAAAAGTATTACGAAAGCCAAATTTTGGACCGAATCGGAAGTATGGACTTGCCCCTGAAAAAACTTGTACCGTCGTAATAGCGGCAGCGAATGCAGGTTGTTACAACAAAAGTCAAAGTGATTCGAGAAGGCTTTAAACTGAATTTTTTTCCTAAATTTTGTGTGGGATGTACCTGAAAGAGTTGACATATATATTCCATATTCAAACCTGTAGTGCGATTCTCCAACTCATTTTTTGAGTTACCGATAAATGTCGGTAAAATTAAAATGCTTATATTTTCGGTAATTAACGACGTTTTTCGGTAAGTTAGCGATGAATAAAAAGCAGTCGTAAAGTTCTACCGATAGCAAGTGTTGTCAACTTTTTTTTAACTTTTCATTTAAAATTTTACCGATTTTTGTCGGTAACTCGAGAAATGAGTTATAGAATAGCACTACTGATTTATGTCTTTGTGAACAGCTTTTAACTGCCGACTTAAAGCAATCAAAAGTTTGCGGGGGAGCTACATAAAGAAGTGGACCGTTATGGCTCATCTCCGAAATCAAACTAACATCGGATAAGATATTACGATGGCCCAATTTTGGACCGAATCGGCAGATCCGTTCGAGAGTTATCTTGCCCTCCAACCTCCTCACACGGTGTCATAGGGGTTTTTTTTTTGCACCTTCCAGGCTATTTTCTTAGGAAGTATGGACTTGCCCCCTGATGAAACTTGTACCGTTGTATGGGGGGAGTGAATACAAGTTGTTACAACAAAAATCGATGCGATTCGAGAGCTGGTCCTAAACTGAACTTTTCCAACATTTTGTGTGGGAGGTACCCGAAGGAGTGCAATGTATTACTATGGCCAAATTTTAGATCCAATCGGTTAATCCGTTCGAGAGTTATCGTGCGCTCCAGCCAGCCAGATAGACGGACGGACATGGCTAAATCAACTCCAAATTGTCTGAAACGGATTTCGTCCAAACATACTTGGGGTCTAAAACCATTATTTCGATGAGGCACATTTTGCCCGTATGAAAGTGTGTATACCCTCGATAGCATGAATGCTGAATTCTAGCAAAGTGCCACACACCGTTTGACAGTTTTTAGCCTAAGAGTACTCAGGACAGTTTGACATACGACCATGTGTTGGGTTGTTTACAGTGGCTTGATTGAGACACCTCCAAACCATGGTTTTTAAACGTTTTTACAGCATCTTCTGGCGGTTGCTGATATTTTTCGGTTCATACGCATAGTTCCATGATTCGTCGCCTGGATCCATCTTATAAACACCTTTTGAGGCGACGCGATAGTATTTTTCTCACGGTATATAGCACTGCGTTCTTGCAATATCCATTCACACACGGCTTAATTTTTTCTTGCACAACGGCCATTTTTGGACGACCCTCACGAAGTTCGTTTTCTTTGGCAAGTGTCTGCAACGATTGAATTCACTAAACCAGTTTTTCATTGTGTTATGGGATGGTCCTTTATCGACATACAAAGATTTAATTTGCTCGATGCTCTCTTGACGTGATTATTTACGTCGGAAGTTGTGAAAATTTAACGGAAGAGAAAGTTTACAAGTAAATTCCATGTTTTTGCAAAGTGAAAACTGTCAACATAGGTCAATGTTTTGGTGTAGCCCCCATATAACGGTAGCTCTCGATTTTTGGTATTTTGAGGATTTTAGCTAAAAATGGTGGAGGGTATAAAAAGTTCGGCCCGGCCGAACTTAACACGTTTTTACTTGTTTTTTTTTTTTTTTTGCAAAGTGATTTTTTCTAGTTACTGTAAACAACTCAACACATGGCACGGTGTGCCTTAACAAATTTAAATGGAAGGTGCTTACACCTCGGAAGTTTTTGCTGATTCTGAAACTACAATGCTCATAGATGAGAAATATCACGAAACAAAAAAAAAAATCGCCGGAGGGATTTTCAAATAAATCGCGATTTAAGTTCACATTTTTTGGGGTTCTTTAGGTTTTCACGATTTAGTTTGGAAACCGCGAGTTCTATGTAAATGGGTCTAAAGAAAATGTTGTAGCAGACAAAATTCTCCACAAGATTGGCCTTTATGATATTTTCGTAGGTTTTACCGTTTTTGAGATATAGAATTTCAAATTGAGACAATGCACTGACTGTATCGCCTCCTTATAAAACAATGTCATTACTGCAATTTCCCAAATTAAACTTATATATCTTGAAAATGGTACAACCTAGAAAAAAATAAAACATCCAATCTTGTAGAGAATTTTCACAGCTTCACTATTTTCTTTAGTCCCATTTTGATATGACTTGCGGTTTCCAAGTAAAATCTTGAAGACTTAAGATAAAAACCTAAAAATTTGAACTGAACCTCTATATCTCAAAAATGGTAAAACGTATGAAAAAACCTAAAGGTCAGTCTTATAGAGAATTTTCACAGCTACAACATTTTCTTCAGACTCATTTCGACACGACTTGCGGTTTCCAAGCAAAATCGTGAAAACCTAAAAAATCTCTAAAATTGTGAATTTTGATCGCGATTTATTTAAAAATCCCTCCGGCGATTTTTTAAATTTTTTTTATTTTTCTTATCTATGAACATTGCTGTTTCAGAATCCGCAAAAACATCCCATGTGTAAGCGGTTTCCATTAAAAGTTAGTTAAGGGGTACTGTACATAATATTGTTTTATAAGGGGACGATACAGTCAGTGCATTGTCCCAATTTGAACTTCCATATCTCAAAAACGGTAAAACCTACGAAAATAACATAAAAACCAATCTTGTGGAGAATTTTCTCTGCTACAACATTTTCTTTAGACCCATTTACATAGAACTCGCGGTTTCCAAGCTAAATTGTGAAAACCTAAAGAACCCCTAAAAATGTGAACTTAAATCGCGATTTATTTGAAGATCTCTCCGGCGATTTTTTTTGTTTCGTGGTATTTCTCATCTTTGAGCATTGTAGTTTCAGAATCAGCAAAAACTTCCGAGGTGTAAGCACCTTCCATTTAAATTTGTTAAGGCACACCGTGATGGTCGTAAGTGAAATTGAGCTGAGCACGCTTAGGCTAAAAGCTTTTCAAAGAAAATGTCAAATGACGCCTGGCGACACTGCGTGTTGTCTAGGCAAGAAGGTTGACCCTCGTATGTGTTTTAGTTATGTGGCGCATGTTTTCCAGCCTAGCTTATCACCTCTTATTATTTGTTTTGATATTTTATTATTAAAGACGTTTTGTGGGAATCACCGCTTTCAACACACGATCTATGCAATCGTAACATATGTTTACAACATACCCATAGTTATTCAGAATGTGATGTTGATTGTAAAATTTCTGACCGTGATATGATTAAAATGCGTCTTTAATAATGATTCAGACTTCTCAGAAAATTTTAATATTGCCTCAAACTCAAAATATTTGGCAATTTTGTTTTAATCTCATAACCACAAGCATTTCAAAACAAACCAAACATCATAAATAAATTCTCAAAAAAAAAAAACAATGACTGTTCAGTTTAGAGGTCAGCTTTGCCTTGAGTGATAAGAAGACAAACCAAGCACCACACAACCGATGATACATACATTGAAACACTCATTTTATGGACAAATATTTTGTTTTTTTTTTAAGAAACAAAAATAGTTTTTCTGCTTTTCTATGCATATAAAAGGGACTGCGTTTTGCGTTTGAATATCATATTCAATTTCAACAACAAACTATACAGTTATTTCAAATCTGAAAACGTTCTAGTTCAACCAACCAAAATGGCAAAATTATTCGTAAGTAAATTTAAATGTTGATTTTAAGTGAATTCTAATAAAAGTCCCAATTCTTAATCCTTTTTCAGATGATTGTTTTCTTCGCTTTGATTGCCCTTGCTGTGGCCCAGCGCGGAGGTTATGGTCAACAAAATGGTGGCTATGGTGGACAACAGGGCGGCGTCCGTGGACAACAAGGCCATGGTGCTGGTTTTGGTGGACAACAAGGGGGTTACGGTGGCCAACAGGGACATGGTAAACAAGGTGGTTTCGGAGGACAACAAGGCCATGGTGCCGGTTACGGCGGACAACAAGGTGGTTTCGGAGGCCAACAGGGCCATGGTAAACAAGGTGGCTTTGGAGGACAACAAGGTGGTCGCGGTCAGCAAGGTGGTTTCGGAGGCCAACAAGGTCAACACGGTGGTCGTGGTCAACAAGGTGGTTACGGCAAAAGTGGTTATTAATTTATTGAAGGCGTGCTATTTGTTATCGACCGAGTTCTTAGTGTGTAAATAAATTGATTGTTATGTGGATGTAAAAGAAATATTTTTTTGCAATGTGGGTGGATAAAGGACATACATAAGGAACAGTGGCGTATATTATGCCTGGGCATATCAATATGGGATGTGACAAAATATGATAGATATTTCAATTAAAAAATTAGTGTCAAATATAGTGACTCATTGAAAAGGTACAAGCTTTAAATAAACAGAAAGTTCAACGATGAGAGCAGTTTGGCTACATCGAGGAAAGTGTGAGGAAAATAAGGTCATGAAAAGGGTTGAGGTTGCAGAAATCTCATATGTCAAAATAGATAAAATGCTAGACCTTTAAAATACCTGAAATCGACGGTAACCGTCGTTATATGAGAGGTATCTGAAACGTGGACCTTTATTGACAATTTATTGCACAAATATATTCAAGACATCTCAAATCTGACGGATCAGTTATTTGGGAATCATACCACAACGAAAAATAATTGACATGTATATTGTCTCCTATTGAGTATCAGGACAGCACATTGGAAAATATATTCATAGTTGGTTGGTAGAGCAAATATTCATGACTGAACCACCAAGTAACAGGTGTGTTCTCGCAATTAACTTTTTTTATACCCTCCACCATAGTATGGAGGGTATATTAAGTTTGTTTCTCCGTTTGTAACGCATTGAAATAATCATTTCCGACAGTATAAAGTATATATTCATGATCAGCATAAAATTCTGAATCGATCAAGTCATGTCCGTCTGTTGTAATCACTCTAGGGTCCACAATAATTGAGCTAGAACGCTATATTTTTGCACCAGCGTGCCTTTTTCCATAGGTAGATCAAGTTTGAAGATGGGCTATATCGGCACACGTTTTGGTATATGCCCCATATAACAGTACCTCCCGAGTTTAGGTATATTGATAATCTTCGCTACATTTTGGAACAAACTACATTTGGAACAAACTATGTACTTCTCCACTAAATGTCAACATAGGTCCATATTTTGGTATGGCCCATATAATGGTACCTCCCTATTGTCGGTATTTTCAGGATTTTAGCTACTTTTTTGACGCAACTACCTCTAATTTTCAGCTTCCTAGTGATCCCAAAACTCCTCCACCGAAAATTTTAAACATAGGTTCATGTTTCCGTATAACTCAAATATAACGGTACCTCCCTATTACACTGTGAACACAAATTTTGGGGCAAAGATAATTCCTTTTGGAGATGAAAGCCCTTGGTGAGTATATTAAGAACCCCGAAGGACAGATCCGCCGTGAGTCGAACTTCCGCGTTATGACGTGATGAAGTTTTTGTTGGAGACCCTGTAAGCCATCAGGAATTAGCGTTATATCTTTGTTCACTGTTACTTTAGCTTATCTTTGAGATGACATGTCTTCAGTCAAATCGAATGAGGATTATTTTCGTAGAGCACTTCGACTTTCTAACTCGCTTCCTTCAATTTTCGTCCTTCATTTTAAGAGCCGCTATAAAAGTACCACAAGATGACGTTTTTCAGCTTCGAAATGTTCTGCAAAAGTGTCGCTCAGAAAATTTTAGGTACGGCTCTTGACAACTAATCGCGTTTTGAGAACGAAAGACAAAACACCTAAACTTTGGTTTTCATGGCAATACTTACTTTGTGTTTGCTTTAAAACAACTAAAACAATTTAAAAGTCATACACGAGTTTAGTTGTTTTTCTTTCGTTTTCATTTCGTTCGACATAGTGAAACAGGCTGTATAGCTTTTGGGGTATTTGTAGTCGAAAAAATTATTGTGGAAAATAAACTAATTATTCCCTTTTTCTTCAGAATAGCTTATGATATAAAAAGATATAAAAAGTTCAGATATAAAAAGTTCAGCCCGGCCGTACTTAACGATCTTTTACTTGCAATCTATATTTTCGTTCTAAAATGGCTGTAATTTGGCATTAGGGTTTCCAGTGGTCAGAAAGAAAACTAATTATAATATTTTAGTCAAGTATATTCCATGGTGGAAGGTATAAAAAGTTCGTTTCGGCCGAACGTTAAGCTATTTATACCAAAATGCGTCTCGTCAAAATAATGTTATCAGACCCCAAGTCTGTCTGGCTGGCTTGAGCGCACGTTACCTCTCAAAAAGATCAAATGGTTTGAACTTAAATTTGGCAGTCGTAATATTTGTCCAAACAAATATCATATGCGAAGGTGGGCCATATCGGTGCATTTCTTGGTGTACCTACCCCACAAAAGGTCAAATTTTTCGCAAAAATGGTGCGCATGATAACTCTCGAAGATAGTAAACGATTTGGTCAATACTTTGCACATCGTAATATTTCTACCAGACATAGATTAGGTTCGGATATGGACTGTAGCGTTGCGCTCCTTCGGGTGGCCCCTGTTGAAGACAGCCTCTCAAATCTTTGAACAATTCTTTTCCATAGGCAAACCCATACTACATGAGAAAATAGCACGAAAGCTGTAAAAAGCCAATACGGCCACAATGTGTAGTAGCTCGTACGCGATACAAATCCCAAGCCGAATACTGCGTTGGTCCAAACTTTGCATATCGTAATATTTCTGCATACCTTATATAAAGTTCGAAAATGGTGATTTTTGGTCCACTCCTTTCGGTACTTCATCCACAAAAATTCAAAATGATACGTGTGATATTAACATCAACATTGTCCGATTCGATCTCGTAATATTTTGTCCAAATTTACATGGTGCTCATTAAGCAACTTTAAATGGAAGGTGCTTACATCTGGGAAGTTTTTGCGGATTCTGAAACTACAATGTTCATAGATGAGAAAAATTAAAAATACAAAAAAATCGCCGGAGATCTATTTAAATAAATCGCAATTCAAGTTGAAATTTCTAGGGGATTTTTATCTTTTCACGATTTTGCTTAAAAATCACAAGCCCTATCGAAATGGGACTAAAATTTTGTAGCCATGAAAATTCTCTACAAGATGAACCTTTATGATAATTTCGTAGGATTTACCGTTATTGAGATATAGAAGTTCAAATTGAGACAATGCATATACTGTATCGCTACCTTATAAAACAATGTCATACATGTTGCGCCTTAACTAACTTTAAGTCAAAACCGCTTACACCTGGGAAGTTTTTACGGATTTTGAAACAGCAAAGTTCATAGGTGAGAAAAATCCAAAAATTAGAAAAAGTCGCTATAGGGATTTGTAAATAAATGACGATCAAAGTGCATATTTTTAGGTTTTTTTTCGGTTTTCACGATTTTGCTTGGAAACCGCAAGTCCTACCGAAATAGGATTAAAGAAAATGTTGTAGCAGTGAAAATTCTGTACAAGATTGGCCTGTATAATATTTTTGTAGATTTTAACGTTTTTGAGATATAGAAGTTCAGATCAATCATTCAGATTTTTTTCTCAGGTCTTCAGGATTTTGTTTGAAAATTCCTATCGGAATGTGAATAAAGAAAATGTTGTAGCTGTGAAAATTCCGTTTCCAAGCAAAATCGATAAAAAATTTAGAGACCCTTAAAAATGGCGACTTGAAACGCGATTTATTTAAAAAGCGCCCACGCGATTTTTTTGTTTTTTTTTGATTTTTCACATCTATGAACATTGTATTTTCAGAATCCGCAAAAACTTCCCAGGTGTAAGCACCTTCCATTTAAAGTTGCTTCAAGAGCACCGTGTTTAGTCTAAGTTCGAAAATGGTCGGTCCACTCCACAGGGTACCTTAACAAAAGTTCAGAATTTAAGTGCAGTTTTTTTGTTGTTGTTCTGTTTACGACAATATTATGCTTTTGTGGACTAGTACACGCTTCTGATTATAATGGCCTTAAAGCTCTAATTTCTTCTTTCATAAATTTCAATTTTCATTGCAAATAGAAATGTATGTGTTTAGCAAAAATCGACATGCATATACATACATACATATGACTTACTTACTTAACTGGCCCGTTACAGAACATTTGTTCTATAGGCCGAACTAAGAAGAGATCTCCACTCCTCTCTATTTGTTGCTTTGCACTCTGGAATACCGCGCCTTTTCATCTCATCATCCACTTGTTTGCTCCATCTATTCCTTGGCCTGCCAATTCTGCGTGCACCGCCATGTGGCATGTATTCATACGCCTTTTTAGCCGGTTCATCATCGCTCATTCTTATGATATGGCCTAGCCAACGCATTCGCTGCATCTCGATACGTTTAACTATATTGATACAGCTCGTGGTTCATGCGACGTCGATATTCACCGTCAACGCAGATTGGTCCGTAGATCTTTCGAAGAATTTTTCTCTTAAACACACCAAGCACTGCCATGTCTGCTTGCGCAAGTACCCAGGCTTCGGAGCAATACATCAGCACGGGTAGTATCAGTGTTTTGTAGAACGTTATTTTTGTTTGACGAGATGTGGCTTTGTTTTTAAAGTGCTTACTTAGACCAAAGTAGCATCTGTTGGCCAACACAATTCTTCTTTTTATTTCACAACTGATGTCGTTTGTTGTGTTTACGGAGGTGCCGAGGTAGACGAAGTCTTTTACTACCTCAATATTATAGGAACCAACTTCCACAGTCGGTCCGAGCTCAATGGACGCATTGCGCGTCGACACCATCAACTTGGTCTTCTCACCGTTTACCGCCAGACCCATTTTAGCAGATTCTCCTTCGACCTTTATAAAGGTATCAGTTACTTCTTTTACTGATCGGCCCATGATGTCTATATCATCAGCATAAGCAAGTAACATGTGACTATTGGTGTAGATTGTGCCACTTCTTTTGACGTTTGCCTCTCGTATGACCTTTTCTAGCAGGATGTTGAAGAGGTCACACGAAAGGCTGTCTCCTTGTCTGAAACCTCTTTTGGTACCAAACTCTTCGGAGAGGTTCTTTCCTATTTTAACTGAGGACCTCGTGTCAGTTAAAGTCATTTTACAAAGCCGGATGAGCTTTGCGGGAATACCAAATTCAGAATGGCTTGGAATACCTTTGAACGCAGCGGGCTGTCGAAGGCTGCTTTATAATCGACAAAAAGGTGGTAGGTGTCGATCTGCATCTCTTGGGTCCTCTCCAGGATTTGCCGCAGGGTAAATATCTGGTCAATGGTGGACTTGCCAGGTCTAAAGCCACATTGGTATGGTCCAATAATCTCGTTGACCATAGGCTTTAGTCGTTCGCACAATATCCCTGACACGATCTTGCAGGCAATAGGGAGTAGACTTATGCCCCTATAGTTAGAGCATACAGTCTTATCCCCCTTCTTGTGGACGGGGCACAGGATACTCAGGTTCCAATCGTCGGGTACTCGTTCTTCCTGCCAGATGGTGCTAACTAGCTGATGAATACACCTTATCAGCGTGTCGCCTCCGGTTTTGAACAGCTCGGCTGGTAAGCCATCGGCCCCTGCTGCCTTGTTATTCTTCAGCCGATTTATTGCTGTCTTTACCTCATCTTGGCTGGGCGGTATACATTCAATACCATCTTCTGGGATTGGGACTGTGGTATCTTCGTCGTCTTCGCTGCTATTGGATACCAACAGATTTGAAAAATGTTCTTTCCATATCCTGAGTACACTATCTGTATCAGTTACCAAATTAACTTGCTGGTCTCTACAGGACGATGTGCCTGTACCAAAGCCATCAGTTTGATGCTTGACTCTTTGGTAGAATTTTCGGACTTCATTCTGGCTCCTGTACATCTCGATTTTTTCACACTCCCGCTTTTCCATCTTTCTCTTTTTCCTGCGGAAAATACGTTTCTCCTCTCTTCTTTTCTCCCTGTATCTCTCTCGTGCGCTACGCGTTGCTACGGATTGTAAAGTAGCCTTATATGCCGCATTTTTCTCTTCGGTGGCAGTACGACACTCCTCATCATACCATGGATTCCTTGGTGGAGGTCTCTGGTATCCAAGTATGGATTTTGCGGCTGTTTGCATGGAGTGGGCAATGCTTTGCCATTGCGCTGATATGTTATCGGGATGAGGAGTGCTTTGATTAAGCAATTGGGCTAGTTGAGTGGAATATGCTGTGGCTATCTGTTGTGATTGCAGCTTACCGATGTCTAACTTTCGTGTTGTGTCTGTTCGTACTTTGTTTGCTACGTTTAAGCGGGTGCGTACCTTTGCTGCAACAAGGTAGTGGTCCGAATCAATGTTTGCGCCTCGGAACGATCGTACATCCAACACGCTCGATGAATGTCTTCCATCTATCACAACATGATCAATTTGGTTTCTTGTTTTCTAATCTACATATGAACATATACAAATTATTCGGAGGATATTGAAATACTTCTCACATTCACATCATAAATCACTATACAAATACACTAATACTTCGATTTGCCTTAATAATTGGTTCCGACGAACTTCAACGCAATGCGAAACAACGCAAATCGAAACACACGTTTCCACGTGTTTGTGTGAAGAATTTGTTAATTGGTACCAAAATTGTTCTATTAGATTTGTTTTCTAAATTTTTCACTAAAAATTCAAGCGAATGTGGCTGTTAACATTTAATGGAACAAATGTTATATCAATAATATTATTATTAGTATGTAATGAATATTAAAATCAGTCTTTTTACGAAAAACTTAACTAAAATATAAAAAAAGAATCCGAATAAAATTATTTATTCATTAAAGAATTCTCACATTAAGCAAATGATTCATGGCATTTTATTTCTGTTTTATTTTTAATCGAATAAATTTTTTTGGTAAAAATATTTATTTATAACAATTAATTGCATCTCCTATAGCCAATTGGATTAGATTACCGCTACTATTTTCTGAATCGTTTAAAAATATTTTTCTGCGGTAATTTTACCTCTAATGCATGTTCCGAAGCAATGTAAAATAAAAAATCGTTCCTAATTGTTTTATTGTGACGTTAGGATCCCATGAAAGTCCTGTTCATGATATTCAAAGTCAAATATATTTATTTTAATTTAACGCAAATCGAATATGTAACGCAAATCGAAACAACGCAAATCGAGGTATTAGTGTACATACATAGACACGTAAATGTATATAGACGATGCTTTCGTTTTAAAAATGGAAAAGCAAATCGTCATTTCAGATCCTGCCTATATAAACATGAATTTGGGAAAATCAATAAGTGTTGGTATAATTAGTTTGCTGTTCATTTCTACAATAATTATCATCATACAGAACTGCACTTCTGCCTGCCTGCCTGATATACATACATACGAGTATGTATAGATGATTTAAAATCAAACAACATGTTTCGATCCATTTACCAATAGCATTTATCGGCTGTGTGCTTTTCAATACGATAATTATAATTCACATTCTGTATTGACTGCCAGTCCTTTTTAAATTCAATAGCAGCGTATCAAGGCTATTTGTGTTATATTTATTTCGATTTTGTTTCGAAGGTTAATTAGCAGTTCATTAAGTTTTAAATACTGCATTGTGATTTGAAGACAATATGAAAACACCTTCAACAGTTGAACTTGGATTAAATGGATGAACAAAACTCAGTTGTGATTGAAGTTAATGGAGACTTTTTAATTTTAATCTTGTTTATACCCTCAGCCTCTAGGCTAAAGAGGGTATATATACTTTGATACGATGAACATGTGTCTCATCAAAACAATGATTTAAGACCCTATCGGAGGCAATTCGTTTCAGACAACTTGAAGTCGATTTTGCCATGTTCGTCTTCCTGTCTCTCCGGCTAGCTGGAGCGCATCGAACGGCTTAACCGAGTTGGCCCAACATTGCTTCTATTAATATGTTGAACAACCTTAGATCAAGCTCGAAGATGCGTCATATCGGTCTACTACTCCGGGTACCTCCCCCACTAAAGTTCAAAATTTTTCGGGAAAATAGTGCTCACGACAACTCTCAAAGGGAGTGACCGACTTATTTACCTGTTCAAATTTTGCTATCCGTTTTATGCGAATTTATCACTAAACGGCTCTAAAGAATTTAAAAATAACAAAAATCTTAGTAGAATTCGAAACTTTTTTTAAATTTAAACCAACCACAAAAACTACAAAAATTTGACGAAAAAAAATAATAGCTCCATTATTAAAAATACTTTTAAAATTTTAGAAATTGGACCAATATCTCACTTTATCTACTACTGATTTCTTCTTCAGTTGATGACGTTAGTACCGCCTGGGGATAGGCTTGGTATCGAACCGAGCGGATTCTGGCATTTGTTGCAGGATTCTTCCTCAAGGACCTCCAAATATGATTTTATGTTCGTTGGTTTTGATGCTGTTGTTGCCTTATTGACCTTAGTTCACAATTTGTTTGATTTGTCATAGTCTAGGAACAACGTGCCACCACAAGTTCTTTGACTTTCTTTGACAGATTATAACCCAGATTATAACTGTGCATATGTTTTTGGAAGGGCCAAACTAGTGCCAATTTATCTTCTAAATGAAATAGAGTTATATTTTCCAGGATTTCAACGAAAACAAGTTAATTCTTCACAGTTTCGTTGCCATGTATAGGGTTTAGTCTCTAACGACAAAGTCAGATCCATACTATTACGGTTAAACAATCCTCTGTTAATGGACATTGTTATATATTTTTGGTTCCATTCCGAGCTTTTGAGGAAATCTAACTGAGAAAAGAAAATATTTTCCTCCAAACATAAATATTTAGCCCCACATCTACATAAAACATTGTTCCAAAGTTCTTCATAGTGGTGCTATTATTGTTTGTGAATGTTTTGGTATATTTTTATTTTCAATATTTTTAGAATTTTATCTACATTTTTTACCGAACTAATTGTGATTTGACGTTCAAGATTGCTTACTTACTTACTTAGCTGGCCTTTTACAGAACATTTGTTCCATAAGCCGAACTAAGAAAAAATCTCCAATCCTCTCTGTTTGCTGCCGTATTTTCCCAATCTGGGATATGTAAAAAAAAAAAAAAAACATTGTTCCACAACATCCCATACGGGACAAGGGAGACTTCTCTCATATCAATGAGTGCACCCCGATTCATATTTAGCTCAATGATATGGGACCTACAGTTTACCGCCGAGTCCGAACGGCGTGTCTTAAGACACCACTTGTGGAGAAGTTTTTCAAGGCTTAAATACTCAGGAAATGTCGCCAACATTACTGAGGGGTATTTTGCCACCGCTGAAAAATGTTTGTTGTTGCCTGGCCGGGGAATCGAACCCCCGACCTTCTACGTGCAAGGCGGGCGTGCATACCATTGCACCACGGTGGCTGGGATATGTAGCTTTCTGATATCTCGTTTGACTTGTTCCATCCAACGAAGCTTTGGCCTTCCAGATCTGCGAGAACCTCCATGCGGCCCGTATTTATACGCCTTTTTAGCGGGTTCATCATCACTCATTCTTATAACATGGCCTAGCCATCGCAATCGTTTGTATCTCGATTCGTTCAACTACATTGATGTCATTGTATAGTTGATACAGCTCGTTGTTCATACGACGCCGATATTCGCCGTCAACACAGATTGGCCCGTAGATCTTTCGAAGAATTTTTCTCTCGAACACACCAAGCACTGCCTTATCTGCTTGAGCAAGTACCCATGCTTCGGAACCATACATTAGCACGGGTAGTATCAGTGTTTTGTAAAGTATTACTTTTGTTTGACGAGAGGTGGCTTTATTCCTAAACTGCTTACTCAGCCCAAAGTAGCATCTGTTAGCCAACACTATTCTTCTTCGTATTTCAAAACCGATGTTATTTGTTGTGTTTACGGCGGTGCCGAGGTAGACGATGTCCTTTACTATCTCAAAATTGTAGGTACCAACATTCACAGATGGTGCGGGGTTAGTGGACATATTACGCGTTGATACCATCAACTTGGTTTTTTCGCCGTTTACTGCCAGACCAACTTTAGCAGATTCTCTTTCGACTTTTGCAAAGGTGTCAGTTACTTCCTTTACCGATCGACCCATGATGTCAATGTCGTCGGCATAAGCCAGTAACATATGGCTGTTCGTGTATATCGTTCCATTTATTTTGACCTTCGCGTCTCGTATGACCTTTTCCAGCAGGATGTTGAATAGATCACACGACAGGACGTCCCCTTGCCTAAACCTCTTTTGGTAATAAACTCTTCGGAGAGGTTCTTTCCTATTTTAACTGAGGATCTCGTCTCAGTTAACGTCATTCTACAAAGCCGAATGAGCTTTGCAGTAATACCAAAATCAGACATGGCTTGGAACACCTTTGAACGTATAGGGCTGTCGAATGCTGCTTTATAATCGACGAAAGATGGAAAGTGTCGATCTGCATTTCTTAGGTCTTTTCCCAAGATTTGTCTCAAAGTAAATATCTGGTCAATGGTGGATTTGCCAGGTCTAAAGCCGCACTGATAGGGTCCAATAATTTCATTGACCATAGGCTTTAGTCTCTCACACAATATGCCAGATACTATCTTATATGCAATCGGGAGCAGACTTATGCCCCTATAATTGGAGCACACAGTCTTACCACCCTTCTTGTGGACTGGACATAGGATGCTCACGTTCCAATCGTCGGGTACGCATTCTTCCTGCCAGATGGTGCTAACTAGCTGATGCATACACCTTATCAGCGTGTCGCTTCCGGTTTTGAACAGCTCGGCTGGTAGGCCATCTGCTCCTGCCGCCTTATTATTCTTCAGCCCGTTATTGCTGTCCTTACCTCATCCTGGCTGGGCGGTATACATTCAATACCATCTTCTGGGATTGGATCTGTGGTATCTTCGCCATCTTCACTGCTATCGGATACCAACAGTTTGGAAAAATGTTCTTTCCATATCCTGAGCACACTATCTGTATCAGTTACCAAATTACCTTGCTGGACTCTACAGGAGGATATGCCTGTACCAAAGCCTTCATTTTGATGCTTCACTCTTTGGTAGAATTTTCGGACTTCGTTCTGTCTCCTGTACATCTCTATTTGTTCACACTCCCTCTTTTCCATCTCTCTCTTTTTCCTGCGGTAAGGACGTTTCTCCTCTCTCCTTTTCTCCCGATACCTCTCTCATGCGCTACGCGTTGCTACTGATTGTAAAGTAGCCCTATATGCCGCATTTTTTTATTCGGTAGCAGCACGGCACTCCTGGTCATACCATGGATTCTTTGGTGGAGGTCTCTGGTATCCAAGTACTGATTTTGCGGTTGTTTGCATGGAATGGGCAATATTTTGCCATTGTGCTGATATGTTATCGGGACGAGAAGCGCTTTCATTAAGCAATTGGTTCAGTTGAATGGAATATGCTGTGGCTATCTGTTGTGTTTGCAGCTTAGCGATGTCCAACTTTCGTGTTGTGTCTGTCCGTGCTTTATTTGCAACGTTTAGACGGGTACGTACCTTTGCTGCAACGAGGTAATGGTCCGAATCTATGTTTGCTCCTCGGAACGATCGTACATCCAACACGCTCGATGAATGTCTTCCATCTATCACAACGCGATCAATTTGATTTATTGTTCTTTGGTCTGGAGACAGCCAAGTGCCCTTATGAATATCGTGATGCTTAAATCTGGTACTGCTAACTACCATGTTTCTTGCCGCTGCGAAGTCTATCAGCCTCATTCCATTGTCTGATGTTTCACTATGTAGACTGAATTTTCCGACTGCTTGTCCAAAGATATTCTCCTTTCCAATTTTGGCATTAAAATCGCCTAGAACAATTTTAATGTCATGGGCAGGACAACGGTCATATGTTTCTTCTAAGCGCTCGTAGAATATATCTTTGGTCTGTTCGTCCTTGTCTTCGGTTGGAGCATGAGCGCAGATAAAGCTGAAGTTGAAGAATTTTGCTTTTAATCGAATTGTAGCAAGTCTTTCATTCACTGGGGTGAAGCTGGATACCAGATGTTTTAACCTCTGACCAACTACAAATCCGCAACCAAACTCATGCTTTACGTCATGGCAGTGCGTCACCTTTAGGTGTTGTTGTGACATCTTTCCCAGTCCATCGTATTTCCTGTATGGCAGTAATGTCGGCCTTGTACTTTTCAAGTACATCTGCCAGCGCGTAAACTGCACCTTCTCTATAAAGAGTGCGAACATTCCAGGTGCAGATTCGCAGATCATGGTCCTTAAAACGTTTGCAGGGGTCGTCAACTTTAGAGGGGTTTGTTTTTCTTTACTTTCGTTTTTTCATAGTAGGCTGCTTTTTTCTGGGGGAGGGTTACTAGCCCGACGCCCAAACCCAAGTTTTTAACGTTCTTATAGGTGAACGCGCGGCACATGTTAGCTCACTACCTTTAACGAGTGTTAAAGGCAGCTCCCCAGGTGATACCACAGGGAGGTCAGTGTCCACTTGAGATGAGAGAGGGACCAAGATAAATCCTGGACTTTACAATGTTGAAACCGGTCAGGACCGTTCCTTGGTATCTTTCATCCCCTACGTCGTTCAAGATTGCTAGTTGTCACAAAACTTATCCACTAAAAATTTTCAACATGGATCTATGTTTTCGTATAGCCCCCATTTAACAGTACCTTCCAATTTTGGGTATTATAGGGATTTTAGCAAAAAATGCGTACCAAATTAGCTTTCAATTTTGGGTATAATAGGGATTTTAGCAAAAATTGCGTACCAAATTAGCTGTAATTTGGTACTCATTTATTAAAAAAGTTCGGCCCGTCCTGATTTAGCTGCTTTTTATTTGTTTAAGTTATTGTCTCTCATCCTATCATCCATCATCACAAATATATTGCTTTAAAATATTACTTTCCTCTCTTTCATATGCAATATATAAATATTTACTTATATGAACTTCTCATCATCAACATACTTATACAAACAAATATTTATCCTTTGCATAACGTTTTTGTTTTTTTTTTAAAGAAAAATACATTACTCTGCCATCAGTATATTATAAATGTTTTCAATTTTATATTTTTAACATTAAAAATTTATAGCGGAAATGCATTTCATTTCAATTGGAATGTCCTTAAAAAGGCGACATAATCGTATCGAAGTTTATTTGCTCGACATATATTCGGTATAAACAAGAACAACGTAAGGATATCAGAATCTACCATTTTTATCGTTTATCGTTGTGTTTAACTTCCTTCTGATGGGCATTCATGTCATTTAATTAAATAATCTTAACAATAACAACCGCCACCCTATAAATGCACAATGGGATGTTTAAGCAAAATTCTTTATTTTTTTGAATTTTTAGACCACTAATAACAAACTCTCTTGAAGGAAATGTTGTCATTTATCTGTCCAACAAGGTTTTTTTAAGTCCAGCTCTGCATATATTTACCTTGTATTGGTATTTTTGAGCATAGTACTAAAAATTCTTAAATCATCCCATTGTATGTCGCATAACGCCATGATAAAAAGAGAGCTGTGGACATATAAACACCAATAATGCAAATAAAGTGAAATACACGAATATAAATTGCATAAATTTAAAACATTTAACAATAATACAACTGCAATGGCCTGACAGCCTTGCAGCAAGCAGTCAGTGAAACCAACAACAATATCCAACACAACCATTCCGTTTATTGTTGGTTGGTAGTTACTGATGAGAGGCAAATGAACAACTGAATATCTTTCATTCTTTATTTGGTTTCATATTGTCGAGAGTTTAAAAAAAAGTTTTGCAAATTAAATGGAATGAAAAACCGAAATTATGTAGAAGAAAAATAAAAATAATAAGAACAGAAAGTGGGTATGCCCTACATTGCTGTTAAGGTAGAAATAATATTGGAATTGTTTTGTGACAAATAAAATAAATTTTTGTTATACCCGAGTTTTTGGAATTTTAATTGGTATCTGCGACCATCACAGAAGCTTGTCTAAGTGATATGGTACCGTTGAAAATGGGCCAAAGAAACCTATGATCGAGAAAATAGTGGATTTCATGGGCAGAAAACCAAGCTCAACAACAACTGTGGCTTACAGCGTTCTGATGGTTACAATGCACTCGCTCGAGAAGTAGATGTGGGCGGACTTGCTTTCCTATTGTACCAGTATGTTCAATTCAGACCTATGTATATCGCTTGAGCCTGGCTCTAATGACATGTACATGGAATGCGTGGGGGTAGCTGTCAGGTGTGGAACTTTCGAGGTGGAGTTGCTCAATGTATACATTCCGTAGATAAAGATCTGTACTTCAAGTTATAGGCCCAATATCAGCCCGCTTTTAGAAGGTCATAAGCGTCTGGTCCTGGGGGGACTTTCATGCTCATCATGAGTTGGGGCTCGGAAACGACCAGATGGTATAGTGCTGGCTGAGCAGATTGATAGCTCTACGTTTTGCACGGTCAATGTGCAAGCCCTTACCAGAATTATTAGAGAGTGTCACAGTTCGCCAGACATAACGATCGTGTCACCTTGTCTGAAAAATGGCGTCACCTGGCAGCCCGTTGTTTTTTCCTTGGATCAGACCATCTCCCCATAATTGTCACCATCAGCAGACCGCCCGATTTCATCACCTCTGATAATCACAATTTCATCAATCACGGGAAAGTTAATTGACCGAGTTTCAGAGAGTTCACCAATCACCGCTTCAGAAATCTGGCCAATCCTTCTGATGTTCAGGTAGAAGAAAGGGCGTTCCGAGACATCACAGCTGCAGCCAGTCGCCATATACCTGCTGGTCGAGTACCCGAAGTAAGTCCAAATTTCCCAGTAGAGGCGACGGAATTAGCAAATGAGCGTGATGAGCTTCGTCCTGCCATCCTCAGTGACCCAAAAGTCCCGGAGCTGACACTGGAAGTTAACAGGTAGGTCGGTGTGGTTAAATCTTCTAGAGAGTTGCAACATGGGAGTCGGAATAAGTCAATTGTGCGCAACGGTTAAGTCACCCTCGTACCCTGGAAGAAGAAAAATAGATCCTCTGTCACGTTTTGCGACGTTACGCTGACTGATCCGAAGTGCTGCGCAAAATATTTCAATCAACAGTTTGTAGAGAAACCCGGTGTGACAGGACGAAGAGAGGAATTCTATCTCGCATTAGATCTCTTCCTGCCGAGGATGAACCATCACAATTTACAACGGATGATGTTGCGAATGTCATTAATGATGAAACAGCTGGGTGTGCCGGGAGTCGAGTATCTCACTAAATTTCTCAAACTGTCGCTAGCCAACCACATCGTTCCCGAAGTCTGGAAAATGGAAAGGGTGGTCCCACTGCTGAAGCCAGGCAAGGATGCCAGCGAAGATGAATTGCACATACGGATTTCGCTTTTGGCAAGGCCAGAATTTTTTCTAGTGATCCTCGTATAAGTTTTACTCATCGTAGAGAGTAGATACTGTTCGTCGCAGTCGCACTTAACACCATTTCTACTTTTTCATAAATTTGGGAATGCATTGAAATAAAAATTCCGCATACAACAATTTCCATGCAGATAAAAATTCTGTTAATCACAAAAAATGCCACATGAATTAACACTTTTGCTCTGTGAACACAAACAAACATACATACACACATATATACGAGTAGATGATACAATTTCGAGGTACAACGTTTGTGCGGTCTTGGTCGAAAACCTGGAAATAATTACCACAATTCTATCAAAACCATTTGCAGATTGCACATCTCCATACACACATACGTATGTGTGTACGCTCAACCGAAGAACACATAAAAATCAATATATTTTATTGGGAAATAACTGAGAACCGATAGTATAAGTTGGTAATTATTAATATATGAGTGGTTATCATTTTGTTACGAAAGCTGTGGAGGTGAAGTCGAGGCATTAATTACCCTAAAAAATTGGAGCGTAGACTTCACTTTACTTGTTTTAATTGATGAATAATATTTATTTGTCATTTTATGTACATTTGTGTTAAAATGCTATTTGACAAAGTGTGAAAAGGATGTTATGACCAATTGTTTTTAGAGTTTTGTTGCGGAGAACAATAGAATTTTGCTTTTGCGGAAAAAATAAATAATCTCTTCAACATTGTAAAGTGTTAAGCATTTAAAATTCAAAACACAACACATCTGATTAAAAGCGCCAAACCGCATTTTATTGTAATAGTTATGCTTGCATTGCATATTTTTAGGATTTTCTCTCATTTCATTCACAACGTAAAATTTATTCGATAAACAAAGACAATGTTATTTTAACAGTGCCTCGTTAGTGCACTGGACATGAATTGATTGCTAAACCGATTTAACGATTTTTGGACTGACCGTAATCTTTTAAGTGGAATATTTGAATAAAATTCTATGATGTATATTTATTTGTGTGGTGTGATGTTGATGGTGGAGTTGGTATTGGCAATACAATTAAATTGCTCTGTTCTATCCCTCTTCGTACCCGTTCAACTGATGGCATGAAATATATTTTGTTTTTCTTTTATATGAATTGTATGGAGGCAATAAATACATTTTAATTAAATAAAATAACGGTAGAATTTGATACGGCGTTATTGTTAACTGATGTTCATCGATAGACAAGTTTAGACCAATGTTTGACTTTTATTTATTTTTGATTTAAGTGAATTTAAACAAGTTGAAACGGTACAACATATGAATAGACTGAATGTTTCATTAAATAGAAACTAATTGAAAAATTATTTAGTTAGAGAGGTAATACAGGTATTACACTTGAAGCTCAGGACTTCTTTGGATACCATGTTCAAAAAATATTTCTTAAAGTATATATCAAAACTGGAAATTTGAATTACAGGAAATTTCGGTTACACAATAATCAAGAATGTGATTAGTCCAACTGCCCAACAAGGCCTATGCATGGGCTATGTTGATAATAATGTTTACTGCAGGATGAAGTAGGATATTTGAGATATCAAGCAAATGTGCAGATTATATTCTCCATGACTTTCCGTCTCTAGTAGTCACTAGTTAATTGCTGGATCATCTGGGGGGTTGTTAAATGTAGTAAGGTAATGTATGCCGCGAAAATTATTCATCCAAAAGAATGAACAAGAAGATCCCTGAATAAAATCTAACTGAGAAGAAACAGGCAATAAAGCGTTACGACCGGCCGCACACTGGTCGAAACCACTGATCTAGCGACGCTAAAGTCAAAAAATCAAACGTTTTCCATTGTATCCATTACAGACACTCTGGTGACTAATATTTTGTTTTTACTTTGTTGTTGTTGTAAATATTCTGTCAGCTATTCATATCCAATGCAAGAATCTTTGCTGCGTCAGATTTTAACAAAATTTTTGCAAAATACCAAACTTCATATTTGTTTAAATTCTTAATAAAACTAAACAAAGTTTGTTTTTAGTTAATAGAGGAGGATGTACATTAAAAGAAATAAAAACGTTTTGATGCCAGGAGGTACATAGTTATATAGCAATAAATTTTCAAAAATTATTTTTCTTGTATTTTTTAGTGTAATATACTTTTGTTAAATGGAGCGTAACTACAAAAGTTCTCTAATGTCCAGTTCAATTCTTTTTCGACAAATTAAATTGGACTTCCTAGATTCCGAGTAATCAACTTTTGGCTGCAAATAGCCTGAAATCTGGCTGATAAATGCATGGAAAATTTAGTTTAAATCCTCAAAATACACAAAAATCGGGCGGTACAATTATATGGGGGCTATATGAAAATGTTGACCTATGTTCACAATCTTTGGTAGAGAAGATGTATAAGCAACGAGAACCTCCAATGCCAAAATTCATCTTATTTGGTCTGAAAATGTGGACAAAATCCTCAAAATACCAAATATTGGGAGATACTGTTATATGGGGGCAATATCAAAAAGTAGACCTATGCCCACAATTTTTGGTGGAGAATGTTTGCACCACTGCACAGAGGAGAAAGTGGCCAAAAATATTTATAGTGCAAAAATCAAGCCAATGCGCCGGTTACAGCTTTGTGCTGCTGCGAAGAGTGTTTTAAGAAACCACGAGCGTAACATTCTCCCCCCTTTCCCCTCTGGAGGGGGTATACGGTAAGAATTTTCTCATGCTGTTAATACAAAATGACATGAACAAAGGTCCCGATTATCTTATGATGCAAAAATAGGCTTGGGGAACAAAACAATCTCAAAACAACAAAAAATCCAACCAATTTAGCGAATGTAAAAAATCAAAATTTTTGTCTGAAAATTGGTAAAATTTTAAATATAGATCTTATAGCGTTCTTCGTGGAAGGCACGTACCGCCAACGTCAGACAAATTTGGAAGAAGATTTCTTCATCTTGCCACTGATGCCAATTATGTTAATGTACGTGGTCAGATAAAAGAGTTATGCGCTAATATACCCTTAAAAACCCTATTCTAGGACAGCTTTAGTCAGCGACCCACCATTTATAGTCTGGCACTATATGGCAGCTGATTTTTATACTGAATAATCTTAAATCCATGACCTACTTTGGAAAATTATTTTCGAGGTGGGCAGTGGTGGGCATCATGACTAAAACCTTAGGTAAAATTTAAGTATATGATCGAATTGGCATTACAAAATACACTAAGAAAATATGAAGCTAACTAGAATTTCGCAACACGCTAAAACACTATTTTTCAATGAAAATGAATGAATGAATGAATGAATTTTTGGTGGAAAGGTTTAGTGACCACTAGAAACCCTAAGTGCCAAATTGCAACTTATTTGAAAGGAAATGATTGCTATACCAAAATATTAGCCGATGTTGTTCATATTTACTCCATTATTACCCACGGACACAAACTACGTTTGTGCAAAATTTCAGAAACATATCTCCATTCGTTTGCAAGTTATCAATTTCGCGCCGCTAGATCAGTGATTTGGACCACTGTGGGCCGGGCTGAACTTTTTATAACCTCTACTACCTCCATTTTTTTTATGAAAGTGCCAATACCCATAATTTTGTGGAAATTTTCTGACCACTGGTAACTCCAAATGTCAAATAACAACCAATTTAGACAAAACAAGTAAGCAAAGACTATAGTCGGACGGGGCCGTGTGACACCCTACACCACTACCCCTGGGCTTTCAACAAATCAAAATTCTTTTATGGAACAAATTCTCTTCTCTCATATCAATGAGTTCACCCCGATTCAGATTGGTTGAGTGATATGGGTCCTACAGTTTATCGCCGAGTACGAACGGTGTGTCCTAAGATACCACTTGCAGAGAAGTTTTACATGGGTGAAATACTCGGAAAATGTTGCCTACATTACTGAGGGGTTGAAAAATGTATGTTTCCTGGCCAGGAAATGTTTGTGCAACAATTATATACATATATCAAACATTTCTAATAAATATTCTAAAATTGGAAAATTGACTTTGTATTGCCACTTCTGCTACATCATTAAATTGTAAATTATTGAAGATCTATCGAACAAAAATTGTGCACTTAGGCCATACTTATGCTTGATAATACACACGGTTTTGTGCTTTTCAGGGCAATTCATTGTGATATAACCTTTATATGAGTGAAAGACAAAAAAAAAATAGTTTCCATGAACCAGTACCTATGACTATTGTTAGATTAAAATAAGTGTTTTTGTACAAAGTTCAAAAATTTGACAAAAAAATAAAAGTTTGCGAGGAAGTTATGACTGCGTAAATGAATAAAAACGAAGCTAACGAGATTTTTTACGTTGCTATTCGATTGCTGGTTAAATAATAGTTCAAGTCTCCCTTGTCCCGTATGGGATGTTTGTGGAACAATTATTATTATTATAATAGAATTAAAGAACTCACGATTACGCATAATTTGATATGTATACTGAATATGTAGTCCACACAGCATTGATGGATGAATAGTGAAAATGTGGACCTATACTAAGAATTATATGTAATCCCATTAATCCCACCCATCCAATCTATACATCCAGCTGAGACAAAATGCCAAAGTTCAGTTGTTTCGATCGAATAATGTGGGTAAAACGTTAAAAATATTGAGAATCGAAAGGTAGAATGTTAGGACTTTCCGATAAAAATCGGTATAGCCCCTATAATTTACTACAAAAAGATTAGTCATAGGTCCAGGTTTCGTGGTGGAGGTTATACACATTTCAGCCCAGCCGACCTTAACGCATTTTTCTACCCCCCACCATAAGATGGCGATTCCATTCCGTTGTATCGCATCGAAATATTCTTCGAAATAGGGCCCCATAAAGAATATATATATTCTGATTAGCATAAAATTCTAAGTCGAAAACCACGTCCGCCTGTCTTTCTGTTAAAATTGAGATAAAGCTTAACTTATCCTAGCAATATTTAAGATAAAGTTTTAAAATTTAGTACAGAAGTTTATATTGCTCCTAGGATGTTTCGTATTTAAAATGGGCTTTATCGGTAATCGATCCACTTTCTGATATAGCCCCATAGAAAGGTGTCGTTCTATTTTCGATGTTTTAAAGGTTTTATCCTCATTTTTTTCTGAAATGACTGAAATTTGCTGCTTGGCCTTGCTTGGGGCTAGAAAATTTTCCCCCAAAAATCCGTCAGTACAGATCCATGTTTTGATATGGCCACCATAAATTGGTACTTCGCGATTCACTGTATTTTAGGTTTTAGACTCATTATCACACCGATATGGCTGAAAATTGGTGTTTAATCTTCCTTGGGGCCGTAGAACTTTTCTCTAGAAATTAGTCAGTACAGATTCGGGTTTTGATATAACCCCCACATAATAATACCCCCTGATTTTCTGTACTTCTATACAAATTGTGCCGTAAGACACACCGTTCGAACTTGACGATAACACTAGGTGCCATATTATTGAGTATGCCGGGGCGAGTTGAAACCCCTAATGGGTGCGTCGCGTTTCTGATTCCTATGGAGCATATATCTACGGTGAAACTCGAGCCTCCCGATTTTTTGGATATAAGAGAAATCTTCTTTGTCCCTTCAAAGATGTTGCGGAAACATATGCATGTACATATGTATTTAACCGAATTAACTGAAATTTGGCATTAAGTCATCGATATGGCAATACAACATTCCTACTGAGGAGTGTGATGATGCAAACTTTTATAGCCTTCATATAAGTGGTACCCCCCTATTTCTGGATTTTTTGTGGATTTTAGCTTATTTTTCATACAACAAGGAGCAGTAATGATTCCAAGGGGTCAAAAAAATTCTCTACGTAAAATTGATATTACCAGCATATTACGGTACCTCAGGACTTTAGCTACTGTAAAGACTTCAGCTATATTTTCTGACCTAATTTGCAGTTGAAGGTTGCTAGTGGTAAAATTTATCCATACAAATTTTGGCATACGTAGGTCAACATATTTCTTACAACTGTGTCTCAGATTGGAAGGTGAACGATACCGACCCATGTGAAGTCGTTTAATGGATTTTCTACTGAAGTGACTGTAACTTGGTATTTCGGATTCTAAATGGATAATGGATTCTAAATCTCCACGCATCATTATAGGTTTATATTTAAGTATATACCCTATATGAATGACTGTAACATATGCCAAATTTCCATTACCATTTCGATAATGTACGATAATGCGGCTAAAACCTTCAAATTATCGAAAGTTGGAAGCTACAGTTCTGTAGGGGCTATATCAAAACGTTTTTTGGTCCCTAAGAGGACTAAGTACACTTTTATGGGAGCTATATGAACATATGGACCTATACTGATAGTTCTCTTCTAGAATATATTATTCACCCATAGAAAACTAAATACGAAGTTATAGTAAGAAGGAGCCGTTCTTTGGGGTCTATATGAAGGCGTGGATATATACCGACAAATTTCAGCTGGAAAGTTTAGGAACCCCAACGAAGATGAAATACCCCATTTCACCCGTTTCGTCGGTATATTGAGGCCACAACCTTCAAAATACCGACAATTGGAAGGAGCCGTTCTCTGGGGTTATATGAAGGCGTGAACCCATACCGATAAATTTCAGTTGAAAAGATTAGTCTATTAGCCTATTTTCAATACCAATCATCCTAGGAGTAACAGAAACTTCCATACCAAATTATAGAACTCTATCGTAAAATTGCGACCTGTATCTGGATTTCAACAGACGGACGGACGGACAGACATTCAGCCAGACGGACACGGTTAAGTCGACTTAGAATTGTATGCTGATCAATAGACATCGGATTTTTGCATGTTTTTTCTTTCTCATTCGATTGGACTCAAATTTTGGATCTAGGCGTTTTAAGGGTCAATTTTTCGATATTTGGGGTCATATCAAAAACATGCAAAAAATATGCAAAAAATATGCAAAATATATGCAAAAAATATGCAAAAAATATGCCAAAAAATATGCAAAATATGCAAAAAATATGCAAAATATGCAATGACAGTGGATCCACCCATTGGCCAAAACTAAAAAAAAATAATGTCAAATTTTGGTATAAGATTTGGCAACTCTGACAGCTATTACATGGAACTTTTTAAAAATATTTTAGTTTTTGCTTCATTTGAACGCGATCTTCTTAAGAATATCTTCAAACGTCGGAAAATTTGACTAATATTTTTTGTGGTGAGTGCAACCAATATTTTAAGTGCAAGTAAATATGTAGATTAAAAATATCACAAAACTAATACGTATTGCAAAATATTATAGTGGATTTGGAGGGAGGAGGTAATAGCTTAATTTTCATTCTAGTTAGCTGCATATTTTCTTAGTGTATTTTGTAGTGTCAATTCGATCATATACTTAAATTTGACCTAAGGTTTTAGTCATGATTCCCACCAGTGCCCACCTCGGGAATAATTTTCCAAAGTAGGTTATGGGTTTAAGATTATTCTGTATTAAAATCAGCTGCCATCTAGTGCCAGACTATAAATGGTGGGTCGCTGACTAAAGCTGCCATAGAATAAGGTTTCAATAGATATATTAGCGTATAACTCTGTTATCTGATAACTTACATAAACTTAATTGGCATCAGTTCCAAGATGAAGAAATCTTCTTCCGAATTAGTCTTGCGTTGGCGGTACGTGCCTTCCAGGAAGAACGCTATAAAATCTATATTAAAAATTTTAGCAATTTTCAGACAAAAATATTGATTTTTTTAATCCGCTAAATTGGTTGGATTTTATGTTGTTTTGGAGATTGTTTTGTTTCCCAAGCCTATTGTTGCATCATAAGATAATCGGGACCTTTGTTCGTGTCATTTTGTATTAATAACATAAAACAATTCTTACCGTATACCCCCTCCAGAGGGGAAAGGGTGGAGAATGCCACGCTCGTGGTTTCTTAAAACACTCTTCGCAGCAGCACAAAGCTGTAACCGGCACAATGGCTTGATTTTTACAATCCAAAATATTTTTGGTCACTTTCTCCATGCGAGTGGATATACTGTGCAATGTCCCGAAAAACGTGACTATGTACGCCTTGTGCGAAAATGGAGTCTTTTAAATTTCTTCCTTTTATAAATTTTTGGAATGAAAACATTACATTTTGTTCTAATTTATATTTATTCAAGAGTCAGACATCATGTGGTTTTGGAGCTATCTAGGTACAGCTGACTACTTGAAGAACGCTCGCTATGTAGTTCGCAATTTTCAATTTGTTTACCATCCTTTGCGCCTCCTGGAAATTCGGAGTTAATGTTTAATCTCTTGAACAACAAGAATTATGGCACACCTTTTTCTAGGAAATTTGGCAGTAGCTCTTTTGGAAGTTTGGATCGAATATTTCTGAAGAAATTGGAATCTTTGTTGTGTTAAGATTTTTGTCGCCTTTTGGCTCTTTATGGCGTTTTGCACCGTTGGATCAAACAATGCCAGCTCAGCAAGTTCCAGGACTAAGATACCACAGATTATTAATCATGTTGTTATTTCCTTTTTCTGAAATTTGTGTGTCAAGTTTCATATTTCAATACATTTTCAATGAGGTCTAGGTCTTGTTTGATGCTAAACGTATCGTAGAGTCCGAAGAACCATTTGTCCCGAAAACAATCAAGCGTGAATTCAAGAAAATCGTAACTATAAAACAGTCATTGGTGCTGAACCCCTGTAAGGTGTACAGGAACGTTACTAGTATCACTTTGGCAACAGTAGAAGCTATCGGACAGGATCCTACAAATATAAGATCTCTATAAGCTTCATCCGGTGATTAGCGGAGTATAAACCGTGAAAAATACACGCAACAACTTCAAGGAACGAGGCTATTTGCGTGCACTGACATGGAAAACTATTACCAGATATTCTCAAAACAGAGAAGAAAAAACCGGTTGCTGTTCTGGTATCACATGGAGGTAAAGAACAACTCCTAGGCGTTCCTGAAACTGACAGTAGCTCATGGGAGAAACAAGAACTAGCAGTGTACAGCAGGGACGTAGCCAGGATTTCATTTCGGGGGGGCCCACCTGACCAACATTTGAAAGTTCATGTTAGCGAAAATTTCTTATTTAGCAAAGACGTAAGCCTTATTTTAGGCTTATATTACAGATGAAATATTGTTCATTACTATATTTTAGTTAAAATGACGTAAGACTTCTTGGCCAATGTCCTTGTTTTTTTTTTTTTTTTTTTTTTTGACAATATATCAGAGTCAATATATGTTCAAAACAATGGATATATTAATAATAGCATTTATTTTTGGATGTATCATTTATCAAATAACTCACAACTACACTGAATGTTATGTAATTCAGTGATATCACTTCGGTAAGACTAAAAGAAAGAGTATACAATCGGAAAACCTTAGAAATATCTTAACATTTAATTTTGTTGTTTACATGGAATGTTGAGGACCTTTCCTTTGTTTCCTACTTCACGAAAGTTCAAAATCACGGCTTCAATTTTCCACTCGAATTCTATTGAGCAATTTATGGAAGGAAAATGGGATTAGTAGAGAATTGATTTATGCAGAGGGAACGTTCGGATATCATGGCGTTATCCAGTAGTATTTTTTATATTTACAGATATATTTAGGAGTTATATAAATAAAGAAAAAACGCCGAGATACGTGTCTCCTTTTTTGTCTTTTATCACGCTGCCGCGTCAAAATATGGTCAATTTCGGAAATTCAATCGTTGTTATTGTCACAAAGAAACCTATCGTATTTATTTTCCTAAGTTTATTTTGGTGTCTAATCGTAGATTTATCGCAAAGAATTTCTGAAGGCTCATTGTGGTTTTCTTGATAGAGAACTAATGCTGAGCAAGAGTGAGTCTATCCATGATGAAATTCTAGTTCCCAATCGCGGGACAATCGTCGGACTTCTCTTACAGAATTCTGGTTTCCTATTTTTCCCAATCTACATTTTTTATACTCTTAGCCTTTACTCAAAATGTGCCTCATCGAAATAACGGTTTTAAGGACAAAGAGTGTTTGGAAGAAATGTGTTCAGAAAATTTAGCTATGTTCGTCCATCTGGGTGGCTGCTGGAGAACACGATAATTCTCGAACAGATCAACCGACTCTGTCCAAAATTTGGCCTTCGTTATATTTTGTCACATTTCGATCAACTTCGAATATGGACAATATCGATCCACTCTCTCGATATCCTTCCACCAGAGTATTCTAAAATTTTCAGGGAAGTGCAGTTTAAGACCTCTCTGGATAATTAGTAAATATGGCTTCACTTCCTTTATGGTAATAATTTAGTTATAAGTAAAAATATTAAATAAATAAATTAATAAACAAAAATACCTCTCGGGAAACGCTTTGGTATTTTGCAACAAGCGTTCTAGGGTCTTCTATTACTACAGTACATGTTTATGCAGGGGCAAGTCAATACTTCGAGAGAAAATGGCCCGAAAGCTGTAAAGAACACCTACGGCAATCATGTGTAGTGGTTGGTGCGCACGACAACTTTATCGCGGTATATCTTCGAGCCTTGTATAAAGTTCGAAGATGGTGATTTTCGGTCTACTTCTTCTTCTTCTTCGCCAACAATTGTGATCAATGATAAAATCTATATTTTATTGGCAAGTTCATACGTCCGCAAATGGCTACACAATTTTGAAAATCTCCTAATACATAGCTTTGGGTTTAGCGATTTTGGTTGTGTAGCCGTTGTTCGATCTGTCCATAGATGAAAGTTTCAGTTCACACAGGCTCAGGTATATTCCTGTCCGTAAAGCCGACAGATTCTTGTTGAGATTTTGACGAAGAAGTATATGTTTCCGACCAGTTTTTTTTTGATTTCGTTTGTCGTCACAAAGTCCTTTGCCAAAGAAGGAAAAGGAACATTTCTAGGAATGTGTATCCATTGAAAGTACTTCCCAAAATACAATGAAGATGAAATTCATGTAATTTCCAATATTGGAAATAATATGCAATAAATAAAATATAAACTTTAACCTCAATAATCTTGATTTTATTATCATTCAAAGGTCAAACAAAACATAAAAATACGACAGAAAAATCCTTTTTTTGTACAATAGGCATTTACTATTTGTAGCAAGAGACCAGTTTCAAATAATCTCAACGGGCGACACTGCGGTGGAACAGAATTATATCATAAAAAATGGTTGATATGTTTTTTTTTTTGCAAATTTCAAACATAATACAGAATTTGTAATTGTTATGATGTTCAAAATAGTTCATTCCAAAAACGTGTTAGAAACTATATACAAAAATTTAAAACCACAAAATTAAGCAACGATTGTATCTTTTATTGTTGAATTACTCTTATCGACATAAGTTGAGTATAGGGCCCGGTCCCGGATCTTAATGATATATATACCACAGATAGCCCTTGGGTTTCTGAATATAACGATATAAATTTTGTCTTGCACAATTCCTACTTCCCGAGATATGAGCCTCTGAAATTCTGAAAATTCCCTTGTTAACGTAAGAAAAAATTTAAATTAAAAAAAAAGTTGTTCCCGTGCCCTAGATTGGCTCCTGTCCATAGGAGAAAGTCTTAAATCGACGGCCGAAGGCCGGCCAATTGGAAAAAGCCATACAATTAAAAAAAAAATTCGGGGCCGTGGGGCTTACATGGGTATGAGAAATGTCTTTGGTGATTGTGGAACTTTGAAGGCCCATAACCCTGGAAGTATGGACTTGTGCAAGACAATATTTATAACGTTAGATCAGAAACCCAAGGGCTATCTGTGGTATATATATCATCAAGATCCGGGACCGGGCCCTAAACTCAACTTGTTCCCTCTTATCAAAAATTTCAAAAACAAAAGATCGCAAAAATGTTTTGTCTAGATGATGTTTATAAGCCTCAAAAATACAATAAACAGTTTCTTCTGAACTCAGTAACACTTGCAGTCAGCCTAAAATTACGAATAAACACTTAAACACCTTTAAACTTAACAAATTGCTCAAAAAGCCACGTTAGGTTCATTAGTCTTTATACTTTCAAATATGTTGGACAATAAGTATACCAATGTAGTTTAAATAATTCTCTGTTTACTTCTATAAATACTTTACATATTTCTTGAAAAATTTAAAACATTTTAAAATTTTATTCAAAAATTAACAAAACAATGTGTAGCATAAGCTAATATCCTATGGGATCGAAAATCATTTCGGGGCTACGTCGGTGGTGTACAGATGCCTAGAATAATTGGGGACTAAACAGCTCAGCAGATATTAGGTCGAGAACTTCTGTACCACTGTACAAACTTGTTAGAAAAATTGTTGAGAGGGAAGCACCTTGCGTTTAAATCGTTCGAGACTGGTTTAATGCCCCTAGAATGTTTTTTCTATTTTATTTATTTATTTGTTATCCCACACGACAACACTGAGTGAGAGTTTGGGTTTATTAATTTTACTAAACGTGTAATGAACATGATAATGTTTATATAGATATAATATAGGTTATATTGGGCAAACATTATCAATAGGTTGAAAAGAAATAAAGACAATAGATTGAGTTTAATACAAAAAAACCACTTGAAAATTGTGAGCGACATAGCAAGGAGTCGAGTTCATCACCAAGTTGTCATCAGTACCCAGAATGGCTCCAAACCCACATTATGTCAGTCCTTATGTAAATTTAAATATGTATGAACAAAGTGTAAGCGTTTGTCATTGAGGCCATACAATGAATGTACAAATGTCCATCTTGTAAAAACAAAATTGCATTTGAAAAAGGAAATGTTTGATGGATAGCGAAGCCATTCCACGGCCGATATGTCTGATGAGTCTCTACAAAAGGCGAAACATGGTGTTTGTGTGGGTTCGAATCTTCGGCTTTCCTTTTTCACTTGCAAACATCACCGGTCATTAAGCTCGACTCCAACGTGAAATAAATTAAAATTAAAATAGATATTCGCCCTAATAGACAACATTTTCAAATAAAGTAAAATATATTCGTTTTCATTCACAAAAATTGATAATATAGGAAGAATTTTTTAATAGACTCCATTTTTGCCCTAAGGCCTTTTTCGGGACATTGGCTTTATTATATCGAATTCAGAACACTTACGTACTTTGTTGTTCAGCAAGAAATGTTAAGAACAGAATGGCCTTTAATTGAACGCATAATACGGGCAAATAGCTCTAACCGTTCCACATATATGGGTCATCGAAGTCGCCAAATAGCAAAACAATTGGATTTTCATAACTTCGAGGCCCCAGTAGCACGTTTTAACATATTCCAATTGTGCTCAAACTTAGCAATCTTAAAATCTAACAATACTAAAGGTTTAGGCGGCTCCCCGGCTAAAAAAATCCGAGATCGATTTGATCCTTCGAGTTAAAACCAGCCCAATGCTACAAATGAAGACAAAGAAAAATATTGAATTTTACATAAAACGTTTGATATTTTATCAAATTTTATGTTTTTACATAGTTTAATAATAAAAAATGGTATTACGATACCATATTTTTATACCCTACTCCACACTGTCGTAAATGGTCTCAATAACATAATAATCTGCTGAAAAAATCGACATTAAACGGTTTAACAGTCTTAGTTTAGAACACTGTTATGTATTTTTGATGGTTTTTCCAACTTTAAATGACAATTTTACAACTTTTATGACGATTTCCGATCAAAATCTGTTTGCATAATTTGCATATTTTTGCATATTCTGCATATTTTTTTGCATATTTTGCATATTTTTTGCATATTTTGCATATTTTTTGCATATTTTTAGCATTTTGTGCATATGCAAAATATGCAAATATGCAAAATAAATACGAAATATGACCCTGCCATTGAATTTAGATTTCTTTGAAACGAATTTTGGTCCAATCAGAATCTTCGTATCTTTAATATTAAAAAATATGCAAATATGCAAAATCCGATGTCTACTGATCAAGAATATACATATATACTATTTAGGGTCTCCGACCAATACATATTTCCGTTTGTAACACGGTATGACAAATTTAATTGTACCCTCGATATTATGGTGGAGGGTATAATAACTACTCAGTAATATAAATATAAAATACATATATGTATGTATGTATGTACCTTAAGAAATCACCCTTTGATTATCTTGTCAACCAATTAAGCACATGTATTTATTGAAATCTCAGTTCAGGGGACTTTTGTGAACTTGAGGTTTCAACAGTTCAATAAACATGTTTAAATTAGTAACAATAACAATAAAATTCTTATTTCTTGAATTAGACCAAAATTTACCTAATTGCGACTGTTTAACCACAATTTATAACCATTAATAACAATGCATTGTTGTTAATAACCAAACAGCAATACATTGTTGTAATTTCAGATGTTCGGAAAATTGTGAAAGTTAATTGGAAGTTTTCTATATTGAATGAATAGTCAATGCATGCATATGTCCAAGCATGAAATCATTTACTTGGTCAGTCAGTTAGTCAATTTATTCTGTGGCAAATTACAGAACTCAAACCACAAATTTCAATTGTGTGTTATTTTTAAAAAAAAATTGTTGATGATTTTCATTTGGGAATATATGCAGTCAATGTTCGATATTCATTTAGAGTTTAATTGGAATTGTTGTTCATTTATTATTTTTTCTACCACTCATGCACAGTGGAATCCCCCAAAGACAAAAATCAAAAAATTCATGACATCGTTTTAAAAATTTAAAAATGAAAATCGCTTCAAAACTTTCCAAATTTTGCGAAACTCAACTTATTTTGTCCATTTTTCGCGCTTCTTAAGGAAAAAAAGCCTCACAAACATGACTTATTTTGAAGAAAAAATTGTATTTAAAAATGAGAAAGAATGGTTGGTTATATTCTAAGCGAATTTATGAAACAAAGGACTATTATTAACGCCTTAATTTAAGTTGAATTATTTAGTAAATTGCCTTAGCTTCATTTTTCTAGTTATGAAAATTCCTCTAAATTGTAAGGGTTGCCATATATTTCCTTAAAGTTTAAGTTACTTTCCAAAAAATCGCAAGAATGGCCACTAGTACCAAATTGAAGCCTAGCACATGTAGATTTTAAAACTGTATATACTTTTTGCGGAAATTTTCGGTTTTGGCAGTTATGACCAAAAGTCTAACTCACTTTTTTAGTTGCTGAATTTATATTTTTTGGAATATTTTTAAGTAAGTTTATTATGCTTTCTTACATTTAGCTTCAATATAATGTTTTTTGTGCTATTACCGATTTCTATTTTCATGGTAACTTAGAGCTGTAATGAAAACTCGCGAAAGAAAAATAACTTATTTTATTTTTGGGACACCCTAATGTTGGACGACGCTAAAAAGTGGAGATTTCCCAGCACTTAGAACCAAAAATACATTATTACAAGTAATTCTGCAGACAAATGTGGTTAAATCCTACAAAGTATCAAGAAAATAATGTTAACCCTATATGGAGGCTGTGGTCAAAAGTGGACAGATATGATTTTTCCTTATAAGATGGTGTTCTGAAGTCTGAGTCCATTATAAGAATATATTCGCTAAGAATATTTGGTTGACATCTGCCTAAATAAATCGATATAAAAACATATAGGGAGTATACCAAATAATGGACCAATACTGACAATTTTTCACAGGGAGGTTTACTATGCATTAAAAACTCATGGTACCGGATTACAGCAAATTCGGTTGAAAAATGTGTAGGTAACAGTAAAGTACTTCAATTCAGAATGATCCAATATTTTACTTAGAGTGTTTTTAAGCCCCTACGACCCATTAACAACAATTTCAGTTCGGTATATTATTTAGAAGTATTTTTGTCTATTGGTCCATGATTTACTTTACCCTCCATATGGTTGATATATCGATTTATTTGGGCAGATGTCAACCAAATATTCCAACCGAATAGGTTTTAATAATGAACTCAGAGTTCAGAACACCACCTTATAAAGAAATTTTATATCGGTCCACTTTTCACTACACCCTCCATACAGGGTTACCATCCTTTTTCGGTACCTGTAATAATGTATTTTTAGTTCTTAGTGCAGGGAAAAATCTCCACGTTTTGGCGTGGCCCAACATTAGGGTGTCCCAATAAAGAAAATTATTTGTTAAAGTGAATACGTCCAAAATTTTGTCTTTTTCTTTCACGAGTTTTTAATGCGAGTCTAAGTTACCATGACAATAGAAATCTCTAATAGTACAAAAACATTATATTGATTATAAAAATAATTTACAAAAAATCAAAAATAAAATAAATTCAGCAACTAAAAAAGGAGTTAAACTTTTGGTCATAATTGTCAAAACCGCAAAATTCCGCAAAAAGTTTAAACAGTTTTGAAATCTACAGGCGCTAGGCTTCAATTTGGTACGCCATTCTTGCGAATTCTTGGAATGTAACTTAAACTTTAAGGAAATCCATACATTTATGTATATTACATATTTTCTATTTGACCAATATTATAACCAAAATATTTGGCAACCCTTACAATTTAGAGGAATTTTCATAACTAGAAAAATTAAGCTTAAACAATTTACTAAATGATTCAACTTAAGTTAGTTATAGTCCTTTGTTTCATAAATAGGCATAGAATATAACTACTTTTTCTCATTTTTAAATACACTTTTTCTTCAAAATTAGTCATGTTTGTGAGGCTTTTTCTCCTTAAGAACCGCTAAAAATGGAAAAATGAGTTGAGTTTCGAAAAAGTCGGAATGTTTTGAAGCGATTTGCATCTTTAAACTTTTTAAAACGATGATATGAATTTTTTGATTTTTGACGTTGGGCGCATCCACTGTGCACTGTACCAAGCTACATTAAAAGGCATTTCAATTATTTACGAGAAACTACAAATTAATAAAATGAACTGTGATGTGGGGTAGTAGGAAGAAGGAATGTATAGAAAAACTCCCAAATATATTCCACATGTAAATGGTTTTCATTTTAACTGCAAGTTGTTTTAGTTTATCTCGTAATTTGTTAAATAAACGATGCATTATTTTTAGTAGCTATCCATTTTATTTGTAACTACTACACAAAAAAAGGCAATGAGAATATAAATTTAACTTGAATATTGATTTATTGAGTAATTGAATGCAATGATTCAGAATATGATTTCGCTGGTCGAACATGTATGGAATTCTATAGTAAATATATAACAAGTAAAAAAGTATCAGTCGGCTTTGCCGACAAATATATACCCTCAGCCTATGTGAATTGAAACATTCATCTACGGACAGATTGGATGTATTTAGGGTCTTTTCAGGAGGAGGCACTTAATGGAATGGACGAAATAGTCCATTATGGAAGTGGATATTATGTTGGGAGTCATATATATCGCGCCCACTAGTCATTTCAGTGAGTCATCGTATAAATTTTGGACAAATATGCCAGGAAGCATGGACTTGTCCACGGAAAACATAATATCGCTGTAAACAGGACCACAAGGAACAGCATCAGTAAACATTTCCTAAAGATCTTTGAACAGACCTTAAACTGCTCTTAGATACAAATATTGAACTTTTATGGGGAGGTACCCTAAGGTATCTCCATTTTAGAAGCTAAACTAAATTTGGCCAAAATATTAGGAGATCCAAAGTATCGACCAAATTTGTTCGAGAGATATTGTGTATAAATATCGTACAAATATGACGAAGACCAAATCGGTTTATCAGTTTGAAAGTTACCGTGCTCTCCAGCCACAACATATGGTGCCATAGGGGTTTTTTACACCTTTCGGGCTGTTGTCTCAAGAAGTAAGGATTTTCACCGTGTTAATTGAAGCAGCGAATGCAAGTTGCTTCAACAAACATCAAAGAGTTTCGAAAGCAGGTCTTAAAGTGAACTTATCCGAAATGTTGTGTGATAGGTACCCGAAGAAGTGGACAATATTTGTCCATATTCGAACTTGATCTATACCTGGTAGGTATATTAGGATGTGGAAAGTATGGACTAAATCGGTCGTTCCCTTCAAGGGTTATCGTGTGAAAAATTTTTCCGAACATTTTTTAACTTTTATGGGGGAGGTACCTGAATGAGTGTACCGATATGGCTTATCTTCGAACTTAAACGATGCTTGGACAAAATATTACGAAGGCCAAATCTTGTACCAAATCCGTTGATCCGTTCGGGAACTATCTTGCCGTCCAACCTATTACACTACACACGGTTTCAAACGGGTTTTTTGCAACTTTCAGGCTATTTTCTCAGAAAGTGTGGATTTACCCCTGATGAAATTTATACCATCGTATGGGGCCAGTGAATACAAGTTGTTACAACAAAAAACGAAGCTATTCGAGAGCAGCTCCTAAACTGAACTTTTCCGAAAGTTTGTGGGGGAGGTACCCAAAGGAGTGGACCGATTGGGTCCATATTGGAACCCAAGTCTCGTAGAAATTTCACGATGTGCAAAGTATGGACCAAATCAGTTACTCCCTTCAAGAGTTATCGTGAGCACAAATTTTCCGAACATTTTCCAATTTTTGTGGGGAGGTACCGGAAGGAGTGGACCGATATAACCCATCTTCGAACTTAAACTAAGTTTGGACAAATTATTACGAAAGTCAAATTTTGGACCAAATCGGTTCATCCGTTCGAGAGTTATCGTGTGCACCACTCAGCCTGAAAATCGACTTCAAATTGTCTGAAACGGATTTCCTCCAAACATACTTGGGGTCTAAAACCATTATTTCGATGAGGCACGTATGAAAGTGTAAATGAAGCGCTTAGCGCCAAAACGGCCTAACCCACATTTTCAAAAAAATTAAAATGACTATGCTGACTTACGCCCTGGCGTCAATGTAAAATGTAAGAAGTTAATAACGTATAGCGATCAATGTGGTGGCCAAAACCGTAACATAAGAATGAACACTATTTGCACATACATACATGGTCAATAATTCGACCTTTTCAGTGGAACAGATAGACCACAAATTTTAAGTGTCTGGCCACTTATTCCTTTCATGCGATCAAGATTTTGGTCTCATTGAAAAGGAAAAAAGGGGGACAAATGAGTCGTCTTTGGAAATAAAAAGCTTCAATTTGAACTTCACAAATGCAAAATTGCAATCTTGGATGTATAAATAGGAGCTCCAAATGGCGAAAATTGTCTAGCAACAACAACAGCATCTAATATGCCTGAACGTTGATCTTGACAGAGTTTGTAAGTGGGCTAGTGCAAACGGTCTTCTTTTGAACCTTACTAAATCCAAATGTCTCATTATACAGAAGAAAATAACACTTCAATCAGAAAACATAAATATATTTGTGAATAAGCAAAAAATTGAAATAGTATCGCATGCAAAAAATCTTGGGGCAACTTTTAATTCCACACTTAATTGGTCAAACCATATTAATCAGGTTGTTGGCCAAACCTATTCAAAATTACGCTCGTTATGGCTAACGCACTCTTTCACCCCCTTTAACATGCGACGTTTATTGGCTAAAACTTTTCTAGTACCTGGTCTTATATATGGCTGTGAACTTTATAGCAATTGTGATTCCGATAGTAGGCAACAACTCAATATATGCTTTAATAGTATTACTCGTTATGTGTTTGGACGGAGCAGAACCCAGCACATTTCCGAATACTCGCGCCTTCTTTATGGAATTAGTTTTAACTCTTTTTTACATACTGAAGCTATTTTGTATATGCATAATATTATTTACAAGCGGAATTCTATTCTTTCTTTCCATCCACAATTGATAAGATAATTATTTTAAAACGTTGCAATTGTAACCATTTAATTATTTTAAAGTTAAACTTTTATATTAAATTAAGATGGATATGTTTTGTAATTGTAATCCTACACTTTAAATTATAAGATGTTAATCTTGTTGTGCAGGAATTCAAAAATAATAAATAAATAAATAAATAATCTCCTTAGGTCATAAAAAACTCGATTAATTAAATCTCACAAATAATGACCTTCGCCCCTAAAAAGGCAAAAACTTAAAAATAAAAAATTCAGCTGAGCCCGGCTGGGATTCGAACCTGGGTCGTCGCCAACTAACAGACAATGTTGCTGACGTCTTAGCGTTCTAAACCACAATCCACTTAAAAATCTTTCGATGTGAAAGACATATATACAGTCTACGATGGAAAAAAGCCATCGACTGTAATTTGAATGCAACATTGAAAAATTTGATTTCTGGAATAGAAGGGGGACAAATGAGTCGTCTTTGGAAATAAAAAGCTTCAATTTGAACTTCACAAATGGAAAATTGCAATCTTGGATGTATAAATAGGAGCTCCAAATGGCGAAAATTGTCTAGCAACAACAACAGCATCTAATATGCCTGATGATGTTAGCCTAACCAGCTAACGAAACGATCGTCGCATAGTGGTTGATGTGTGTGTGTAGGACTTCGCTAGATATCAATTTTCAATGTAATCTCCTTAGGTCATAAAAAGCTCGATTAATTAAATTAATTAAATCTCACAAATAATGACCTTCGCCCCTAAAAAGGCAAAAACTTAAAAAAGGAAAAAATATTATTAGGACATTTTTACGCCTGACAAGCAAGACGGTGAAACCAAAAACTGTCCTGCAGTGTAAAAAATCAATCAACGACTACTCCCACCATGGTTCGGTTAACATTATATGGGTACCAGGACATAAAGGGATTAGGGGTAACGAGATAGCTAACTCCTTGACATGGCAAGCCAGGGAGCAAACTACGATAAGCCTAGATAACGCTAAGCCTTTAAAAGCGGCGCGTCTAGAGTTAAAGGCATGGGCAGAAAACGCCCATACATCCCTCTGGAACACTGAAGAGGAAGGGAAAAACACAAAAATCCTCTGGGGAAACCCAGACGAGGATAAAACAAAGGAACTCCTTCAAATGTGTAAAAAGGACATTAGTAGACTGACAGGCATCCTTACTGGACACCTTGGGCTACAAGCACACCTGCACAAAATTGGTTGTGCAGAAAGCAGCGAATGCAGATCATGCGGAGAGTACGACGAAACGTTGGAACACTATCTCTGTCATTGCCCAGCCTTCGCGACGCTAAGAAACCAATTCTTAGGAAATAACACTATACTAGAACTCCACCAAATAAGGGCAAGCGAGTTCAAAAACTTAAGAGATTATGTCAATGGCACAGAATTTCTTAACTGATAAATTTATTTTAAAAAATAAAAAAATTTATTCCCCTTATTCTTCCACAATTAGAGCGCACAACAGGCCTATACTGGCATTCTTACATCACCCCTCTTTTCAACCTAACCTAACCTAACCTAATCCTCACGGCAGAAAAGGGAACCATTTCACTTGGTACAGATGACGACAGATGAAATAAAAAGCATATCCTCAATTGAGAAACTAGTATCAAACAGAAAAATCTCCGAAGACAAGACTTCAAAAGTTGAATGGATTAAGATTCAGTGTCTTCGATTCCAAAATGCGAAGCCATTTATAATTCAATACAAATATTCAAATGACATAAACGTTTTATTTCAAGAAGTTGATATTTCAAAAAGCAACTTCAGCAAGTACGTAAATTTTGAATTGGAACCGCTTTATCCGGGAGGAAGATTCATTGAAGCTGCAAAGTTTAAGGATTTACAGGAACTCAAAGAGTTCATACCTCCTATAAACCATACATTCTATAATAATTTAAAAATAAATTCGAGAGCCAAAGATATCCAGGAAGAGGGCCAATAATTATTATTAATATGTATCAATTAAAACGCTCACAGTTTTTTTTATTATTCATCTGAAGAATTTTTGTTGTTTTAATAAATGGAGAAAAAATGGCCTAACCCTCAGTTCCTACACGCAAAAAAAAAAAACGGTCTCTCTAACATATGTCCCAAACATATTTTGCAGCAAACATATATATGTTTGCAACAGTCCCAAATATAATATATGTTTGGGTCTGCAAACATATATATGTTTGGGTGCAAAGATATTTATGTTTGGGTGCAAAGATATATATGTTTGGATGCAAACGTAGATATGTTTGGGTGGAAACAATTTTATGTTTGGGTGCAAAAAAATACAAACCCAAAAGGCACAAAAAAAAACAAACACATGCACCAGTGGGCGCTTACTGAGAGCAAGGGAGCGTAAAATTCAATGTAAAACACTTTAAAATGTGTGCTCACTTGCTCTCAGTAAGAACTCACTGGCTATCTCTAGGCAAAAGAACAACAAACACATAGGTACATACAAAATTCCAAAGAAATACATAACACACTTTAATAAAAGAAAAACTGATTGAAATAATTTGTAAATAGTCACACTTTTAAAAAGGAAAAATATATAGATACAGAAGCGTTCAACTCCTCAGTTATGAAATAAAACAAATTGTCCTCATAGTTGAAATCACAGCGGGGAATCGGCATCTAGAATCAAATGATTATGTAATGTAATAAATAAATATGGATATGCCATATTTCAAATATACATAAGTATGTATGTAATTACCAATATTAAATGCGATTTCTTCCTTGTCCAATAAAATAATTTCCATTCAACTTCAGATTCAATTATAAAATGTCCAATATAAAATGTATTGGGCATTTAATTTACTAAAAAGCACAATTTCTTTAAGAAAACACAAAACACTGATTTATTCACTCACTTTACCGTCTTGACTCTACAAAGGCAACTAAAACACTGAAGAAAGAAAAAAAATATAATTCATATCATTTCTTCTTCGCCAGCTAAGTTGGTTAACAACAACAAAACAAGAAACACACGAGTTTGACGCATACATGCCACCAAAGCCCCCTTCTTCGCTTCTACGTCTTCTATTATACAATACACACACCTCTTTATTATAAAACAGCATTCCACAGCCGCGAGAGCACTGTTATTACTCTCGTTGACAAACATCCTCTCTCCACCCATGAAAAAAATGTTCTAACATAAAAAATATGTTTTACCCAAACATATCAAGTTGAGATATGTTACAAAATGTTGCAAACATATATTTGTTTGGACCCAAACATATTATGTTTGGATCCAAACATATATTTGTTTGCAACCGGTCCCAAACATATATTTGTTTGGATCCAAACATATTCTAACATACATTTTACTGAGTGTATCATTATATATTTTACGGCCTGTTTTTCTAAGACGATTAGAATTCAAATTCGTTCGAATTATTACCAAACTCCTCCTTTTGTAGAATATTTATTATTTATTTATTTATTTATTTATTTATTTTAAATATTTATTACAATTAAAAATTATAATAATCTTATAGCTAAAAGCAATAGCGACTACGGCTATCGGCTTCTTTGTAGAATATTTTGTTTGATTGAAAACAAATTTAATTAAATATTTTTCCAAAAACAGAAGTTTGGTAGTAGTTCGAATTTGAATTCGAATCGTCTTAGTGAAACAGGCCATTAATTTCTAGCTTTGAGGCCACGAAAGCAAGGCTAGCAACAAAATCCATTGAGTTTCAGCCGTGAGAACGACTTTAATTTCGACCGGGCCGAACTTTTTATACATTTCACCACGAACTATACTGAAGTAGATAGGAACAACAAGTTTTTTTTTCATTTATGAAATTATTAAGCTCTTCTCTACGTTAAGGCTTATCTCTTGGAGGAGTAGATTATCTTAACTGATAAAATCACTTTATATTGATAATTTTCTGTGTTGACGTTTTCTACACATTGAGATTCCAAAATACCAACTACATTCACTTCACAAGGAAAATGTAGCAAAGCCACTTTAAGAGATCTCATATCGCTGTTCTTTCCAAAACATGGACCAATATTTACAATTATCCAATACCAAATTACAGCAATTTCGGTTTGAAAATTTGACAAAAAAATTCTTGAAATACATAAATTTGGCAATACCGGTTCATGGGGGCTAGACTAAAACCTGGAAATATCGTCACTTGGAAATGCCCAAAGACGTAACCCTTTGATGGTTACGTTCTTTGGGCATTTCATGTGACGATATATGGATATTTTATTTCGACTAAGTTTTCAATCTTCTGAGACTACCATATTCACATTAAATTTCAATGATTTTTGCAAGGGATGTTTTGTACCAGTTATAATGTTTTGTACCCTTAGCGAAGACTAACAACCAAATTTCGGTCATTTCGTTGGAACACCGAAATCGTGGGGTACCGATAATTCTCTGTTGACCTTTACTGATAATTCTCTCTGGAAATTGTATATCCCCATCGATGACCAAATACCAAATGTCATCTATTTGGTTGATAATGATGCTGAATGGCGAGAGAAGCTTTTGTAAAATACAAGAAATTTTTTTTTAAGTCATGATATTACTATAAAGTCAAAACTAAGATATCTGAAAACATATGTATGGTCTGTTTTGCTATATGGAGTCGAAATGTGGACCCTGAAGGCAGTTGACATGAAAAAACTTGAAGCTTTCGAGATGTGGACTTACAGGCGAATTCTAAAAATACCATGGACCAAGTTTGTAACGAACAATGAAGTACTGCGAAGAATACACCAAGAAAAAGAGCTTATACGTACAATAAAGAAACGAAAAACAGCATATCTTGGACACATCATGCGAAACAGCAAATACAAACTACTCCAAAACATCATCCGATGCAGAATAGAAGGCAGACAGTCCAGGGGAAGAAAAGAGAAGTCTTGGATTAACAATATTCAGGAATGGACCGGCATAAATGATGCCTCAACTCTACTCAGCAGGTGCAGAAATCGACAATCTTTTGCTGAAATAATAAACAACTTATAAATACATATAAGCACTTAATATAATGTAATATATTTTATGTAATTGCACTGATCGCCATAAATTCGTAAAACGAATAGGCAAATAAAGAAGAAGAATGATGCTGAATCCTTCAAATATACAATATCAGGAGGAGCCGTTCTAATTCTATTTCTATTTTTATTTTAGAATATTTATACAAAATATTTGCTTCGAAGTGCTTCTTCCATGAACAACTTTCGTTTGATTTAGCTCGTCTTTGAAGACCCACATGGTCGATTGCTGTTTTTTAACGGCTCATACCGATAGATCCAAAGTTCGTTAGTTTGTGGCGATGTTATAAACGAGTTTTATAGCATCGGGATCGTATTTTTTTCAAAAATGTCTTTACTAGTAACTTTTAATGTAAAAGGCGTAGATCTGTGATCACGAAACTTCTTCACCAAAAAGTGTCAACATAGGTCCATGTTTTGATATAATCCCCATATAACGGTTCCTCCCGATTTTAGGTATTTTGAGTATTTTAGCTACAATGTCAACCAACTAGCTGTAATTTGACGCTTAAGGACCAAGTTTTGGCCATATATCAGTACCTCCCCGTTATCAGTATTTTGAGGGGCTTAAGCTACGTTGTTTTACAGGAACTGCCCGTAATAAAACTTTTCCACTAAAAAATTTCAAAATATTTCCACTTTTTGATATAACCTCCATATAACGGTACTTCCCAATTTCCGGTATTTGAGGATTTTAGATAAAAACTAACCTAACTATCTGTAATTTAACTTCAAGGTTCGTAGAGGTCGCAACACTTCTCAAAAAATTGGTAATATAGGTCCATGCTTTGGTATAGCCCCGATATAACGGTACCACCCGATTTTCCGGTGTTTATAGGATTTTAGCTAAAATGATTAACTGAACTAGCTGTAATTTGACATTAGAGGTTCTCAGTGGACACGGAGAAAATCGGCAGAATGGGTCCATGTTTTGGTATAGCCCCCATATAACGGTACCTCCCTATTTTTGGGATTTTGAGGGTTTGGGCTTCAATTTTTACCGAACTATCTGCAACTTGATATTTGAGTTTTTTTTGTGGTCACGAAAGTTCTCCACCAAAAATCGTCAACATTGGTCCATGTTTTGGTATAGCCCCCATATAACGATACCTCCTGGTTTTCGGTATTTTGAGGGTCTAAGCTACATTGCAGTTACACAACTTTTCTCCAAAAATTGTCAAGATAGTTCCGCACTTTCATATAGCCCCCATATTAAGCTACCACCTGATCGGTATTTTGAGGGTCTAAGCTACATTGCAGTTACACAACTTTTCTCCAAAATTGTCAAGATAGTTCCGCACTTTTCATTTAGCCCTCATAGTAGGGTACCACCTGGTTGAATACTTTTTTAGATTAGATAATTTACGCATTTGGGGTATGAGAAGAAACTCATTATTCCATTTTGGTGAAGAATATTTATGGTGAAGGACTTTTTACTTGTTCGTTTTAATTTCCAAACTAAAATTCTCTTCGGGACACCTTTAATACAATTTAATTAGAGTATAGTCTGAATGTCAATGCAAAGCCACTTTTTCTCCCTGGAATTCTAAGTGCAATGAATCACATTGAAACCAACTCACCGTATTCATGGTAGTAAGGCTTATTATGACAATAACAAAAAAACATTAAACATTGTTTTAGTGACATTATGGTTTTAATTAAATTTTAAGTTTCATTAAAAGATGTAATAATTAGTTAAGCGGATGCACTGTGTTGCTGCTCTCATTAAAACGCTTAGCTTAACTCCCTGAGCAACAGTTATTTGAATACTTTGATGTTCGCATGAATGGAAAGAAGTCATCCGATTATGATCGCTATCAACGAACAGGAAACACATAATGGCCATATGTTCGTATGATTATCCTTATTATCATATCATCGAACTAACAAACTTTTAACTAATTACATTGGTCTGTGGATGGGTGTTTGTGTGTGTCTGTGTGTTCATTTGTTGATTTGCATGTAATACACTTACCGCTGTAAACAGTCTTCACGTCCTGCCAGTGCCAATTTAACAATATCCGCAAACACCGGAATTACAACCCAATCGTTTGGCTTCTTCGCTTGAGCTGTTGCCTTTGATGCCACCGATGATGACGATGGGGAGGATGATGACAAACTATTCGAAACCTTGGCATGTGGAACTGCTGCTGTTGTTGCTAAGGATGCGGATGTGGGAAGAACATTGCCCGTGTTGGAGCCACTACAGGAGGATTGGTGATGATGATGATTAAATGCAATTGATGTTGTTGGCAAATGGGTGGATATGCCAGAAGAGTTCGTAACTGTTAAAGATTTTTTAGTGCTGCTCATTTGACCAGCAGCACTTTCGACATCAACAGGCGATGCCAGCAAAGTTGTTACATTACTACTGATGGGAGTCTTTATAAGTGAGGAGCCACATGATGAGGGTGGTGCCGTTGTCGATCCATCATGGGAAACCGCACTTAACACCGCTGATGATGTTTCCGCTTCAGCATCAATTTCTACATCCGCCGTTGTGGTGGTAGTCATTGTTGTGTCCGCTGTTAATGCCGTTACAGTTGTTGCTGCCGATGATGAGGTCGAGAGAATAGCTGGATTTGCTGTTGTCCCCAGTGCCGATGCCGATGTCGTTGTTGACAATGCCGATGATGATAATGCTAAAGATGTGTCAGTCTTTTGTTGCTGCTGCTGTTGTTGAAGTTGATGCTGATAGTGATGATTTTCATTTAAGACTATTGCCTGCTTGTGCCACAAATTTCCATGTCCCTCGGCATGACGTTGCATACAATCTAATTGCTGACATGTCACTTGTAACTTACTCCACTGTTCAATGTGACAAAAATAGGTGATTATTTCCATTTAACGCAGCAGATGATGATAATGGTGATGGTGATTGATATGAAAAGAAAGAAGAAATAAAAAGACATAATTTACATTTGTGAAGTGGAATATAAAACCAAACAAGTGAAGGGAAGCAAGTAAAAAATCGTTAAGTTCGGTGGGGCCGAACATTTTATACCCTCCACCATAAAATATTCTGAAGTAAAATGGAATCATTAGTTGCCTTTCCTGTACACAATTTAAGATGGAGACGGTTTTCGACCACGGATTAAATTAGCTCAGAAAATGTATCTAAAAATGATTTTTAACCTCTAGACACCAAATCCACGAAGGTCTTAATATACTATAATTTGTTTTCGGCTATCCCTTGTCTCAAGTGACCGTTATTATATGGTTCTAATAACTACTAGCGTTTTTCAGCCGCAAGGCAACTTCGTGAAGCTGGGAAAAATATATTTTCTTTGAGCTAAGCTCAAACCAATAATTGTTGTTGCAACGCAAAGATGTTCATTGGTATATTTTATTTAGTTACCTGGTTCTTCTGTATGCACATTCAAAAATTCTATAACCTGGACTGGCTGCGTCCATAAAGAATCAGGAGACAGGTAAGTGGGGTCAGCAAAACAAATGCAGCCGCACGACACGCCAATCCAGAGCGTGTGTTGATTATCGCTCAATCAATTCGGGCCTAATATGACGAGTCTGAATTGTCCGGATCTTAACCGTACTAAACTCTCTCATATTTGCCTTGGATGAGGACGGTCTCCAAGTTCGACTGTATCTTTGTACTGCCTGTGCAACTACATCAGTATTAATGCTATTCAAGCCCGCCAGATAGGTTCGTTGATCTAGAGGTTATCGCTTATAACTTTGAACCACTCCCTCCAGATTATGAAGATCTCTCCCGGCGTGCCTGGGTGGGGTAAGCCTGTCCATTAGATCATGGCGATAACACCCAAGCCAATTTTGTTGCAAAATCTTCGTCTCTTCGTGACGACGGTCCACTTGTGTCATGAGGAGGCAACCTGTTGCAGCCCCCATGGCGGCATTCTGCAGCTGCATAGCTTACCGCAGGTCGGCCTATTGCTTTATAAGAGGCCAACAAGGCTTCTATGTCAGCACCCCTTGATCTGCCAGAGAGCGACTTGAGTACCTTTTTCCTAGTTTCCGAGGACTTAAACATGCTCGCAAATATCCGAATCAGGGCACCATCGACCAATGTGTTCGGGGTGAGCTTCATTTCAGCCGTCAAGGTGGTAAACAGTGTGGCAGTTGATTTAGCGGCGGATATTTTCATTGCGCTAAGTCACCTATCATCGACGATAGGACCGATGCCCAGATCTTAAAATCATCCGCATACATTACGACCTCTACTGCCGTCTGGAGGTTGTGGAATATCTAAAAAGCATAGGTTAAAAAGTTGAGGTAACTCCCAATTTCACTCTAGGGGTCTTGGGGTTCTGTTTTCTGAATACTACAAGCGACTGGCTTCCACACATGTTCTTGATTGCCCAGCGTTTCAAACAAGGCTGAAGGGAAGTCATCTCTACATCTTCGAAACGTTTTCATGCTTGACGGTATCGAAAGCCATCGATAAGTCAAGAGCCACCATAACTATTCGGTCACACGGCCTGTTCTGGTTCAGTCCTCGACTGGTATGTGTGGACATGGCGTGTAATGCTGTTGCGGTACTGTGCATTTTCGGGAATGCTGATGTTGGGAAACTGCGAAACTGATTCTCATCATGGGGAAGAGTAGTGCCTCTAGAATCTTTCCTATTGGCGAAAAGCGGAAGATCGGCCTGTACTACATACTCAGCTTTATTGGCATCCTTGTCCTCGGCTTCAGTATCGGAACCACGCTGCCAACTTTACAGGCTATGTGTGGCTAACGATAAATTGAGGACAATTGTCAAATACTCAACTCCGGGTTCATCCAGTTGCTTAAGCATTACCATTGAGATTCCGTTTGGGCCTAACGCTTTGGATGATTTCGCGTTTCGGATGGCGTCTGCAACTTTGCTAATCGTAAATTGTGGCTGTACCTCTTCGCCTTACCACTATCGGTGTGCTTCTTCTTGGATCAGTCACTGTCATGCCGTTAAAGGTAGCAGCCGTTCTATCACCATTCTTTGTACCAGAGTTGCATCGCTGCAGGTTCTCTACACCTTTTGTAATTCGAATGATTTTATTTGTAATTTCAAATAAAATAAATCGAATTACAAATGGAATAATTCGAATTACAAATGGAATAATACGAATTACAAATGAAATGTTACGAATTATAATTAAAATGTTTCGAATTACCTCTGAAAAAGGTGTAGGCTAGCTTGTTGATTTCAAGAGCAAATTATCTAACTTTGAGTCTTCAGGGTTCGTACGACGAAGCTCATCACGCTCATTTGCTAGTCACGTCTAGAGATGGGCGCGTGTCTTAAAACTTAGGCACGAGCATGCACGAACACGGAATAACATTTTTATGCACACCCAGCAAACCAATCGTACCGACATCTTAACGAAATCGGAACAAAATTCGGACGATACGTCCGATGTCTGATCCGAAATCGTAACGATATCTCAACGAAAGTTGTATGAAGTGGTTGACATAATTTCGGAACGAAATGTCGGAGCGATATCGTATCGATTTCGATCCGATTTCGTAACGAATTCTGAAGAAAATCCTTGGGAAATTCGGAAAGGAAATTTCTTTCGGACATTCGCTCCGAAATCGGAACGAAATCGGTACAAAATCTAAACTATTTCCGCTCCGAAAAATCGTTTAGAAATCGGAACGAAATCTGAACGACGTTCCTTCCGAAATTGTTCAGACATGTCGGACATCCGACATTTGGTTTGCTGGGCATTCACGCACAAACACGACGTTTTTCAAGAAGGCACGCACACTCACGCACGAAATTACAAAAAAAAAGAGAAAAAGATTTATATATACTACTAAAATATATTTACATATTCTTATTTAGAAACATTGTTTCCAGATGTGGAAAAAATCTCTCTCTCGTTGCTAAGCTGACGGGTATAGTCAAAATTTTCCTGGCTAATTGTTTTAAAAATTTTACATTATACTCTTTTCAAAAGTTTAAAACATCAGTCTCGCTAGATACTGCACTCGCTAAATATGTACCAATTTCTTTATCAATTATAGACTTGTCAATTTTTCGTCTTTTCGCCAAATTTGGATCCAAAAACTCTGAAATATCGTGTAAATGTGGCATTTTAATTTCCTGCTCATACTTAGAACACTCTATGTTCTCACTTAGTTTATCAACTAACTGTAAATTGAGAGTCAATGGTATCAATTGAGCAAACTTTCAAAAGTGTTTCAGACCAAACGGCAAAAATGTGCATATTAGGGTATTTTTCCGAGCTTAATTTTTCTGAACAATCTTTGCATATTTTGAGAAAACCAAATAGAGGTTCTAGCTTTAAGTCAGATATACATCCAACTCATTCTTTTCTATCAAAATACTCTTAATCTCATTCTGGACTTGGTATATGCTCTCAAGCATAATATATGTTGAATTCCAACGTGTTCTTATGTCTTGTTTTAACGTTTTCGACAATTTGTTGTTAAGCTCCGATAATTTAAAATATCTTACAAGCTTTTTTGAGCAGTCGATACGTTTTCCCAATTCGGGAAGGGGATGTTTTTCAACAACATCATCCATAACTAAGTTCAAATTGTGGCAAGCGCAAGGTATACGTTTAAATCTTTTAAAGTCCGAAACAACGTTGGAATCATTGTCGGTTACAAATACAGAATTTCCCAACTTGTCTTCAATATCAAATTTAGCAAGGTAAACAACTGATTTTCAAAGACAGTATATTACGTTAACCCGCTGAGTTGTTTTTGTAGTTGCTTCTCTCTCAAGAACAAAACAAATGGCAAACAAACATCATCTTTTTGTTCTGGCCTCTCCATAACAAAACGGCAAAAAGTACCAGTCTACAAAAACGAAGCAAATCATTTTAGGTAAACTACAGTTGGTGAATTTTTGGTCGGTTTTATATTCTTGTTCGATTTTTGTGTTTAGTATGGTCTCTTGCACGACTTCTAAAGGGAGCCCCAAATATTTAGCACGATCGTGACACATAGTGCAGATCGTGTTTGGTCGTGTCGCGCAAAATCGTGCCATGAAAAAAAGCAAGATCACACACGGCCAAAAATTTATTCCGGCACGACACGCACAAACTCGGCGACTTTCGAGAAGGCACGAAACCGCACTACTCACGGCACAACACGCGCCCACCTCTAGTCACGTCACCTCTGCTGCGAAATTTGGTCCGGTTTCATATATACTACCACCAGGTATGTACGCAGCGCTGCAGAATTGATGATGTTCCGTGAAAGTCTCTCACCTACCGGAGGATTTGAGGGAATGGGCAGCTCCCTGAAGTGGCGATTCTTTGAAACCTTGCCAATCAGCTTTTCCATTGTTAAGAAAAGTACGGCGCTTATAGGTTACTAGCAAAATGCCCGCTACTTCGTATGCGGAAAGGGAAAAAAATACAAATAAACAATATTTTGTATGTGTTCACCATCACTGAAAGAAGATATTTAATTTCATTTTCATTTCAATTTCATTTCGGTTCGTACCCCTTCAGTTCGAATTTTCACACATCAACAACGATCGTCGGAGACCATATAAAGTATAAATGTTATTGATCAGCATAAAATCCTAAGTCGACATAATCATGTCCGCCTGTCCGTCGGTTAAAATCATGATACAGTTCAAAATATGTAAGTTATTAACCTCATTGCCCCATTATCACACCGAACTGGCAAATTTGGTATTTAGTCTTCGTAGGGTGTACACAACTTTCCACCAGAAATTTGTCAGTATAGGTCAACGTGATGATAAAGTCCCATCAAACGGTACCTCTGATTTTCGGTATTTTGAAGATTTCAGCCACATTATCTTACCGAAATTTGGTATTTAGTCTTCCATGGGGCTATAACATTTTCCCTCAGAAATTTGTCAGTGTAGGTCCACGTGTTGATATAGTCCCCATAGAAAGGTACCTACCGATTTTCGGTATTTTGAAGGCTTTAGCCATCTTATCTTACCGAAATGTCTGAAATTTGGTATTCAGTCTTCCTTGAGGCTACAAAAGTTCATGTCATAAATTTGTCGGTAAAGGATGCATAGAACGGTACCGCCCCATTTTTCGGTATTTTCAAAGTTTCAGCCTATCACAATATTTTTGGATAATCTTAATTCCAATTTTCAGGATTCCAGTACTTTTCGTACACATAAGTGAGAATTTCCAAAACTACCTCCATATCTCAATCCTGCAATCCAACAGTAATCTTATTTCAGGTTTCCAGCTCTATCTGTTCACCCAAATCCAAGTTGAAACAAATTTAGTACCATTTAATACTTTTCGTACCCATAAGTACGAATTCCCAAACCTACCTCCATATACCAATCCTATACTCCAACTGTAATCATAATTTCAAATTGGAGGAGTCTATCTCTATCCGTTTATCCATATCTCAGGCCTACACTCCAACAGAAATCCTAATTCCAAATTTCAGATTTACAGCTCTATACGTTCACCCAGGTTGTACCAAATTTAGCACTACTTAGTACATTTCGTACACATATGTAAGTACGAATTTCCAAAACTACCTCTATATCCCAATGCAACACTCCAACAATAATCTTAATTCCAAATTTCAGGTTTCCAGCTCTATCCGTTCAGTCAAATCCAAGTTGTACTAAATTGAGTACCCTTTAGAACTTTTCGTACACATAAGTACGAATTTCCAAAACCATTTCCTTATATCAACGCCACTCCCCAAGCTTGATTCCGTATCAAATTTCAAGATTCTAGCTATATCCGTTCAAAATGTACAATTTGCACCAAATTTTGTAACTTTTAGTACATTTCGTACACTTATAGGTCGTATTTCCAAAATCCGCTTGGTACATCTTTCTAACTCTCCATCAGTGACCCTCATTAAAAATTTCGGAATTCTAGCTCTCCCCGTTCGCTTAATACAAAGGGTACCCCCAAACCCTTATCTCACCCCTACACACCAACAGTAACCCACAGTCAAAATTTCAACATTCTAGCTTCAGCGGTTTCGTCTGGGCGATGATATGTCAGTCACTCACTCAGTCATCACCAAGCTTTTTTTATATATAAAGATGAAGTCGGATGGTCTGTAATGAAAAAGCTAATAGGAAGCACTGTACCCCTCTGACCATTGCCTAGGACGGAATGGCAAAACTTATGATGAGCATTGAGGTCCCCTAGCCCTCCAAAAGCTAACTGAAGTTGAGCTTATAACGGAAGGCGCAACTATTGATCTGCCGGGTAAGTACACATTAAACAACCCTACCTCGGTAGTCTCGCAGTTAACTTCTACACCCAAACATTTTATGTCTGTCTAGAGTCAAGCTCAAGCGAGGTAGATCTTTATTAAACATACTGGTGTATAAGGAAGGCTATTCCTCTACCTCCGCTTATTGTACGATCTTTTCGCAAAACGTTGTAACCGTCGCAACGTTATAAGTTACAGTTGACTTGTTGTGCGTTGTTTTTTGGATCGCGGCGACTATGATGTTACTCCGACTCATAAAGTCTACGATTTCCCTGTTAGATGCTGCGTTTGTTGTTGTTGTTTGTTGTTCGGTGCATAGGATCGACCGCCATTGGATTTACAAATCAACAGTTGAACTCATGGTTTGCCCCACCTTTAATGCAGTGTGTCTCTTTTAAGTGTTAATGTGACGTATATCTCATTCCACTGAACTTTCATTAAAGCAGTAAAACCGGCCGTATGCTATTGCGTAAGTGGGATATTCCCCGGACCTGTACAGGTTTGCAGATCATGGGTGAGTTTCATTACAAACCCGACGCGAGTAGTGCGAGGCACTACCCTTAAAATGAAACAAGAACCAATCATGACGTACTAAGGAAGCTTCATGGTTGGTATGGTAACATGGGGCGCCTTCGCCACGTTTTTGTTCAAAAAGTTCTCATAGCGACATCGTTAAAGTTTTTTCAAATATTATTTTTGGTACAAATATTACCATATCTTGACTATAAGTTTTGATGTATAAATGATTATAATTTTGTTTTTAAAATATTATTTTTGAGAATTTACAAAATGTCTAAAAAGTGGCGAAGCCTCCCCACCCATAGGGCAGCTTCGCCATCGATATTGAACCTTCTCCAACGGACTCTAAAACTGTAATTTACCATACTTCTTCCTTAAATATCAACAATATGCAAAAAAGGAACATGTTTTCTATTGAATAATCAAAAATGATTTTAAAATTCACAAAAAGTAACCGATTCTAGCGGTTAATTGAAGTAGGTACCTTGAATTTAGGTTTAAATCATAATATCAGTAAAACAAGATACGTTTTGGATAATATTTGATTTTAATTTCACATTCTAATGTCTTATATCTATGGTATAAAGAATTTAAGTTAAACATGACAAATTTCTAACATTAACCCACCACGCCCATATCATGGCGTAGGCGCCCCACACCTTATATATTTCATAATATTAATATATTGACACTTTCAATTGCTTTTTTCATGCAAATTATTGGGATTTATATTTTTCAGTAGTTGTCTTCTAACGGTATAAATGTGTTTTTGATATCACAAAAGGTAAGGAAGATATCACAAAAAATACCTACCATAATTATTTTTCCCAATACCCTGAAAACACAAAACCGCGTGCGTTCGCTATCATAGCTATGACACAACTGCTTACTTTTGGGAGATGATAGATCTTCATTAAACTCACAATTTTGCCTTTAACGGATTTTGTTTAGCACTTGTATTTTGCGAGAAAATCGGCGCTGGCGTAGCCGCCCCGGTGGCGAAGGCGCCCCATGTTACCATATATCATCCTTATATAACCCTCAATATATCCTTATTAAACTAATTACGGTGAAATTTTCTTTGGAGTCCAGATGAAGATTCGCATAGGTTTCAGAGATATAGCCCAGAATTGCTTTAAATAGTCAATATCTACATGGATCATAAAATACAAGCTCGATCTGACACAACAAACCCCAACTAGGGTTTTTGTCGTTTGGGTCTGTACTTTCAAAAAATCCTCAGTTCAAATTGTTTGCACAAGATTACCTTAAAAATGTTCCACAGTGTCATCCTTTTATAACCCTCAATATATCCTTATTAAACTAATTACGGTAAAAATAAATCTAATAAATAGTCGACTTTAAATTGATTTCATATTACTCCTCTGCATGAAAAGCTTTCACAAGGCTATGTTCGTAAACAAAAAACAACAACAACATTAAGGAACACATGCCAAAATCCTTGAGTCTTCATTAACGCATTCATGTGTTTGCCTTTTTGAGGTTGTCATCATAACGTCATAAATCTTGTGATTGACATTTATGGCAAAAATAGAAAAAAAGGGAAACAACGTTGAATGCATAAAACGTGTGAGTGAGTCAAGTCATTGCAAAGAAAAAGTAGAGACGAAAAAAAGGATATGACATTGATATTCAAAGCATTGTAGTTTCTAAAGTTGGAGAATAAAGAACGATATCGCCACCCACTGACAGGAGAATCCCTCTCTGTGTTGATTACGCAGCGATTTCCATACACTCTAGTTGTTGTTGTCGCTTGGTTTGTGGTGGTTAGCCTGAAAATAAATACTCAACACAAATGACGACTATGCTTCAAGGTAAAATACGGTCTTAATTTTTATAGGTTCCACCACAAAGCAACGGCGCCGGTGTTTTTATTCCTTTTGTTTGCTGACTATGAGATTTATGATTTTTATGGCAAGTTGTGATTTTCTCTTTCCACTATTCGCTATTATTTTTTTCTTTTTATGTGTATTGCATACAAAAAGAAAAATACTGATTGAATGAATTGTTGGTCACACACTGTTGTTTTGATGAAATGCTGCTGGGTAATGTACAGTGGCGCTGAGAAAAAATAAATAAAACAAAATATTCATTTGAAAACCTTTGCCAGTATATTTGGTTCTTAATTCTGTGGCTAAGAAAATGTGAAATTAAAACTTTTACAAAGGAAAATAGGTGAAATAAATACAGACAAAAATCGGTGAAATTGTAATGCTTATATGTATTTTCCGTAATTAAGGATATTCTATGGTAAGTTAGCGACCAAAAAAAGTAGTCGTTAAGTTCCACCGATTGCAAGAGTGCTGCCAATTTTTATTTAAATTTTCATTCATAATTTTGAGTTTTAATTTTACCGATTTTTGTCGGTAATCCAAAAAGAGTTAGAGAACCACACTACAGGTGTTCAATTCTTTTTCCTTTTTTGAAAATTAAAAATAAAGCAAAATATTTTGCATTTCACATTTTCATAAACTAGCACCCAGGTCCAGGACTTATGTGAGAGGTGAAAAAATGAGAGAATTTTTATTAGAAGTAGAATTTTTTTAGTAACCACTGTACTTTCATATAAAAATAAGTAAAACATGAAATGACAAATCGTTTTGTTATCAAATACAAATCAATTGGTAATTTATAAAATTCCATTTTTCCCTTGTTGATATATGTATGTACCCGTATTTCGGACGTCACGTTATTTTGACACAACTGATTAATGACCAATAACACCAGCTGATGTTAGAAGACGTGCTAAAACTAATGATAGCCAATAAAAGAATATCAAAGTCATAATGGTTTGTTTAGTCAACACAATGGTTGACCGAATATTAATCAATTTAGCAGCTCGGATGATATATATAGTTTTAAATCATTTATTATAAAAATATTTATTAGAGAAATTTAATAAATATGTGGTCAGTCTTGAGGCGAATAAATTCTTTTGGTTAGTTCAGATGATAACTCGCCAGAGAAGAGTACTACCAATTCAGATAAAGAAACAAGGAGTGTAAACTACGCATAGTGATTCAGGCCTTGTCTATATCTTGTCATCGCCGCATTTTAATGTTACGGAATAAGGTTTTATTTAAAGCCTTAAACCCATAAAAATTGAATTCGTTTAGATAACGATTCTGTGAAGCTAAATTAACGCTACTTCACTTATTTACACCAAACCTTACTTAGCACACACCTTAACTCTACTAGCCACAATGCTTTACTTTATTTCGGTTAAGCTTCACAACTCACTCCCACGTGCTATTCTCCGGTATTTATACTCGCTCGCTGAAGCATATGCTATTCTAGAATCCTCAATCTAGGATGTTGAACGAAATGTATCCATTCACAGATGCACATACACACATATAGAAGGAGACTGAGTGCAAACAACAGATGGGGCAGAGGTAATAAATACGAAAGCTCAATTCACAATGTAGAAGACTAATTTATCTAAAACTGAATGAATAAAACAAATATGGGAGAAAATTCAACAAACATAATAGCAAAACAAATAAAAACGGTGTTAAGTTCGACCGTACCGAAATTTCTAAATACCGAAAACCGGGAGTACCGTCCTATGGGGCTGTATCAAAAAGTGACCCCTATACCGAGAGATTTTTCGTTTAAAGTTTTATACCCCGACGGAAACTAAATACCACTTTTCAGCCATTTTCGTACGATATTGAGGCCACAACACTCAGAATACCGAAAGTCGGGAGGTACCATTCTATGAGGGCTATACTAAAACGTGAACCTATACGACAAATTTCTGATGTAAAGTTTTATACCCCTAACGAGGACTAAGTGCCAAATTTCATTTCCGATGGATATTGAGGCCACAACCTTCAAAATACCGAAAATAGGAAGGTACCTTTCTATGGGGGCTATATGAAGACGTAGACCTATAGTGATAATTCTCTTCAGAAATATTTGGTACCCTTGACGAAGCTTAAATACCAAATTTTATCTATTTCGGTTTAATAATGACGCCGAAATCTTCAAAATACCGAAAATCGAGAGGTTCTGTTCTATGGATGCTAAACCAAAACGTGAACCTATACTGAAAAATTTCAGGTGAAAAGTTTTATACCCCCATCTAAGACTAAAAAGGAAATTTCAGCCATTATGGTTGGACATTAAGGGCACAACCTTCAAAATACCGAAAAATGGGGAGATATGAGGCTATATGAAAACGTGGGCCATACCAGCAATTCTCTTCTGGAATGAGTATACCCCCATCGAAGACTAAATACCAAATTTCACATATTTCGGGTAGATAATGTGGATAAAACCTTCAAAATTCCATAAATCATGAGGTACCGTTCTATTTTGCCTATATCAAAACGTGGACCTATAATGACAAAATTTCAGGTAGAAATTTGAATACTGCCATATTATGGTGCATGGTATAAAAAGGGACTATGTCGGCCATGTACTAACTCTGGAAAGGAGCAGCTGCCAAAAGAGCTAGGACCACTGAGAGGAAAAATGAAGTGGTAAAGCGACTGATGGTCATTCAGACTAAAGACAGGTTATTGGAATCGAAGACCTTTTCGCAGCAGGCATGTCAATAGTATGGTGGAGCGTTAGTCGGGCAACGACTCTATTTCATACGCAATAGTGGCAGCTAGCCAGACAGTAGGGATGACTCAGCCTGGGAAAGACTGCAAAGGTAGTCAACATCAAGAGTATGGTGGAGCGTTAGTCGGGCAACGACTCTATTTCATACGCAATAGTGACAGCTAGCCAGACAGTAGGGATGACTCAGCCTGGGAAAGACTGCAAAGGTAGTCAACATCAAAAGCCAGCACAACAGTCTGGTGACAGGGCACATGAACCATCAAAGCCTACACGGATGATCGTCCCAATGACCTTCTAGAAAAAAATATTGATAATTTGATCCTGAATGCAGGATCAGCGTGGATCATTGGTTGCTGGTAGAAAGTCGTCAGATAATGTGGAAGACAGAAATACTGGCTGTAGTTTAGCAGCTATTCATTAGGGCGTTAAGTTCATCAAAATTCAGGACAAGGAACCCTTAGGCCATGTTTATATTATAGCCTTTTGCAGGGTTAACCTTCTTAATGAGGATTTATATGACGTATACAAAAAGGAATTAATATTTGAAACCCAGTGGGTTTGTTAAATCCGGTTATATATAAACGTACTATTATCCAGACAGTAAATGGATCTGATGCACTTTGGGACGGCTGCAAGGTGGCCGCGATCTCTACGACATGGGTGCAACCTTGTATGTGAGAGAGGTGGTGAAGCTGATCCAGAAACAGAACATGGACCTTCAGACCAACAGTTGGAAACCAGAGATGGCCTGCCAGAAAGTGTGACGTATATGACATACTTTTCCAACGTATAATACATATATAATACATAAACGTCGTATACCTTTCCAAAATCAATAGGTTTTTGACAAGATTATGTATTTTCAGATGAAATTAGGTAAACGTGTAAAATGATATTGCAATCGCCTCAGTACAGAAAAACAGATAAAACCCAGTCAATCAGGTTTGTTTTCATTAAAGCTTCTTGACCGAAAACTTCGGCTTTTTGACAGTCGATGACAGGGTAATGATGTTCCCAATGGACAGTATGAGAACCAACTGCATCAAGGCATTTTCGATTTTATTTCAATTATAATCTGCGAGTATGCAATAAGGGAAATGCGGTTGCCTTCCTGAATAGGATAAGAGAGGAGGTAATAGCCCTCACTCTTACAAATCTGGAAGATACTTCTATAACAGACTCAAGGGTAACGGAGGAGTTCTATTTCTCGGATCACAGGGTGATATACTTTCAAGTCTCGTATAGAAGTAAAAAGCTATTGCCTCACAGGAATACGAAAAGGACCAACTGGGAGAAATTCAACCACTCTGGCTTTTTAAGTCAGAGTAAAATTCCAGAACTTCACACAGCAAGGGAAGTCGTGAATACAGAAAAGCTAAGAGGAATTCCTAAAAAATTACAGTAAGGCAAAATTTCGCAGAGTGATCTCAAAGGATCCAAAATTTAACACACTGAAATAAATTTTTAGGGCTTGTCTGCTGTTGACGCACGTACCGCTACTATAGAAAGAGGGATCAGTGACATTTATTTTTAAGGCTGGAAAGCCAAGTCTCTATTCTAACAAATTTGATTAATAGAATATGCCTTTTCAAATGACGTAGTGATACTAATAAGTAAGAAGTTGTTATCTACGCTGTCTGAATTGATGCCAGGTACCCTAGTAAAACTTTCTCGCTGGGCTCATCACCATCCCTACGGAAGCGAAATACCTCTGTGTAGTCCTTGACCGTCGGTTAAAATAGAAAAGCAACACCGATGAGTTGCTTAATTGCACTTTACTTCTGTAAGAACTCCATAGGTAACAGTCGGATTGTCTCGTTTAGTGGCATGTCCCAAAAAAATAAAAAAGCACACATCAGGCGGCATTGAATTCTGTACTGAATATTCAATCTTTGGAAATTCTAGTTCACTATCCAGAAGTGCTTTGAGGCCTACGTTGATAGCCATGCTGCTCCATATGGTGTTACCAGTCTCCTAACCTTCAGGTGTCAAGCCTCCGCTTTGCTTCTTCCCCGTACAAAAACCGTAAAGATTTGGCATTACGGACCTAGATGCACGGTATCGAAGTCAATCAGGCTGGTAATCTCAGACACAGAACTCCTAGGATGTTTGGTATTGAAAATGGGCTCTATCGGTCCTCGTGTTGATATAGTCCTCATAGAACACTGCCTTCAGATTTTCAATATTTTGAAGGTTGTGGCCTCAATATCCCACCGAAATGGATGAAATTTGGTATTAGGTCTTCGTTGGTTGGTGGTACTAAACTTACCACCTGAAATTTGTCGGTATAGGTCCCACGCCTACATATAGAGCGGTACCTTCCTATCTACGGTATTTTGAAGGTTGTGGTCTCAATATGTTTGATAGTTAGCTGAAATTTCATAGTTGGTCTTCGTTGAGGGTATAAAACTCTCCAACTGAAATTTGTCGGTATAGGTCAACGCCTTCATGTAGCCCCCATGGAACGGTACCACTAGATTTTCGATATTTTGAAGGTTGTGGCCTCTATATCCAACCGAAATGGCTAAACTTTCCACTTGAAATTTGTCGGTATAGTTCAGCGCCTTCATACAGCCCCATAAAGCTGTACCTTCCAATTTTCGGTATTTTGAAGGTTGTGTCCTCTATATCCCACAAAATGGGTGAAATTTGGTTTTTAGTAACCGCTATGGGTAAAAAAGATTCCACCTGAAATTTGTCGGCATAGATCCACATCTTTATATAGCCCTCATAGAACGGTACCTACCGATTTTCAGTATTTGAGAGGTTGTGGCCTCAATATCCTACCGAAATGGTTGAAATTTGGTATATAGTCTTCGTTGGTGGTAGTAAATTTTCACCTGAAATTTGTCGGTATACGACCCGATCTTCGGTATTTGAAGGTTTTAGCTGATATTTCATAGATAGTCTCTGTTGGAGGTATAAAACACACCAACTGAAATTTGTCGGTATAGGCTAACGCCTTCATGTAACCCCGTGGAACGGTACCATCCGATTTTCGGTATTTTGGAGGTTGTGGTCTCAATACCCAACCGAAATGGCTGACATTTGGTATTTAGTATTCGTTAGTGGTACTAAACTTTCCACCTGAAATTTGTCGGTATAAGTCCACGCCTTCATATAGCCCCCATAGAGCGGTTGTGGCATCTATATTACACCAAATGGGTGAAATTTGGGTTTTAGTAACCGTTATGGGTATAAAAGATTCCACCTGAAATTTGTCGGCATAAGTCCACGTCTTTATATAACCCTCATAGAACGGCACTCCGATTTTCGATATTTTGAAGGTTGTGTGAAATTTGTTATTTAGTCTTCGTTGGGGCAATTAAACATCCTACCGTAAATTTGTCAACATAGGTCCACGCCTTCATGTAGCTTCCATAGAAGTGTACTCAGTCCTCTTTGGGACCAAAAAACTTTCCCCCAGAAATTTATCAATATAGGTCCACGCTTTAATATAGCCCCCACAGAACGTTATCTCCCAATTTTCGGAATTTTGAAGGTTTTAGCCGCATTATCCTACAGAAATATGTAAAATTCAGTATGTTGTATTCGTTGGTACCTCCCCATAGAAGCTACCTCCTGATTTTCGGGAGGTTGGGGGTATTAAATTTTCCCACTGAGAATGTTCGGTAAAGATCCACGTTTTGATATAGCCCGTATAGGACGTATCAACCGATTTTCGTTATTTTGATGTCTTTAGCCACAAATGGTTGAACTTTGACATACAATATTCGACATGGGTATAAAATATTTCTACAGAGAATTATGGTTAAAAAGGTAGGTTTTGATATAAATGCCATTGAAAAAATGCGGGTTCATTGAAATGGGTAGAAAACCTCCACGCAGAAAATCTTTATAAATAAAAATCAAATCTCGTTCGTGGGTAATGGCATCAGTTGAAAACGGCCGGACCGATTTGGATAATTCTTTTTGTGAAATGTTCGCCATAACCCAACTTATGTTTTTATGCGACGAAAATTGTCAGGGAATGTACAGGGATGGCCCTGGTTAAAATGGGCTACAAATTTTGTTGAATTTTTGGAGGGGGCGTGGTACTTCCCCTGTACCCTATTTCTTTAAAAATGCTATATCTTTATAAATAAAAATCAAATGTTGTTCGTTGGTAATGGCATCAGTTGAGAATGGCTATAACGATTTGGATAATTCTTTTTTTGAAATGCTTAGTTTTTTTTGCACTTTTTACAATTTTTATCTTTTCTACAAAAATTACTAAACTGATTTTCCTGAAATCGTCATAGAATATACACGGACGGGATGCGATATTTTTAAAAAAGCTATTATATGTGCAAAAATAACGAATATATCGGTTTAAAAATTTACGAATTAATTTACAATCTAGGTACTTTTTTGGGGCCTAAAGACCCGAACCCGTCTGATTTTTTAAATATGTTTGCAGCAAAAGCTCATGGTTTGCCGTTTTTATGTATGTTTTTATGAATTTCGGAGGAGGTGGGATACTTTCCCCACGCCTTTATTTTAAACGCTATATGTATAAGCCAAACTTATGATTATATCGGTTTCAGCAACAATTTTGGGAGAAAATGGGGTTGTGTTTACCCTAGGCACATATTTGGAGCCAAAATACCGGACCACGCCCTATGACCACACATACTCTTTTAATACAGTTTTTTCCAAAACTACTGATCCTAATTTCATGCAATTTTCAGAACATTTTCAGAATTTTCCCGTGGTCCAAAATACTATATATTTGTAGACGAATTTCGGGGGCATATTGTTTTATAATCGCTATATTTGCTAAACTTCTGAGTGCATCGGCTTGCAAATTATTCTCTAGACAGCGGTGGTTGCGCCCCGATCAAGAAAAACGATATATTTAACGGTCCATCAGCCATGAGAAACAAGTCTCAATAAGCGGGAGAATTCGACTTAAAATTTTTTGAACAACTTTTATAATTAGATCGGTTTAGAATAAATACAGGGGACATGGACGATAATAAATCCTAAACAGCATCAATAGGAAGTCCATAAAAAGTTGTCATTAAAATTCATTACGACGGGCCAGCAACACAGACTGGTGTCTGCTATTTATCAATAAAGGTTAATATTTTGGTATGTACGCGGTACCTCCTGATTTTCCATATTTTCAGTCGATATGGAATGACTGTAACTTGGAGTTTCTGATTCCGAATGGGTACTAAACGTCGATGTCTCATTTGTATTAAACCTAGTTTAAAAGAAAGTGATATTCTCCAGTTAGAATATTCCACTTTTCATTACGACGGGCCAGCAACGCGGACCGGTGTTTGCTATTTATCAATAAAGGTTAATATTTTGGTATGTACGCAGGTAGCTTCTGATTTTACGTATTTTCACTTAGTGCACGCATCGTCGAAATGAAATGGCTGTAACTTGGTATTTCCGATTCCGAATGGGTATAAAACGTCGATGTCTCATTTGTATTAAACCTAGTTTAAAAGAAAGTGATATTCTCCAGTTAGAATATTCCACTTTTCCTAGGAATAAGCCTTGACTTGACGCAGAATTTAGTAGTTTCATAAATGAAAGGAAATTAATTGCTCCATTTTACTTCAATACAACTCATGGTAAAGCTCGAATTTAACGCCGTTCTTACTTGTTCACATTTTTTAAGTATACTTAATATTTTGTGAAAACATGTTTTTATTATTTTACTATTATAAATATAAAAAAAAACATTTAAGGAAATGTGCCTATCTTGACCATTACTGTACATTAAGAAACCTTAATATTCTAGAGGTGCAAGTGGATAGTGTTCTAATCAACATCTCTTATCAAGCTTAATGATTCAATATATTCAACAATATAAGTAAATTTAATGCAAACTTTTTCTTCCTTAGACTTTAAAATTTTATTGAATAACCTGATTGGTATTCCTTCAAAACCCGCCATCTCAACACAATTGGTTTTTATTAATTTAAGTGCAATTTCAGAATTTTCATTTATTAAATGCTTTTTAGGAGCATTACTTTTTGTTGTATATATTACCATTCGCAAGTAGCATGTTTTACCGCCATGAATAAAATTTCTTAAAACAAAAATCACTTAAAGTCGTAGGAGGGGAAAATGAAAGAAAGAAGTGCCATTAAAGTACCACAACCACTACGGCGACGACACTTTTGTGACACTTTTCTTCATTGAGAAAACATGCATTACACAAGGACCCTCACACCAAGCACACCAAACATACATACATACATTTAAAACGAACACTGGTTTTCTAGTGCCAACTATATGGTGACCCTCTCCCACACTCTCTCTTTTTATAGCAACATATCCGTTTGACAGGACTTAAGGCACCACCACTGAGCAGCATGCACCAACAACATTATTTCAACGACAATTTTTGCCCCATCAAGCCTCAAGTTGTTGGCGATTGCCACGATGAATATCTTGTTGTTCGGGGATATCTATCTCACTTGTAATTTCATCATGTTTCCGTTCACTTTGTTATCATCGTTATTATTTGTGTTTCTTTTGTTGTTGTTGTTCTTGTTGTTGTCACTTTTCTCGTTTTCTCTTTGAGTTTCTTCAAGGGGTTTTTTTCTTTATTCGTGTGTAAAGGATGATGATAGCACTGTTGCATGTTGTTGTTTTAGTTGCTTTTATCTGCCAAAATGGCTTAAGGGCCGGATATTTGCTGGGCTGACTGACTGACTTTCATAACATTTCTAGCTTTGTATAATTTTACTTTCCTTTTTGCTGTTTTAGTTTCAGCTGTAGAATTGGAATCGGTGTAATGTGTTGGCTTGTCGACATGTGGACAGTAAGATCGGGGGTAGTTTTTGTTAATGGTAAGAAGGAAATAGAAGAAAATGTAAATGCTCGTTGTTTTAGAGGTTGTCGTATGTAACTTTGGACTTCTCTCTCTAGATCAGACGTGACCAAAAAGAGAACAGCCCAAAAGGTGAATGTATTCAAACTATTGGCAACTTATGACTGTGTGTTAGTGTGTTTTTATGCACGCACGCTACAAAACAAAAACAAATCAAAACATTATCTCTTTTTCGTGCGCTCTTTCTATGCATTCGGGTCGTATGTGTGTAAATTGCCGAAAAACTTCGACACCGCTGTGTCAAAGAAGAACACATTTGCTCTAGATCATGGCGATTTAACCTGATATCTGTGTGTGGGGAATGTATGTCCGTATTGTCAGATTATAGCAGAAATGCTCACGGCGATATTACCCAAGCAGGTACTGCATCGATAACACCTGCACCTACTCATGAAAATGCTATGGTGCCCTAATGGTTGTGATGTCTGGCAAGCTGTGGCAATCTCTTACACTCGTAGGATCGTCTTCATTCACCGTGCATAATGTGGACCTATCAATTTGCTCGGCCAGCACGGTACCCCTCTGGTAATTTTCAATGGTGGAATACCCAGGGTTTCGGAGTCGGAGTCGAGCAATTTTGCTGGAGTCTGATGTCGAAAAAGTCTGAGTCGAAAAAAAATAACTCGACTCCGGTAAATTTTTTTCTACATTATAGCAATATAACATTAAATTCGGGACACCAATTTTTATTCAAAAAATCATTATTTATATAAAAAACAAAAATATAAGAAAATAATTAAATAAACAGTATATTATACTAATTTACAGGGCGATTCACAGGATATCTATTATCCTTTGAAGTCAAATCTTTTCATCGATATTTTGATTATAAAATACATGTTGAGAATATTTTATGGTCCAAGTGATGCTTTAATTTTTGCAAGCAAAAGTAAAATTCTTTGATTTTCGAATTATAATTGGGCATTTAACGTCGTCTGTAGAAGTTCTACAAGTCTTCTGAAAAAGGATCTACTGGTCTTCTCACAAAGGTCTATTTTGAAGAGCTTTTACATTAAATTAGATAAAATCTTAATTATTAGATGATTCTATAAAAATCTAGAAATTCATCGATCGATTTTATTGTCATATTTTGTTGACCCGTTTTATGACAAAAAGTAATTTTTTAAGCCAAACATTAATATTTTGAGTTTTTCTGTCCACCATCTAATATTTTTACAAAATAGATCGATGAAGGACTAGACTTTGATGTTCTTGATAAGTCAACAAAAATATATGGCAATCGGTTTAGTTTTTGAGTTGGCACCGCAAAACGTTTTTATAAAAAGAGGGTTTTCGTATACGGCCATTTGCCTCAAAACTTCGTGGTATTTTTCAAGTTAAAATTCAGAAAGCAGATTTTGTTATGTTCTTTCAGATGAAGAAAATCTAAAAAAAGTTTGTAGTTTTCTTGGATAAAATTCATGAAAAATGGCTTTTTAAGGCTCTCGAAGCATTCTAAAATGTTGGCTTACATCCATTTTAAAACCGTTTCATGAATTGCTTATAATTTTTACCGCATGCAGTTTTTATTATTTTTATTGCCCCATCATTTTCACATATTTCATATTTTCTCACGGGGCAGAGTTCCTTCCAAAATTAACTCGTGCAAAAAAAAAACTCCAAAACCGACAAAAACTTTCTAAATTGTATTTTGTTGCCCTTTTTGAATGTATGATTCAGTAGAAATAATATAGATAGTTGAGTACTAATCAGAGTTCGAAAATAAACAGTACACTAACATAGTGTACCGCTCCGAGAACAGTATCACTAAAATATTTTTGGTGCCGTGACATAACTCCCAACGGACATAACTCCCAAAACGATTTTGGGAGTTATGTCCGCCTTGGTTTACGGACATAACTCCCAAATTTTTTGGGAGCTATGTCCGACCCCCCTTAGCGGACATAAGTCCCAATGGGAGTTATGTCCGTTTTTAAAATTGAAGTGATTTTTATTTAAATACAATTTTTTTCAAATGTATAAGAAAAAAATTAAAAATTAACTTTAAGTTCATATGCATTTTTCATTTCATAAAATAATTTATAATTGATTTAAATTTTTTAAGAAAATGAAGTACAAAATAAACGAGAAATGCAGCCTACAGGAAAATGAAAAGTTTTTGTTAAAATTCGCAGATACTTTCTGAAAAGAGATAAGCCCCGCTGGCGAAAATATTTTTAAAAAATCGCGCGAGTTTTTACAAAAATATTTTTACAATTTAAGAAGATAAAATTTTTTTTAGAAATATTTAAATACTTTCTGAAAAAAGGAAAGCGCCGCAGGCGAAAATATTTTTGAAAAAATCGCAAAAATATTCAGGTACTTTCTGAAAAACGAAAAGCGCCGCAGGCGAAATTTTTTTAAAAAAATCGCGCGATTTTTTACAAAAATATTTTCACAGTTTAAGAAGATAAAAGGTTTTTGTAAAAAATATGCAAACACAGTCTGGAAAACGAAAAGCGCCGCAGGCGAAAATATTTTTGAAAAAAATCGCGCGATTTTTTACAAAAATATTTTCACAATTTAAGAAAATAAAATGTATTTGTAAGAATATTTAAACACTTTCTGAAAAAACGAAAAGCGCCGCAGGCGAAAATATTTTTGTAAAAAATCGCGCGATTTTTTCAAAAATATTTTCACAATTTAAGAAAATAAAAAGGTTTTGTAAAAGTTTTCAAATACTTTCTGAAAAATGAAAAGCGCCGCAGGCAAAAATATTAAAAAAATCGGGCGATTTTTTACAAAAATATTTTCACAATTTAAGAAAATAAAAAGTTTTTGGAAAAGTATTCAAAAATATTTTCACAATTTAAGGAGGTAAAAAGTCGAAAATATTTCTGAAAAAAATCGCGCGATTTTTTAAAAAAATATGTTCACAATTTAAAAAGATATAAAGTGTTTGTACTAATATTCAAATACTTTCTGAAAAACGAAAATATTTTTGAATAAATATCGCAATTTTCTTAACAAATATTTTTACAATTTAAAACTTCTCCTAACTGCTACTTACATAATTTCGGGCATAATTTCGTTTTTAACTAATTTTATGAAATCAGGAGGATTTTGTGGATACTTCGGTATTGGTTGGCACTTAGGCCTTCTCAAATGTATAATTCCGCTTACGTTCTAACTTCTACTCCAAAATTTAAAAAAAAAATTATAACTATAAATTTCAAAATTAAGGAAAAAAATAATTTATAAATTAAGAAAAACTCGTTGGGAGTTATGTCCGCTATTTTTTTGGGTGTTATGTCCGCTTTGCTTCACGGACATAACTCCCAAAGAATTTTAGGAGTTATGTCCGCAAAGTGCTGCGGACATAACGCCCAAAATCATTTTGGGAGTTCTGTCCGTGGGAGTTATGTCCGGGCACCTGTATGTATACATATTAATTAATAACGTTGGGAACTTAAGTAGAAAATATGAAAAACATTGATTCGGTTGTTGTACAATGGCGCACTACAAATTGTAGTGTTCTGACTGTGGATACATGAGTTTATTATGATTTGTGAGGAAAATTAAATATTTTATAATTTTTTTTTAATAAATACAAATTAAAAAATAAAATTTAATAGAACACGTGAAAACGCCTGATTTGATTTTTGGACAATAATAAAAATCGTAGTGTTCGGTTGCGGAGCACTAAAAATCGTAGTGTTCAGACTGCCGGATCACTAAAAATCGTAGTGTTCCGACTGCCGGATCACTAAAAATTTTAGTGTTCCGACTGCGGGATCTCTGAAAATCGACTGCCGGATCACTAAAAATTTTAGTGTTCCGACTGCCGGATCTCTAAAAATCGAAACAACGGAACAATAAAAATCGTAGTGTGTACTGCGGAGTACTAAAAATCGTAGTGTTCCGACTGCCGGATCACTAAAAATCGTAGTGTTCCGACTGCCGGATCGCTAAAAATCGTAGTGTTCCTACTGCCGGATCACTAAAAATTGTAGTGTTCCGACTGCCGGATCTCTAAAAATCGAAACAATGGAATAATAAAAATCGTAGTGTTCGGCTGCGGAGCACTAAAAATCGTAGTGTTCCGACTGCCGGATCAAAAAAAAATCGTAGCGTTCCAACTGCCTGATCACTAAAAATTGTAGTGTTCCGACTGCCGGACCTTTAAAAATCTAAACCATGGAACAATAAAAATCGTAGTGTTCGGCTGCGGAGCACTAAAAATCGTAGTGTTCCGACTGCCGGATCACTAAAAATTGTAGTGTTCCGACTGCCGGATCTCTAAAAATCGAAACGCTGTTAATTATAATTTCTGAGGAAAATTAAATATATTATGGGTTGTGGGACGAGTAAAAATTAAAAATTAATAAATAAAATGCACGTATTTTAAATTAGTTACAAACGTTGAGAGAAACATCATTATTAATTGATGAATATTGTTTCTTGTACAAATGGCAACAGGTACAATTTCCACAAAATAGTAAGTGTGTGGTTGTATTTATCCCGAAATCATAAAGTTGACTTTAAATGTACAAGTCTACTTGGGAAAATCCACATACTTTCTTCAACTGCATTCACTGAGGAATTTTGCTTTAGATACAAAAAGTTACAGGTGCAATTTCCGCAAACAGTGTGTTGTTATCAATATTTTCCGTTCCTTATTTCTTTTGTTCACATTAAAAAATTAAGTAATTCATGAAGATCAAGAAGACAATTTTTCTACGAATATGTACAAAGTATTGTTATTCTGATACGTATATACTGAGCGTATAAATGTGCAACCACCGTAACGTGTAATATTTTAGATTATATGTAACAACAAATTTAATTTATAGTCATATTTTCTACTAACGTTCTAAAATTTGGTAACTAATTTTTAGTATTTATTAATTTTAACTTGACCCAAAAGCCATCAAATATTTAATTTTCCTCATAAATCATAAGAAACAGAGGATTACCTAAACGTCCAACAGTAAAATTTTTACTGCTCCATTGTCCAAAAACCAGTCAGATGTTTTTCACATTTCCTACTAATTTTTATTTCTTAATTTGTATTTATTAAAAAAAAAAAATAAAATATTAAATTTTCCTCACGAATCATAATACACTCATGTGTGGTACATTACCTTATTGTATTGCACGTGGTACACTACGATTTTTAGTTATCCGGCAGTCGGCACACTACGATTTTTAGTGATCCGGCAGTAGGAACACTACGATTTTTAGTGCTCCACAACAGAACACCACGATTTTTATTGCTCCATTGTTTCGATTTTTAGATATCCGGCACTCGGAACACTACGATTTTTAGTGCTCCACAGTCGAACACTACGATTTTTGGTGCTCCATTGTCTAAAATCAGATGTTTTACACATTTTCTTCTAATTGTTAGTTATTAAATAATTTAATAAATAATTTATTAAATAATAAATAAATACATATTTATTTATTCTAAAAACATAAAATACTTAATAAACACATAATAAACAGACGATTATCTTAACATTATTATTAGTGTTTCGGCTCGTGGTACGCTACGATTTTTAGTGTTCCATTGTCCAAAAACCAAATCAGATGTATTTCACATTTTCTTTTAATTTTTATTTATTAAAAAAATATATATATGCAATATTTAATTTCCACTGAAATCATAATAAATTAATGTATGGTTCATTACCTTATAGTTTCAAAACGTGGTACAAAACGATTTTTAGTGCTCCGGCACGACGATCTTTGTGCTTCATTCCACAAAAACTAAATATTGTTTTTTCATAATTTTGACCAAATTTCGCAATGTGTTTAACTAATTTAAACATACATGGATGTAACAGTTTATCTTAATTTTTATTTGATCAAATTTAACCAAATATTTAATTTTCCTAAGAAAACATAATACCTTTATTATTTTTTAGTGTTCCAACACGTGGTGCACTATGATTTTTAGTGATCCGGCATGCGGTACACTACGATTATCGTTGTGTTCCGGTACAGTATCACTAAAATATTTTTTAGTGTTTGTGTTCCGGAGCGGTACACTATCGTAGTGTACCTATCCACCTTGGTACGGTACAGAACGGTACGGTACGATACCATAGTGTTTATTTTCGAACACTGGTACTAATACCCTTTCTAAAGAATACGTTAGGAAAAGCCAACAAATTAGCATGTATGGGCCAAATATAGGAGCAGGTGAAACATTTTTGCAACTTTTATTAATTTTAGTGGTATAGGAATTTACCCTCGGAGTCGGAGTCGTGAAAAAAAACTGGTCTGGAGTCGGAGTCGAGCCAAAAATATCTCCACTCCGAAACCCTGGGAATTCCAAAGCTCATAGTAGACATTGAAGTCTCCTAGAACCAGACTTTATTGCCCTCCAAAAGCATACTAATATCAGGTATACCCTTATACATTCCGTCCGTTGATTTCAGACCTTCCGTTTTTGTGCTAAATTTGGTACTACTATTTGGGATTTTTTCATACGATCCTCTTAAAATATATCCTATGTTTTACTTGTGTTATCTTTGTGTGTGTTGTGCCTTAAAGATGGCATATCACAAAATCATATCATTATCACAGAAATGACCTCAAGCTATCATTCTATGGTTAATTCATGATTATGTCGAATTGTGGTCTTTTGTTGGACTTGCTTTTTAACTATGAGAAAATCTGCTGAAAGGCAAGTTGTTGGTTTGTCGTGAACTTTATTGACAGAATGTCACTGATTTATGTGCATATTTTGTGAGTTTTATGTGGTAGCAAAACAATAAGAGGGAAAAGAAAATACAGACGTAGTACACATGACTCTGAGCGTAGCTATGCAAAAAGAACAGCAGTAGGAATGAAAATGTATTCGCCATTGTGATGCACACGCATAATTAGCAACCAAACAATCAGTTGCTTTTCCTGAATACTAATAATTTCCTCAAAGTATGTTCGTAATTTCAGTTGTTAGTAGGGGAAATGCATATAACCATTTTCATTACACTCCAGCTATGAAATTACCTTCCAACTTGTGACAATATTTTCTTCCAAGTGAGATTGGATGGCATGGTACATCCACGCCTATGGGTGGTCATAAATATTTTTTTCTCTTTCTAATAAACAAGTTGTAAAATTCTTATTTGATTACTTGACTTCGTCCTTCGTTCTAAGAACAAAAATCATGGATCACACTATGATGACACTTTTATATGAAGCCATATTGTGGCACATCGTAAAAGCAAATTCCTGTACTTTGAACATTAAGTGGAGGAAGAAGCAAACTTATGTTATGTAGTTGTTGTTGCAGTTATGCATTAATCGAAGATATTAAATTGCTGCGAAGGGAATGATGGGCATAAGAAAAGATCAAAAGATATATTACAGTATGAAGAATATACATTTGTTGTGTGAATGAATATTTCGACATAATTAGATATCTTTATCAGTGGAGATGTTAGAATTTTACAACCAATAACTCTCTTCACTAAGTGAGCAAAACAATAAAAATAGCTTCAGCGATAATATATTTCTATAAGATATTTACCATTGATGGTCGGGTCTATTTAAATAGGTGGAATAATGAGAGACAGTTGTTTGTGTTCATATATTTTTTGTTCACTACGTGAGCGGCAGTACATTCCGGAGTGCCTGCTCCGAGCTCTTTCGATCCGTTCCGGGATATACACGAATCCTTGGCCATGGATCTGGTTAGTCGTTTGCCAGATACGCATCCACAATCGTAGGCTTTATGAGTAGGAGGGACATCATTGTCGCCGCGAAGCTTCCAACGTTGCGATAGTTACAACGTTTTGCGAATGGATCCTACATGAAGCGGAGGAAAGAGATTTGCCTTTCTTATACACCAGTCTGTGCAGTCGATTGAGCTTGCTCTACACTTTTTTCATATGTAATTCGAAACATTCCAGTTGTAATTCGTAACATTTCATTTCTAATTCGATTATTCTATTTTTAATTCGTAACATTTAATTTGTAATTCGAGAATTCCATTTATAATTCGAATTATTCCATTTGAAATTCGATTTATTCTATTTGTAATTCGAATTATTCTATTTGTACTTCGAATTGTTTTATTTGTAATTCGAATTATTTTATTTGTGATTCGAATTATTCCATTTGAAAGCATGGGATTGTGTTTGTTACATGATATGTATTTCGGATTCTCAATGGAAAGAAAATCTACACGCCGAAAACGACCAGTATAGGTCGATATTTATACCCTACACCACTATGTGGGGAGGGTATTATAAGTTGGTTTTGGCCAAAAAGTTTGTAACGCATCGAAATAATGGTCGTAGACCCATACTTATATATACCAAAATGAATGTATCGACGAGCTGAGTCGATCTGGCTATGTGTGTCCGTCCGTCCGTCCGTCTGTCCGTCTGTCCATCTAAACCTTGTAATCACGCTACAGGTCGCAATTTTGATCGGATCGTCACGAAATTTTGGATGTTGATGGGGGTCCCGGAGGGGAAGAAGCCTATTGATTTTGGTGATGGTCGGATAATATTTAGGGGTCGGAACGGGCAAAAAACTTATGTGGCTAAAAAGACAATGTTCTTTTCCAAAGCGAATATCTCAGCTTCTATACGGGGTATACCAAAAGCAAAACCTGACAATAAAAGTAGAAAATATCACCTTTCTAACGATGTAAAGTAGGTTCTCGTAGGTGATCAAACAACGAAGATATCACAATAGTCGCAAATAAAACTCAAATTTTCATTTTTGCAATTTTAATTATAATGACGAATATCACAGCTTTGGTTGGGGACTTTCCAAAATCAAAGCCTGGCTGTGAAAGTAGAAGATCCCGTCTTTACAATAATGTAAACTAGGTCGGCGTAGGTGACCAAATAACGGAGCTATCGCAATAGTAGGTAATACATCCCATTTTTCCACTTTTTTGGAAATCACGCTACAGGTCTCAATTTTGATCGGATCGTCACGAAATTTTGAGGATTAGTGGTAGGGGTCACACAGATGAAGAAGCCTATTGATTTTGGTGATGGTCGGATAATATTTAGGGGTCGTAATGGGCAAAAAACTTATTTGGAGAAAAAGACAACGTTTTTTTCCAAAGCGAATATCTCAGCTTCAATATAGGGTATACCAAAAGCAGAACCTGGCCATGAAAGTAGAAAATATCGCCTTTCTAATGATGTAAAGTAGGTTCTCGTAGGTGATCAAACAACGAATATATCGCAATAGCCGCTAATAGAACCCAACTTTTTATTTTTGCGATTTTAATAATAATGACGAATATCACAGCTTCGGTTGGGGATCTTCCAAAAACAAAGTCTGACTATGAAAGTAGAAAATCCCATCTTTACAGTGATGCAAAGTAGGTTGGCGTAGGTGGCCACATAACGGAGATATCACAATAGTCGGTAATACATCCCATTTTTTCATTTTTTTGTAATCACGCTACAGGTCGCAATTTTAATCGGATCGTCACGAAATTTTGGGGGCTAATGGGGATCCCACAGAGAAAGAAGCCTATTGATTTTGGTGATGGTCGGATAATATTCAGAGGTCGGAATGGGCAAAAAACTTATTTGGAGAAAAAGTCAACGTTTTATTTCAAAGCGAATATCTCTGCTTCTAAAAGGGGTATATCAAAAGCAAAACCTGCTGATGAAAGTGGAAAATATCACTTTTGCAACGATGTTACGTAGGTTGTCGTAGGTGGTCAAACAACGAAGATATCGCAAAAGCCGCTAATAGAACACAACTTTTCATTTTAGCGCTTTTAATAATAATGACGAATATCACAGCTTTGGTTCCGGACCTTCTAAAAGCAAAGTCTGACAATGAAAGTAAAAAATCCCATCATTACAATGATGTAAAGCAGGTTGGCGTAGGTATCCAAATAACGGAGATATCGCAGTAGTCGGTAATACATCCCATTTTACCACTTTTTTGGAAATCACGCTACAGGTCGCAATTTTAATTGGATCTTCACGAAATTTTGGGTGTTATTGGGGGTCCCACAAAGGAAAAAACCTTTTGATTTTTGATAATGGTCGGATATTATTCAGGGGTCGGAATGTGACAAACAAAAATATTTGGAAAAAAGGCCAACGTTTTATTTCAAAGTTAATATCTCCCTTCTGTAGGAGGTATATCGAAAGCAAAACCTGGCAAGGAAAGTAGAAAATATCACCTTTACAACGATGTGAAGTAGGTTGTCATAGGTGGTCAAACGACAGAGATATCGCAATAGTCGGTAATGCATCCCTTTTTCCATTTTTGTGCAATCACACTACGAAATTTTGATCAGATCCTCACGAAAGAAGCCTATTGATGGTTGGCATACACCCACTTTTCCATTTTTTCTTTGTGTTGTACTGTCGATGCTCTTAAATGCGTTTCAAAAAAATTGACCTGTGTTAATGTAGACATTCAGAGCAAAGGCGCTAAGCTATCCCAATTTTAATATTTTGAATTTTATTAGTCAAAAGCTTATGAACAGGGGTAGTGGTGTAGGGTATCACATAGTCGGCCTTGGCTCACTTGTTTGGTATATACCCTATGAGTTTTACACTATGATGTCTGCAATTTTGAATCCCGGATTCTCATTGGCTAGAAAATATCGAAGTCTCATTGATATTAAACATTGTAAAGTGTAATTCATTCTATAAACGAAAGAAAACTAATTATGTCATGTTACCACATTTAAAACCGGGTTACATACGGTTCTACAGAACCGATTACTGCAAAGTGGGCACATGGCGTTATTTTTTCAACCAGTTCGCCACATGATGTTCTTGCGCGGCTTACTTTTTCACATGTGTAATTTGACACTTATATCACGATATCTCAAGAATGGTGACACTGTAATTTGTAATCATCCAACTTTTACTTTAGTCGATTTCTGATAGGTCTTACCGTTTTTGAGAAAAATCAAAAAAACTAAATAAGTCCACCAAAAGTGACATCTGACCTTGAATAACTTCGTTTGCACACATGGATCGATGGGGACTTTTAAGACGTTACTTCTATTGGCAAACCCTAGCTTTCCACAAAAATTCAGCTTTGTGGAAATTTTAGCTATTTCCCTCTTATACGCATGTCTATTGTGACTGGACTATACAACTCAACGGGGTTTTTACTTCACGAAGAGAAAAAAATATAGTTCGCTTTTGTTGTAACAACAATATTTTTTTTTATACCCTCAGCATATATGCTAATGAGGGTATATACACTTTCGTACGGGCAAAATGTGCCTCATCGAAATAATGGTTTTAGACCCCAAGTATGTTTGGACGAAATGTGTTTCAGACAATTTGGAGTCGATTTAGAAATGTCCGTCCGTCTGTCTGTCTGGCTCGTGCGCACGATAACTGTCGAACGAATGAACCGATTAGGTCCAAAATTTGCCTTTCGCAATATTTTGTCCAAACTTAGTTAAAGTTCGAAGATGGGTTATATCGATCCACTCTTTCCGGTACCTCCCCACAAAAGTTCGGAAATATTCGGCAAATTTGTGCGCACGATAACTCTTAAAGGAAGTAACCGATTTGGTCCATACATTGCACATCGTGTCAGACTTAGATGAGGTTCCAAAATGGACTCAATCGGTCCATTCCTTCGGGTACCTCCCACACAAAATTTCGGAAAAGTTCAGTTTAGGAACTGTTCACGAATCGCTTTGATTTTTGTTGTGGCAACTTGCATTCACTGTCCCCCATATAACGGTATAAGATTCATCAGGGGCAAGTTCATACCTCTTGAGAAAATAGCCTCAAAGGTACAAAAAAGCCCTATGATACCGTTGGAGCCCAAGATAACTCTCGAGCGGATCTGCCGATAAAGTCCACAAGTTGGTCTTTGTAATATTTTGTACAAACTTAGTTTAAGTTCGAAGATAAGTCATATCGGTCCACTCCTTCAGGTACCTCCCCCACAAAAGTTCAAAAATGTTCGGAAAAATTGTGCAAACGATAACTCTTGATAGAAGAAAACCCTCCTAAATACATAGGTTTTTTTTTTGGAAAAAGTATATCAATCCACGCAGGCTGAGGGTATATCGACTGATACTTTTTTAGTTGTTGTTCCAACAATTCATTTGTTTTGTTCAAGCATGCAATTGCAAATCCAAACATACCATCGTTTACTCCAAACATGCAAAACAAAAACAACTTTCGAAATTGTCGAAGAAACAAGTAATAATCAGTCAGCTGTACTGACATACCCTCAGTCACTGACCAAAAAAAGAGAACCAAACCAAAAACATTAAATATGCACGGTGCTTTTGAAACAATTTTAAATGGAAGGTGCTTACACCTTGGAATACAATGTTCATAGATGAGAAAAATCGAAAAACAAAAAAATCGCCGGAGCGCTTTTTAAATAAATCGCGATTTAAGTTGACATTTTTAGGGGTTGTTTAGGTTTGCACAATTTTGCTTAGAAACCACAAGTCCTATCAAAATGGGACTTAAGAAAATAGTGTAGCTATGAAAATTCTCTAAAACATTGACCTCTATGGTATTCTTGTCGGTTTTACCGTTTTTGAGATATAGAAGTTCAAATTGGGACAATTCAAAGTCAATTCAATTCTGTATCGCCCCCTTATAAAACAATGTCATGAAGGGTGCGCCTTAACTAACTTTTGATGAAAACCGCTTACACAGGGGAAGTTTTTGTGAATTCTGAAACAGCAATGTTCACAGATGAGAAAAATCTAAAAACAAGAAAAAATCGCTGTAGGGATTTTTAAATAAATCGCGGTCAAAATTCACATTTTTAGGTGTATTTTAGGTTTTCACGATTTTGCTTGGAAACCGCAAGTCCAATCGAAATGGAGCTAAAGAAAATGTTGTAGCTGTGAAAATTTTCTACAGGATTGACGTTTATCATTTGTTCCCAGCCTGTACCATTTTTGAGATAAAGAAGCTCAGTTTACATTTTTAGGTTTTTTTGTTAGGGTTTCGCGATTTTGCTTGAATACGGTAAGTTTTATCGATATGGGACCTGAGAAAATCTTAAAGCTGTGAAAATTCTCTACAAGACTGGCTTAAGTAACCTATCCTAAGTTGTACCATTTTTTTAGATATATAAGTTTAAATTGGGTATTTGCAGTCATGACATTGTTTTATAAGGGGGAGATACAGAATTGAATTGAATTTGAATTCTCCCAATTTGAACTTCTGTATCTCAAAAACGGTAAAACCGGCGAGAATACCATAGAGGTCAATCTGTAGAGAATTTTCATAGCTACAATATTTTTTTAAGTCACATATTTATAGGACTTGCGGTTTCTAAGCAAAATCGTAAAAACCTAAACAACCACTAAAAATGTCAACTTAAATCGCGATTTATTTAAAAAGCGCTCCGGCGATTTTTTTTTGTTTTTCGATTTTTCTCATCTATAAACATTGTAGTTTCAGAATCCGCAAAAATTTCCGAGGTGTAAGCACCTCCATTTAAAATTGTTTCAAGAGCACCGTGTATGCCGTATATCAAATATTGATTTTGGAATATGTGTGATTTGTTCTGTTTAGAAAATAAAATGTGTCGGTATTTTAAATTATTTTATTCAATTGATTTCTTCAAAATAATGAATGAAACCGCCTTTAAAGCGTGTCTATAAAATTTTTATTTTTTCCAAGAATGTGCTGCATAAATTTCTTTTAAGATTTTCGGTGTTATTCACGAGAGTAGAACGTAAACTACTCGACAGCTACAAAGCAAGTGAGTTATTTTGACATTCTCTTTCTACAAAAGACAGTCCTTTGGAAATACATAAACACAAATTTACATGGAAAAGTGTACGTTTACGTGTTATTTCGTATGGCTTGTCGGTCGCATAGATTTTCGTTTCGAATTTGTTTACATGAATAGAAAATAAATTTGTTCCACTTCGGAAACGCAAGAAAGCTTTCGGCCGACATACACAAACAGGGGTTAAAGTTATCTTGCACAATAGCCATGTTAGTATGTGCCGGCAGGATTTTGGAGCTTTTGGGCCAATATCTCAGGAAGTACTGACTTACTCTGGAAAACAAAATGTACTGTTGTAAATGAGCCCGCTAGAACAACCTACTGAAAAAAGAATTAAAACGATGCAAGAGGAGCCCTTAAAGTTCACTTTTTCCGAATTTTGTGTGGGAGATACCCGAAGGAGTGGACCGATATAATCCATATTCCAACCTGATACATGACTGGATGAAATAATACGATGGGCAAAGTCTGCACCAATCAGAAACTCCCTGCCAGAATTATCTTGCGGATTTGCCATTTTGGTTTGTGCCGTCAGGGTTTCTTGGAGCTCTTAGGCCAATATCTCAGGAAGTATGGACTTGCGCAAGAAAAAAATTGTACCATCGTAAAGGAAGCCGTAAGGACAACCTACTGAAAACAATTTCAAAACGATCCGAGAGTAGCTCTTAAACTTCACTTTATCCAAATTATGTGTGGGAGGTACCTGAAGGAGTGGACCGGATTGGAATCCGATCTATATCTAGAAGGAATAATACGATGTGCAATGTTTGGCCAAAACGATTGCTCCCTTCGAGAGTTATCGTTCACACCCTTTTACAGAACTTGTTGAACTTTTGTGGGGAAAGTACCCGAAGGTGTGGACCGATATAGCACATCTTCGAACATAAACTAAGTTTGGACAGAATATTACGATACCCAAAATCTGGTTCAAATCGAGAGTTATCGTGCGCACCAGACAGACGGGCTTGGCTAAATCGACTACAAATTGTCTGAAAGGAATTTCTTCTAAACACACTTGGGGTCTAAAAGCGTTATTTCGATGAGGCACATTTTTGGTCGTATCAAAGGGTATATACCCTTTCTAGCCTAAAGGCTGAGGGTAAAATAATAAAATTGTCCAGCAGACAAAAACTGTTGTTGGATATGACAACAACTATTGTTGGATATGACAAAAACAATTGTTGTAATTAACAACAAGTAAGAACGGCGTTAAGTTCGGCCGGGCCAAATTGTATTGAAGTAAAATGGAATAATTAGTTTCCTTTCGTGTATGAAGAAGACTTAATACTAAATTTCAGCAATTTCGGTAAAACAATGTGAGGCACCATTCTATGGGGGCTATTTCAAAACGTTGATCTATACCGACAAATTTCTGACGAAAAGTTTTTAGGCTCAAAAAAGACTAAATACCAAATTTCCTATATTTCGGTAAGAGAATGTGGCTAAAACTAAAAAATACCGAAAATCAAGAAGTAAGCTTCTATGGGGATATAGGAAGACGTGGACATATAGTGATAATACTCTTCTGGAATATTTTATAACTCTTGGAAGACGAAATAACGAATTTTAGCCATTTCGGTTGGATATTGACGTCGCAATCTTCAGTATTACGAAAATCCGGAGGTACCGTTCTATGGGGGCTATATCAAAATGTGGACCTATACCGACAATTTCTAGTCAGAAATGGGGCAATATTAAATCGTGGACCTGTACAGACATATTTCTGGCGAACAGTTTTATATCACATTGAAGACTAAATACAAATTGCAGCCATTTTGGTGGAATATTGAAGACACAACCTTCAAAATACAAAAATCGGCAGGTACTTTTCCATGGGGGCTATATGAAGGCGTGGACTTATACCGACAAATTTAAAGGGGAAGTTTGAGTACCCCCAACGAAGTATAAATACTAAATTTCAACCATTTTTGGTAGGATAATGAAGCTAAAACCTTAAAAATACCGAAAATGGGAGGTACCGTTCTATGGGGGCTATATGAAGGTGTGGACCGATAACGACAAAATTTTGGGGAACGTTCTCTACCCCTAAAGAAGACTACGTACCAAATTTCAGCCATTTTGGTAGGATAATTAAGCTAAAACCTTAAAAATACCGAAAATCGGTACGTACCAAATTTCAGCCATTTTGGTAGGATAATTAAGCTAAAACCTTAAAAATACCGAAAATCGGGAGGTACCGTTCTATGGGGCCTATATCAAAACGTGGACCGATATATCCCATTTTCAATACCGATCCCGCAAGTAATTAAAACTTCTGTACCAATTTTTGACTCTCTATCTTCAAAATTGCGAGCTGTATCTTGATTTCAACAGACAGACAGACGGATGGACGGACGGACATGGTCAAATCGACATTGAATTTTATGCTGATCAATAATATATATACTTTATAGGGTCTCCCACGAATATTTCGATGTGTTACAAACGGAATGACAAATTTAATTATACCCTCCATATGGTGGAGGGTATAAAAACGATTCTTGGACTCACAATATTACATGCGGAATCTAACAAAATCTTTATAATACATATTTTGCTTTTCGAATATTGTTGGATCAATCATGTTTTCATACAAATTCGACCACTGTATGATGTTGAATATGCTGGGGCACGCAGACAATCATTAATTTTATAAGGTGAGCATGTTAACCACAGGACAACAGTAATACATATCTATGACATAGTTTTTCATCCTTGCAAAAAATTTATTCGGGCAAACGTTTTATTTATCCGACATTGAACTACTTGCGGTAAACACTCAATATTTTCCGGATATTACGAGAATCAGCTGCTTAACAACACTTCTCAATCCGTATCGATGTGACACGTCATCGCTTCTATATATTAAAGGGTTGTTCATCATTACTTTCTAAACCGTGTGCATTGTGTCGTGGAGCGACTTGGACAGATTTAAGCATTCAAACCATTCGTCTACTATTGATTTTCTTCAAGCCGAATAATGAATACTGTATCTTATTTCGGTTACATTCAATGCATACTTCTTCAATTGGTGCTGAAATAGTTTCATAGCTGCCACTGTTGGATAAGAATAGTGTCTTTCCAATTTCATAACATTTTTAAATAGAAATTTCTACGACGGACTTAACGCCTTTTTTTCTTGTTAATTGTATCCTTGATCTTAGACTAACTTAATGTACATTCATACAAATGTCAAAGTGCGTGAATCGCATAATGACCTTATAATAATTCAAGGATTTAAATTTGTCTTTTCTTCATACAGATATCACTGCAAACTGAAATTTAAAATTTTCATATCAGCTCATTCAAGCATTAACAATATATATATTTTTTGTCACCAACAGCAGCAAGCACACCATTGAAATGCAATTGGAATATCAATCTTTTTCCGAAGTGCTTGCTCACCTTGAAAGCATTCTAACGTAAACATTGCAACGCTTTTTGTTTTTATGCTGTTACCATGGCACAGGCAACTGCTGCATCATCATCGCCATAAGCTTTGGGGCGTAAGAATTGCAGTAATTTTATGCCACCTTCTTCACAGCTATTGAATAAAACATAATAGCTGTGTGAGCGTGCAAAAGGTAATACTCTACAACATCAACCGGATGTTTTAGTTTCTTCTACAAAGTCGTTGTTGTCAATTTTTACTTTTTTGTTTGTTTGTTGTGAATAATTTCATGCTACACAGCAAAAAAGAAAAGAAAAAACTAATGATATTCTCAAGTTTAATATTCATTTAAGCTAGTTTTTGTGTGTTATGTGAAAGTTTCTAGTTGTTAGGGATGACGGGCCACATAGGGACATTTGCGATTTCAGAAATACTAGAAATATAAAATCAAACAAAACTTAGAAAATTGTTACCACATGATTTTAAAAATCGTCATACATTTGCAACAATACGGGTTAAAAAAACTTTCGATATGCCATCCCTACTTTCTACCCTAGTTAGGTAGGTGTTGTTAAGTGTCTACAATTAGAAAAATCCATTAGCAACGAAAGTGCGTTTCTTACGGCTAAAATCACAAAGCCTGTCAGGGGGAAACAACGTGCATATGAATAAGTGTGTGTATGTGTGAATGTTGGTATTAATGTTTGTGATGACACTTCAGCTTCTTTGCTCCATTTTCTTAAATTGCAACATCAAAATTCACTTTTAACAGCTGCAATCTTGTTTAGTCGTATTTTAGTGCCAAGCAAAATATTTCTGCTGATGTCTAGTTTTATAACATTTAAATCAGACGTAAAGGTCGGGGGCGAAATTTTCAAAAGTAGTTGTCTTAGTCTAAAAGGGACATAACATACATAAATGTTATTCTGTGAGCCACCAATATCTCGCTTCCCAAGGCGTATTATGTACTTCTGCATAGTTCCTTTTAGGCATATACATAGAATGACTTTCTGAGTCGATTTATGCATGTCCGTTCGTCTGACAATGTATTTATGTAATCTAAGTACAGGTCGCATTTATTGCCCGATTCAAATAAAAATTGGAAAAGGTCACTTTTTTGTCAAAGGATGAACGCTATTTACTTTGGAAAAAAACGGTTCAAATTTGGATATAGCTTCCATATATATTTTCACCCGATATGAGATCTTTGGTTCACCAAACAGACAAATTCTGTCCGATTTTGATTAAACTCGAAACATGTGACGGCATTTGGTTTAGAAATAAGTTTGCCAAATTATATTGAAATCGGTTCAGATTTGGATATAGCTACCATATACATATATTTTCACCCCATTTGAGGTCTTTGGTTCACCAAAACGCATATGGCGCGCCTTAACTAACTTTAAATGAAAGGTGCTTACACCTGGAAAGTTTTTGCGGATTCTAAAACTACAATGTTCATAGATGAGAAAAATGAAAACACAAAAACAAAATCTAAAAATTTTGCCTTTTTAGGCGAAGATCATTATTTTTAGTATTAATTTTTAATTAATTTCTCGTTGGAATCGAGCTTAATGATCATTGATCAATAATGCAAGTGGAAAGCCGACGATTCGAACCCACAAACCCACCACTATGTGACATGCATGTCTCGCCTTCGGTAAAGGCTGTCCTCGAACTTTTCTTCTTTCGTCTGAGGGATTTTTAAATAAATCGCGGTCAAATTCACATTTTTAGGGTTTTTTAGGTTTTCATGATTTTGCTTGGAACCCGTAATGGCCCCGGCACATACGGTCCGTTTTGAGTCGCGTCACGCGTTGAAAACAACAACCACATGAAAAATGTGCAAGTGATGCCAAGTTTGTTTTTGAATTTTTCATGTGGTTGTTGTAACGCAACGCTCCACGCGCCGTATGTGCCGCGGCCATAAGTCTTATCGAAATGGAACTTTGACTGCGTTTTATTTAAAAACGCTCCGGCGCACAGTGGTTCAGAAACGTTTTTTCCTGGTCAAAATTCTGTAACTTTTGAACGGATAGAGATATATTCATAATTCTTTTTTTGTTAGACAGATAACACAATCAGCTTTTAGACGAATTAAAGTTCGTAAAGTTCGGTTTGGTAGGTGCAGAGAAATTCAAGGTCAAAGTTAAACTTTTGAGTTTTTTAACTATTTTTCATCAAAATATGAGTGTTTTTGTGGTTTTTATATCTTCCTATGTATTAAAGATGGTCAAACACCAACAAATAAACAAAATAATTACCAAAAAAAAAAAACTAAAAAATAAATTCGAAAAAATTTCGAAAAAAATTTTTTTTTCAAAAATTTGTAAAAAAAAATTTTACAAAAAAATTTAAATTTTTTCAAAAATTAAAAAAATTCTCCTTGGGTTTTAATAAAACTTATATAACTCGTATAAAAACTCATATACTCAACAAAGTTGTAATTTGTGTCAAAAAAACTGTAATTCATATGGAAACAGTATAGAAAAACACACATTTTTACCCATGTAATTTCAATAAATTGAAAAAAGTGTTAAACGGACGGAACGGGACGGGTACAAAAGTATATATGGGCTGGAAGAGGACACTTTCGGACATCTTTCTGTGAAAACAGAACTTTGTTCCATGTTGTTCCACAAAAGTTCTACTCCACTAAATTTGGAATTTCATAAAATTTAGTACCCGTGGAAAAATAAAATAGATCATGTTGTGTAAACGCTACGGTAATTTACTAAAACGATTTTTAAAGGCTACAATCCTACCTACCTTACAAAAAAACAATGAACACAATAACTGTTATAGTTTCAGAGAAATAGCTTCGTCTTTCTCCAGAAATTTGCAAAAATTACGTATTTCCCAAAAATGGGGAAAATGCGGAAAATGCTCGTTTTTAGTGGCACGCCACGCCCACACCTTCCAATATTTGGGCCTAATTTTTTGGTTTCCTTAGTTTCAATATGTTTACTATCGAATCCCATATAGAAATTTAATATCTTTGACAAAACAAAATTTTGATTTTTGGCCAGGAAAATCGATTCCTGAACCATTGTGCGGCGATTTTTTTCTTGTTTTCGAATTTTTCTCATCTATGAATATTGCTGTTTCAGAATCCCAGGAACTTCCTAAATGTAGGCAGTTTTCATTTCGTTAGTTAAGGCACACCGTGCGCAAATTCTGTCCGATATTGATGCAATTTGAAACGTGTTACTGAATTTGGTCTAAAATTAAGCTTGCCAAATTATTTTGAAATTGGTTCAGATTTGGATATAGCTCCTATATATATCTTTTCGCCCGATTTTATGTATTTGGTGCACTAATCACGCTACATATGTCCGATTTTTATGAAATTTGAAATGTTTGTTGGAAGTCGGTCTAGGAATAAGTTTGCCAAATTATATTAAAATCGCTTCCGATTTGGATATAGCCCCCATATATATCTTCACTCGATTTGTAGTATTTTGTGCACCAAACACGCAAATTCTGTCCGATTTTGATGAAATATGAAACGTGTGAACGAATTTGGTCTTGAAATAAGTTCGCCAAATTATATTGGTACTGAATTGGTAATAGCACCCATATTTTTTCGCCCGATTTATTATATTTTATGCACCGATCACGAAATGTTGGTATCTCCAATTTTGATTAAAATTGGAATGTTTGACGGAATTGTGACGTAAAGGTGCAGCTTATTACTTTCATTACTGAAGAGAAAATATGCAATTATTCCATGTTGTATACAAATTCAATGTGGTGTAGGGCATCATATAGTCGGCTCAGCCCGACTTTGATCTTGTCCTTACTGGTTAATTAAAAATTTTTCTTTTCGCGCTTCATTAACGATTTTTGGTTAGGTTGGTTAGATAAGTTCGAATCCACTTGCGAGTCTGGGTTTGATACAGATACAGACAAAAATTTTCGTTTTTCTGCTTTTAGGAAAAAATTTTATAAAAACGCAAACTTTTTTAATGGGCACAATTGTCACTAAAAAATTATGACGAAGTGGCTTCGGCAAATAGATTACAAAATATTTGGAAAGCGTTACTTAGTATTCGCGGAATGTACAAAAGATTGACAAATTTTTAAATATAACCCTACATATTGTCAAAATGAGAACCATTTACCCGCCATAAAATTATAAAAAGAAATATGTTGTGAATCAAAACTTCATGGGGAATCTAAACAGCTACTATTACCAAACTCAGCTTATATTTGAGTTAACAAATATTTTTTTTGTTTAAAAAAATAGTTTTCAAATGCAGTCTCGGATTGAAAATATTTGAAAAAATTTAAGGAAGCACTTCTTTTATTTTTCTTGAGTATCCCAAGTAAATGGTCGGATTTTGCTTTATCTACATTCATTGAGGAAGATGACCGTGTTGTTGAGATAAATCTTGAGACTGAACAAATTTTGATTTTGATTTGATTAGTTAGACGATTTTAATTTGGTTTGCTTACGCTTTCATTTTGAGAAAAAAAGAATCCCCAGTACGAATCCACTTGCGGGCCTGGTTCTGATTGATGCAGACAAAAATTATCGGTTTTTTCTGCTTTAAGAAAAAAATGTTATAAAAAAATGAGCACAATTGTCACTTAAAAGTTATAAAGAAGTGGCTTCAGCAAATAGATTACAAAATATTTGGAAAGTGTTACTTAGTATTCGCGGAATTTCCAAAAGATTGACAAATTTTTAAATATAACCCAACATATTTTCAAAATGAGAACCATTTACCCGTCATAGAATTATATAAAAATATGTTGTGAATCTAAACTCTATGGGGAATCTAAGGAGATATTATAGCCAAACTAAGCTCATACTTGGGTCAAAAAATATTTTTTTTGTTAAAAATAGTTTTCAAATGCAGTCTAGAATTGAAAATTTTGGAAAAAAATTTAAGGGAATACTTCTTTTATTTTTTTGAATATCCCAAGTAAATGGTCGGATTTTGCTTTATCTACATTTATTGAGGAGATGACCGTGTTGTTGAGATAAATCCTGGGACTGAAATTTTTTTGAAGAGATATACATTGTTTAGGTATTCTTCATTTGGTTTGCTCACGCTTTTACTTTGACAAAAAATTCCCCAGTACGAATTCACTTGCGAGTCTGGTTTTGATTGATGCAGACAAAAGTTATAGGGTTTTTTAATGAGCACAATTGTCACTTAAAAGTTATGACGAAGTGGCTTCAGCAATTACATTACAAAATATTTGGAAAGTGTTACTCAGTATTCGCGAAATTTACAAAAAATTCACAAATTTTTATATATAACCCAACATATTTTCAAAATGAGAACCATTTACCCTGATTACAACCATATAATTTTTTCGTGGTCATGGTCTAGCTATGCTTCCTGACATAATGACCCAAAAGCTCTAAAAAATCCCAGGATGACCAATTAAAATTGCTGAATTGAACGACAACTATCAAACGAAATATATCCCAAAATAAGATCTATATACTTTCACGATGTTTCATCTTGAGTCCATTCCTTCAGGTACCTCCTCCCAGAAGTTCAACACTTTAATCCACATTATGGACACATCTTGGGTCCTGTTAAACTGTTAATAGCAAGAAGTTCTTATGATCACGACTACAACATTAAAATGTTTCTAGCGGAAGTCAATACTTCCCGAGATAAGAGATCCGAAATGTCCCACTTTTTAGAATCAATACTTCACAAACCTCCCACATAAATGTGCACGCTGTCGTTATACCCATACACCATCATATAGGGATACGGAAACATGTCCACAATTTTTGGTGGATTAGTTTTTTGACCACTACGAACCCTTAATGAATTATAGCTAATTCAGGCTGGGAATGTAGCTAGAAAGGACAAAACAACTGAAAACGGGTGGAGGTATAAATGGGCTATTCCAAAACGTGGGCCATTGCAAATCATTTTTGGTAGATACGATTTTTGATCACTGGGAACAAAATTAAAAATGCCTGAAACCATTATATAGTTATATGGCTATACCGAAACATGGACCTATGTCCACAATTTAAAAGAAAGATGTTGGACCACGTCAAAGCCTCAAATGTCAAATTATATCTAATTCGGGCTGAAAATGTGGCTAAGAAATTCAAAATACCTACAATCGGATCACACCGTTAAAGGGGGGCTATTTTTAAGCGTGTACCTATGTCGCATTTTTGTGAATAAGTTTTTTTGATCATTTAATACCAAATTTCAGCAAGTTCGGTTAAACAATGTGGCTAACCTTCAAAATACCGAAATTCGGGACGCACCGTTCAATGGGGGCTATATCAAAACGTCGATCTATACCTACAAATTTCTGGCGGAAAGTTTTTGGACTTAAAGAAGACTAAATACCAAATTTCCGATATTTCAGTAAAACCAAGAAATACAGAAAACCAAGAGATACGCTTCTATGGGGGATATAAGAACACGCGGACTTATACTGATAATTGTATTCTGGAATATTGTATAACCCCATAGAGAACTAAATAACAAATTTCAGTCTTTCGGTGGGATATTGACGTCACAACCTTCAGAATTACGAAAATTGGGAGGTACCGAAACGTGGATCTATACCGACGAATTTCAGTTAGAAGGGCTTTTACCTCCAACAAAGACTAAATACCAAATTTCAGTCTTTTCGTTGGGATGCTGTTTCTACAACCTTCAAACTACCGAAAATCGGGAGGTACCGTTCTATGAGGGCTATATGAAGGCGTGGACCTATACCGACAAATTTCTGGGATAAAGTTTCATACTCCCAACGAAGTCTAAATACAAATTTCAGCCATTTCGGTGGAATATCGAGGCCACAACTTTCAAAATACCGGAAATAGGGAGGTACCGTTCTATGGGGGCTATACTGAGGCTTGGACCTGTAACGACAAATTTCATATGGAACGTTTAATACCCCAAATGAAAACCAAATACCAAATTTCAGCCATTTCGGTGGAATATTGAGGCCACAATCCTCAGCATACCGAAAATTGGGAGGTAACGTTCTATGGTGGTCATATGAAGGCATGGACCTATACCGACAAATTTCTGGGGGATAGTTTTATACCCCCAATGAAGACTAAGTACCAAATTTAATCATATTGGTGTGATAATGAGGCTAAAACCTTCAAAATACCGAAAGTCGCGTGGTACCGTTCTATGGGGTTTATATGAAGGCGTGGACCTATACAAAGTTTTATACGCCCAACGAAGATTAATACCTAATTTCAGCAATTTCTGAGATGGTACCATGCTATGTGGGCTATTTCAAAACGTGGACCGATATAGCCCATTTGCAATACCAAACATGATACGAGTAATAGAAGCTTCTATACCAAATTACAAAGCTCTATCTTAAAAATGCGAGCTGCATTTTAATTTCAACAGACGGACGGACGGAGATGGTTATGGCGACTTAGAATTTTACCCTGATCAAGAATTGGGTCTCCGATGAATATTTCGATGTGTTACAAACGGAATGACAAATTTAATTATACCCTCCATATTATAGTTGAGGGTATAAAAATACCTGAAACTGAGCGGTGCGGTTATATAGGTGCCATAACGAAGCGTGGAACTATGTGCCCAATTTTTGGTGTATAAATTTTTTGACCATTTCGAACTTTAAATGCCAAAGTAGTTTGAAAATGTATTTAAAAAAGCAAATATCTCAAGTCGGGCTGTATCATTATATGGGGGCTATACCAAAAAGTTGACCGATGTAGATAATTTTCAAACTTGTCCTACCTGCACACCAGACACTTACATTTCCAAACTGTCATCGCCCTTTTTTAATTTTTCTGGATGCCAGAAAGACTACCACTGACGAACGGAAATGCAAATATCGACTCAGAATATTATCCTGTTCAAGAATATATATAGGGTCGCAAATGATTATTTTAATGCGATACTTAATATGCCCTCCATTCTATGGTATAAAAATGGAAGCTACAACTACAATTACTATGACTATCAATCACCTGCATTAGTTTCACCTTTGAATACTTTAATGCAATTTTGCCACTTTTTTTAATTCCAAAGTGTGAACATAATCACCGAAAGAAGATAAAAAGTAAATTTTGGAAAATCGATTCAAAATGCTTGCAATAAATTATTTCATAGAAATGGTAGAAGTGGAAGTTAATGGTGTTTTCAAAACCAGAAAAAAACATTTTGTGTGTATTTGTGTATTTTGTGCAATACCTGGTATATTCAATGTTTCCCTAGGCATCGTTAGTAAAGTAAACTTAAAGTCTGAAATAATTGCAGAGGAATTGATGTGAATTTTTCCAAAAATTTCAATGAATTTCAGGTGAAGTAAAGTATTTAAAGGTTTACATAGAATTAATGCAGACTACAAACACAACTTAAATCAAATATCAACATTAAATTTAAATTAAGTTTAACTTAAAACCCATTTAGCATTAAATAGTTACATGCATAATCTTTTTTACACAGAAATTTGGCTATAACAAAAACGACTCCGACTCAACGCCTTTGTCGAGTGGAGGGGGTTGCACGGATGCAGCGTTATGTTTGCGGTTTAAAGTTCAACATCCTTTCAACATTATGACTTATGACCGCAAATGGAGTTTGTTTATTTTTTTGTTCTCCTTAGTTGGCTGAGTTTGTGCACAGCACATGTTTTTGTTGGCCACAACCCTGGCACCTACAGCCTCGGTTATTTGCATGTCGCAATTTATCATGTTACGTGGAAAAGCAGGGAAGCGGAAAAAATATGTCAATGGTGACTTATGAACCGACACATGAAGGGGTAAAACTTTTCTTTATCCCAAATAAGTATGCAGGCAAGCATGTGTAATGAAAAACTATGTTACAAAGGTTTAGGTGGTGTCTGTGCGTGTATGTGTTGGAGATATGAAAGAAACTGTAATTCGTTATTTGGAAAGGACAAAATGTGTTTTAGAGAAAACAGAAATAAGTTTGGATCATAGCTGTTTTATAATGGTTTTAAATTTAGCAATGTTGGAACAAATATACAATGTGATAGTTAATGTTTGGTCCGGTCGATCATTATATATATTTTAAAATAAGGAAAACTAAATCTCTATAATTATAAATGTTTATTATCCTTGGGTATATTTGCATAAAGTCCAAATGGCCCAAAATTACAATTTATTTCTTAACAAGGTAAACCATCCTTCCGAATCCGTTACAAAATTTCAAATCAAACATAACTGTCGACAAATTTTTATGATATAATAATTAAGTATATTCAGGTAATTAATTCCATAATAATGAACATGCTGACAATACAATTATACAATAGATTGATAGGTTTTTAGATGATCCAAGTATAGTCAGTACGCTACAACATACTCAGACAGTTACTATTTCCCATGGATGGAGTTGGATTCACCCAAAAATACTATCCTTCACCTAAATTTGGTGCTACTGGTATAGTATATTAGATTTGATTCTTTTTGTTGGAAAATCTCATTACTTTTGATTTGGTTTAACCACTCAATAGATAAATCATTTATTATACCCTTTAAATGGAAGGTATGCTAACATTGTCACTCCATTTGCAAGGCATTGAAATATTCGTCGGAACCTATAATGTAGATATATTTTTTTGATATGTATAAAATTGTACGTCGACACAAAGATGACCGTTTGTTCGTCCATCTCTATGTTAAAGTCACGATGGAACACGCAATATTAAAGATAGGCCGAATAAATTTGGTACAGAAGTTTATACTACACCTGGAATGTTTGATATTTAACATGTAACAAGTAAGAACGGCATTAAGTTCGACCAGGCCGAACTTGTTTTACCCTCCACCACGAGTTGTATTGAAGTAAAATGGAACAATTGGTTTCCTTTCGTTTATGGAGAAGACTAAATACCAAATGTCAGAAAGTTCGGTAAAACAATATGGCTAACGTTCAAAATACCGAAATTGGGAAGTCCCGTTCCTTTGGGGCTATATCAAAACATCGATCTATACCTACAAATTTCTGCTGGAAAATAGGGAGGTACCGTGCTATGGGGGCTATACCGAAACGTGGACCTATACCGACGAATTTCAGTCAGAAAGGCTTTTACATTCAAAACTGACTAAATACCAATTTCAGTCATTTTTGTGGGTAGCTGCTGCCATGGAACGTTTAGTATCCCAAATGAAGACCCAATACCAAATTTCAGCCATTTCGTTGGATTATTGAGGCCATAACATTCAAAATGCCGGAAATAGGGTGGTACCGTTCTATGGGGGCTATACTAAGGCGTGGAACTATACCGACTAGTTTCTGGGGGAAAGTTTTATACCCACAATTTAGACTAAATACCAAATGTCAGCTATTTCTGAGGAATATTGGGGCCACAACGTTCAAAACACCGAAAATCGGTAGGTACGTTCTATGGGGTCTATATGGACGGATGTAGCTATACCGGAACGTTATATATGGAACGTTTAGTACCCCAAATGAAGACCAAATACCAAATTCATCCATTTCGGTGGATTATTGTGGCCACAACCTTCAAAATACCGAAAATCGGGAGGTACCGTTCTATGGGGGCTATATGAACGGCTGGACCTATACCGACAAATTTTATACGGAACGTTTACTACCCCAAATGAAGATAAAACACCACATTTCAGCCACTTCGGTGGATTATTGTGGCCACAATCTTCAAAATACCGAAAATCGGGAGGTATATGAAGGCGTGGATCTATACCAACAAAATTCTGGAGAAAAGTTGTATACCGCCAACGAAAACTTAATACCAAATTTCAGTAATTTCGGTGTTATAATGAGACTAAGACTTTCAAAATATCGAGAATCTGCTGGTTTAAAAACGAAGCATAGAAATCTACATAAACATAAGAGTTAAGGCGTGAATAATAGTCCTTTGTTTCAAAAACTCGCCTTTAAATTTTTCCTCATTTTTAAATACATTTTTTCCAAAATTATTTATGTTTGTAAGGCTTTTTCTCCTTAGGAACCGCGAAATAAGCAAAAACAAAGTTTAAAAAAATTTGGAATGTTTAGAAGCGGTTGGCATCATTACCCAGGCGTTTACACCAGACAATTTGACTCCTAATACAACACTGATTTACTAACACATGCATACATATGTCGGCTGTCTCCCAGCTGTCTGTCATTTTTTTCACAGACAGTAGGGTTAAAAATTTTTTACATTTATTGTAAAAATGTGTGAGAAAATAATTAAAATGTATTGAAAACAAAAGAACATGAACATAAACTAAATATGTGAACGGAAAATAAAAAGAAATCGAATATACATGAACTCAACTGTCCTATCATCTATAAACGCAGTAAAACTATTAAAATGATGACATGAATTTCTTTATTTTTGTCGTTGGGCGCATCCACAGTGCATAGTATGATTGTTTTACCGTTTGTAACGCATTGAAATTTCAATATTTCAAGTTTTTTTTTTCATTTGATAAAAAAACGTTATACTATGTATATGCAATTTTATGGCGATCGGTTAACGTTTACTCGTGCCGCCTGACCGATCTTTGTTTCCATTGTAGCTTTAATTTGGCATTAAAGCATTACGACTAGGATCTATTAAAATTGTAGACATAGGTCTAGGTCGGCTTGAATTTTTTATCTACATTTTCGGTATAAAGTAGGGCTCCTAGTGGTCAACAAGATTGCACTTAAATAGCAGGACACCCGATTTCAAGTTTTTTAATGTTTGATCCAAAAATAGCTTCCCCCAAAAATTGTGGACATAGGCTCACCTTTTGGTATTGGTTTCAACATTTTGAAATTTTCTGACCGGATATAACCCCATATAACGGTGCCGTCCGATGTCAGGTATTTTCAAATTTTAATCTAATCAATTTCCTGTAATTGACAATAAGGAGGAGTCCCAGCGCTCCGAAGACTTCCCCACCATCAGTTGTGAACATTGCTACTTTGTTTGGTACCTGAGTTCGTAATATTTCATGGTGCAGGATATAAAAAGGTCGGTCAGGCCGAACTTAAGTTTTTTTATACCCTCTATTAAATTTGGGTAATTTGACATTTGAGAATCCAAATGGCCACAAAACTTCTTCACTAAAAACTTTCAATTTAGCTCCATATTTTGTTATGGCCCCCATATAACGGTACCTACAGATTTTCGGTTTTAACTATAGTTTTAACCGAACTAGTTGTAATTAGACACATGAGGTTCCTAGTTCCAAGCATTTGGGGTATTAGTGATCGAAGAACTTCTACACCTAAAACTGTGGACATTATACTTCAGAATATTTATGGTGGAGGGTCGAACTTAGCGATTTTTACTTGTTTTAGTTACTTGGATTTGAATTGTAACGACGAATATTCTATCTCTGTTTGGGGGTATTTCAAAAAAATGACCAATATTAAACAAGTGAGCAAAGGCTATAGTCGGACGGGGCCGACCATGTGATACCCTACACCACTACCCCTGTGCATAAGTTGGTAAACATTTCTTTTAGGAAATATAATCCGACTACCACCAAACACAATATGCCTCTTTCTCTCTGGGACGCTCATCAACCCCCAAAATTTCGTGACCATCCGATCAAAATTACGACCTGTAGCGTGAATGCAAAAAATGGAAAAATTGGATGCATTACCGACTATTGTCTTATCTCCCATGTTTGACCACCATCGCCAACCTACTTTACACCAATGTACAATTTTCTTCTTCCATTGACAGGCTTTGCCGTTGGAATACCCCTACTAGAAGCCGATATATTCACAAACAATAAAACTTTGAGTTTGTCTCCACATGAGTTTTTCCCCATTCCGACCCCTAAATATTATCCGACTATCACCAAAATCAATAGGCTTCTTCGCGACTATCCGATCAAAATTTCAACCTGTAGCGTGATTACAAAAAATGTCAAAATTGGATATATTACTGACTTTTGCGACATCTTTGCATCAATATAAAAGAGATCTTTTCTTCTTCCATTGACGGGCTTTCCTTTTGGAATACTCCTACCAGAAGCGGAGATATACGCATAAGGAAACAAGTGAGCCAAGGCTATAGTCGGGTTGGGGCCGACTATGTGATACCCTACACCACTACCCCTGTGCATAAGCTTTTGACTGGTAAAATTCAAAATATTAAAATTGGGATTGCTTAGCGCCTTTGCTTTGAATGTCTTCATTAATACAGGCCAATTATGTTGAAACGTATTTAAGTGATCGTGAGTACAACTCAAATAAAAAATGGAAAAGTGGGATGTACGCCAACCATCAATAGGCTTCTTTCCCTGTGAGACCCCCATCAACCCCCAAAATTTCTTGAGAATCCGATCCAAATTGCGACCTGTAGCGCGATTTCGAAAAATTGAAAAATGGGATGTATTACCGACTATTGCTATATCTCCCTTATTTGGCCACCCACGCCAACCTACTTTGCGTCATTGTAAAGGTAGGATATTCTACCTTCATAGTCAGGCTTTGCTTTTGGAAGCTCCCTAACCAAATCTGTGATATTCGTCAATATAATTAAAATCGCAAAAATGAAAATTTGGGTTTTATTAGCGACTATTTCGATATCTTCGTTGTTTGACCACCTACGACAACCTAGTATGCAAAGGTGATATTTTCTACTTTCATTAGCAGGTTTTGCTTTTGATATACACCTTATAGGTGCGGAGATATTAGCTTTGAAATAAAACGTTGACTTTTTCTCCAAATAAGTTTTTTGCCCATTCCGACTCCTGAATATTATCCGACCATCAATAGGCTTCTCTCCCTCCGGGGGCCCTCATCAACACCCAAAATTCGGTAACAATCCGATCAAAATTGCGACCTGAAGCGTGATTACAAAGTTTAGATGGACAGACGGATGGAGACACATAGCCAGATCGACTCAGCTCGTCGAGACATTCATTTTAGTATTGAATTGACAATATTATTGACAATATTTTAAGATTATACCTTGCTCATTACAAGGTTTATAATATAATTGCATTTCGTTTAATGAAGTAAAAAAAACACCGGCTCAGTTAGCCCTAAGTCATTTGGTATAAAAGCAGGGTGGCTGATGACTTAAGCTTTTCACTTTACACGTGAAAAGCTTACCCGAGTAGTGGTCTACGTTATCACATAATCGGCCCCATCCGTATATGTATCGAAGTTACATTGTTTCCATTTCCATACAACTTCGACCACTGAGAAACGCTGCCTTCAATGTAGAAATTTATGTTATATCAAATTATAATTTCGAAAATAACGAAAGGAATCCGGGGCCCTCATCAACACTCAAAATTTGGTAACAATCCGATCAAAATTGCGAACTGTAGCGTGATTACAAAGTTTAGATGGACATATGGACAGACGGATGGAGACACATAGCCAGATCGACTCAGCTCGTCGAGACATTAACTTTAGTATATATAACAAGTAAAAAAGTATCAGTCGGCTTTGCCGACAGAGATATACCCTCAGCCTGTGCAAATTGAAACACTTTTTTTTTCACAAAAAACTTATGTATTTAAGGGGTTTCAAAATGTTGGTCGTATGAACCGACAAAAATGTTGATTAAGATTAAAGTTAAAAAATTTTGCGGAAAAGGTACTTAAAGGAATGGACCGACATAGACCATGGGGATGCCATAGGGGCTGTTTTCTCAAGAAGTATGGACTTGCCCCTGAAACAACTTTTTCCATCGTAATTGAGGCAGCGAATGTAAGTTGCTTCAACAAATATCAAAGTGATTCAATAGCAGGTCTTAAAGTGAACTTATCCAAAATTTTGTGTGGGAGGTACAGGATGGAGTGGACAAATATAGTCCATATTCGAACCTGATCTATATCCGGTAGATATTATGAGAATGTGTAAAGTATGGACCAAATCGGTCACTCCCATCAAGAGTTATCGTGCGCACAAATTTTCTGAATATTTTTGAACATCTGTGGGGTAGGTACCTGAAGGAGGAAGGAGGACCGATATTGCTTATCTACGAACTTAAACTAAGTTTGAAAACAATATTAGGAAGGCCAAATTTTGGCCGGAATCGGCTTATCCGTTCGAGAATTATCTTGCGCTTCCACCCATAAACATGGTGTCATAGGGTTTGTTTTTCAACTTTCAGGCTATTATTTCAGGAAGTATGGACTTGCCCCTGAGGAAACTTGTACCTTCGTATAGGGGACAGTGAATACAAGATGTTACAACAAAAACCAAGGCGATTCGAGAGCAGGTCCTAAACTGAACTTTTCCGAAATTTTGTGTGGGAGGTACTCGAAGGAGTTTACCGATTGAGTCCATATTGGAACCTCATCTAAGTCTGGTAGAAATTTCATAATGTGCAAAGTATGGACCAAATCGGTTACTCCCTTCAAGAGTTATCGTACGCACAAATTTTCCGAACATTTTCGAATTTTTGTGGGGGAGGTAACGGAAGGAGTGGACCGATATAATCCATCTTTTATCTTGAACTAAGTTTGGACAAAATATTACGAAAGCCAAATTTTGGACCGAATCGGCAGATCCGTTCGAGAGTTATCTTGCGCTCCAACCACTACACACGGTGTCATAGGGTTTTTTGTAACTTTCAGGCTATTTTCTCAGGAAGTATGGACTTGCCCCTAATGAAACTTACAGCGTCGTATAGAGGACAGCGAATACAACTTGCGTAAACAAAAATCAAAGCGATTCGAGACCAGGTCCTAAACTGAACTTTTCCGAAATTTGTGTTGAAGGTTCCCGAAGGAGTGGACCGATTGAGTCCATATTGGAACCTCATCTAAGTTTGGTAGAAATTACACGATGTGTAAAGTATGGACCAAATCGGTTATTCCCTACAAGAGTTATCGTGCGCACAAGTTTTGCGACAATTTTTGAACATTTGTGGGGGAGGTACCTGAAGGAGTGGACCTATATGGCCCATTTTTGAACTTAAATGGAATCTGGACAAAATATTTCGATACCCAAAATTTGAACCGAATCGATTGATCCGTTCGAGAGTTATCGTGCGCACCAGCCAGACAGACAGACGGACAGACAGACAGACGGACGGACATTGCTAGATCTACTCAAAATTGTCTGAAACGGATATCGTACAAACATACTTGGGGTCTAAAACCATTATTTCGTTGAGGCACATTTTTTGTCGTATCAAAGTGTAAATACCCTCTTTAGCCTAAAGGCTGATGGTATAAATATTATTACGATGCGTTACAAACTTTTTGGCCAAAACCAACTTATAATACCCTCCCACATAGTGGTGTAGGGTATAAAAATGCATTATGTGCTTTTAATTGATCCCAATTGCATTACAAAGATATATAAAAAAATTCTCAGGTATCCTCATTTGCAATTTGTGGTATGCCGTATGAATTTTAAATCATTACCAAATTTGTTGGTGATGGTGGTCAAATATCAGAGTTAATGGAACAGGTGGTGAACTAACCAATTTGTATACCCTAAACCACATTGTGGTAAGGAGTATTATGTCTTAGAGGGTTTGTATGTAACATGCAAAAGGAAACGAGATAGACCCATTGTTCCTATTAGGGAAATACATAGAATAACACTCTCGGATTCAGTTGGAAATTGTGGAAGATCTTTTTTAGCCGTAGGAAGGAAGAACGTTACTGCTTTTGATGAAAATCGATTCAGATTTGGATATAGCTACCATGTATATGTTTTGATGAAATTTGAAATGTTTGGCTGAATTTGGACTAGAAATAAGTTCAGATTTAAATGTAGCTCACATACATATATATTTCTCTCTCGATTTGAGGTATTTTGTGCACCAAACACGCAAATTCTGTCAAATTTTAATGAAATTTGGAAAATGTCATCGAATTCGGATATATATTATTGCCCGAAGTATGAAGTATGAAGTATTTAGTGCACCAACATCGGTATGTATGTATAGAAATTTTTTTTGAACTCCTACCCCCTATTTTTTCCATTTGATCCAAAAACCTTATATATGAAATTTTATGGTAATCGGTTAATGTTATCCCGTGCCAACCTGGCGATCTTTGTTTCCATAGTGATTTGCATGGACCAAGGTGAATGGACAAAAACTTTACCAGTTCATTGTTGTGGCTATAAAACATATCCTAAAAATGTATGAAAATCGGGCCAGATTTTAATATTAGGTATATTTTAGGGCCCAAAATACCTATAATGGGTCTTATATGCATATTGCAGCAATATCAAAATCTGGCCAGATTTTCATAACTTTTTGTAGGATTCGTTTTTCAACCACAACAATGAACTGTTAATTTTTTGGATCAAATGGAAAAAATTTAGGGGGTAGGAGCTTCAAAATAAACAAGTAAAAAAGTATCAGTCGGCTTTGCCGACAGAGATATACCCTCAGCCTATGTGAATTTTAACTTTCATCTACAGACAGATCGAATATATTTAGGGTCTTTTCAGAATTTTGTGGACATTTGAGTTTGCCGAAAAAATGTGGATTAGGATTAAAGTTCAAAAGCGTTGCGGAGGGTGTATGGACGGAATATATTGGGGGGAAGTATCGGAATCTGTGGACCGATATTGCCCATCTTCGAACTGAAACTAAGTTTGAGCAAAATATGACGAAGGCCAAATTTTGGAACAAATCGGTTGATCATTTCGAGAGTTATCATAGGGGTTTGTTACACTTTTCGGGCTGTTTTCTCAAGAAGTATGGACTTGCCCCTAAAAAAACTTTTACCGCCGTAAGTGAGGCAGCGAATGCAAGTTGCTTCAACAAAAGTTGAAGAAAGAAAGTGAACTTATCCGAAATTTTGTGTGGGAGGTACCGGAAGGACTTGACAAATATAGTCCATATTCGAACCTAATCTATATGTGGTGGATATATTTGGATGTGTAAATTATAGACCAAATCGGTCACTCCCATCAAATAGTTGATAAAACAAAAATCAAAGCGATTCGCGGGCAGGTCCTAAACTGAACTTTTCCGAAATTTTGTGTGGGAGGTACTAGAAGGAGTGGACCGATTGAGTCCCTATTGGAACCTCATCTAAGTCTGGTCACGATGTGCAAAGAATGAACCAAATCGATTACTTTCTTCAAGAGTTATCGTGCGCAAAATTTTTTCGAACATATTCGAACTTTTGTGGGGGAGGTACCGGAAGGAGTGGACCGATATAACTTTGAAGCAAAACTAACTTTGGACAAAATATTACGAAAGCCAAATTTTGGACCGAATCGGTTGATCCATTTGAGAGTTATCGTGCGCTCCAGCCAGACAGACAGACACACAGACAGACGGACGGACATGGCTAAATCAAATCCAAATTGTATGAAACGGATTTCGTCCAAACATACTTGGGGTCTAAAACCATTATTTCCATGAGGCACATTTTGCCCGTATGAAAGTGTATATATATCCCTCGTTAGCATAAGTGCTGAGGGTATACATTTTTTTTTTGTTTGTTTTGTTTTTGGACATCCTAATGTACGTCAGTCCATTCGCAACGTACATATCTCATTCATTGTGCGATTCAACTGAAAATTGGGGAATATAATTTTTGTAGCCATATGAAGAACGCTATTGGTATTGGTGGAATTTGATTCAGGTTTGGATATAGCTGTCATATACATACATGTCTAACCGACTTGAGGTATTTGATGCACCAACATCGCTATTTATGTGAAATATGTGACGGAATTGGAACTAGAAATAAATTCGCCAAATTATTTTCAAAAAATTTCAGATTTGGATATAGCTCCCATATATATATGTTCGTCCGATTTCAAGTGTTTGACGTACCAAACACAAAATTGGACAGACATTTTGACGAAATTTAGAAAATGTGACGCAATTTGGTCTAGAAAAAATTGCGCCAAATTATATTAATATCGTTGTTGTGTAGAGTAGGCGTCAAGTAGTCCTAAATTTAAATTTTTGGACTTTTCTCTATTAAAAATTTTATTGACAATATTTTAAGATTATACCTTGCTCATTACAAGGTTTATAATATAATTGCATTTCGTTTGATGAAGTAAAAAAAACACCGGCTCAGTTAGCCCTAAGTCATCTGGTATAAAAGCCAGGATGGCTGATGACTTAAGCTTTTCACTTTACGCGTGAAAAGCTTACCCTGGTAGTGGTCTACGTTATCACATAATCGGCCCCATCCGTATATGTATCGAAGTTACATTGTTTCCATACAACTTCGACCACTGAGAAACGCTGCCTTCAATGCAGAAATTTATGTTATATCAAATTATAATTTCGAAAATAACAAATGGAATGACTTTCTTGAATAATAATTGTTCCACAAACATCCCATTAGGGACAAGGGAGACTTCTCTCGTATCAATGAGTGCACCCCGATTCATATTAGCTCAATGATATGGGACCTACAGTTTATCGCCGAGTCCGAACGGCGTGCCTAAGACACCACTATTGTACAGAAGTTTTACATGGCTGAAATACTCAGGAAATGCCGCCAACATTACTGAGGGGTATTTTGCCACCGTTGAAAAGTGTTTTGATGTTGCCTGGCCGGGGAATCGAACCCACGACCTTATGTGTGCAAGGTGTTGCTACAAAGGCAAGGTGCAATTATATACTTCCCATCCCACAAGGAATGGTAAAAATAATAATTTACATATTCGATGCACAGCGTAGCATCTTTTATCAACATCTTTCTTATCTTCATATTCTTCCATTCACATGTTTTTGTTTATGTATTTCCAAATTCTAAACTTAAAAGTTGGTTATTTATTCTGTCCCAGTTTCGCAATAACGAAATGTTATCATTCACCAGGCGCCATCATTCACTATTTAGAGTTTTTTTGAGGAGAATTTATTTGGCTTGTTATTTACGAAAACATTGTTTCCGAACTTTTGCTGGGCGTTCATAAAACTTTATTGTCTCTGGGTATTTGAAGTTCATTTGTGTTTTTGTGTTCAGAGGAAGTTTGGCAGCTTGAGGGTTTGTCTAACTTGTCGAGAAATACATCATTGTGGTCGTTACTGCCACAAGCTAGCCTCACAGAACGCATTGCCATCAATGATAAATTTCGCAAAATGAAAGAGAAATGAGTGCGGGAGAGAAGGAAGGCAAACGAAGAACGATGTAGTAAATTGTAAATTACATACGCTGGACTAAACTACATTTTACTAATTGCAAAGTTTTAATTAAATCCAGTAAAATGAAAATGTGGGATTTTGATATAACGGCCAGCGTGAGATTGTTGGAAATACCATGCCAACCAGCATGGACTTTTAATATGCAGTACAACTCATACCAACAACCCACCAAACCCCAAACAAGAAGAAGAAAAGTGGTTTGTAACCAAAACAATTTACACTCTGCTGCCACAACAACGACAACGATGACGTCCAACCGACCAACTATTTATGCGAAAATCAACTACTGATGATTTCATGCACATCCATATCCTGAATTGGTGTGAAAATCGCCGTGGTTGGCCATTGTTTTCATTAGTGATGCACTACATATTGCAGCAGTGGCTTAAAGACTGCCCAGTTTGCCAGTGCAGATGGTCTTCAAAACAAAAACACTACAATATCGAAGTGGTTTTCATTGGCCACATTGAATTTTATAACCAAAGAATAGCAACAATAACAGAAAAACCCCGACTTGCAAATAAACTGGCTTTATCTTTGGCAACTGAACCTTTTTAACTGACCACAAACCAATGTAATTTGAAAACGCTTACTGTGAGAAACGGATAGAGGTCAGATTGTAATATGAGAAAGGAATTTAAGGTATGACACGATGAGTGAGGGTGCTCAGGGGAAAGGGTTATTGGTAAATCGTACTGCAGGCAAGTATTAAATAATTCATTAATTCATTAATGTCGAAAAAAGCAAAGTGAAAACCAAACATACATACATGACTTTTCGATTTTTTTCTCAGAAATTATTTCCTCTACCACCAATCCAATATATGGACCTATGTCCACAATTTTTGGTACAGAAGTTTTTTGATCACTAGGAACCTTAATTGAATGAAAAACTATAGTTAATTCGGTAAGAAAAGTGGTTTGATGTGGCCCCGAAATTGGTCTTTTATACCTCCACCATAGTACGGAGCATGGTGGAATAAAAATGTGTTACATCAAATCATGTCAAACGTCAAATTTGCTCACAATAATGCGTTACTGTGAATTGCTTGTTTACATTTTGTATGTGATTTTATTCACAATTACGCATTTTGACAACAGGTATGAAGATCAGCTGTTTTTGGCGTCACACCTTATTATTCCACCATGGTACGGAGGGTGCATAATGATTGTTTTTCGTTTGTAACGCCTTGAAATAATCATTTGGGACCCTATACAGAATATATTCATGATCAGTATAAACTTCTGAGTCGATCTAGCCATGTCCGGCTGTTGTAATCAGTCTAGCGAGCACAACAATTTAGCTAGAATGCTACATTTTAGCACTCGAGTATTTTCCGTAGGAAGGTCCAGTTTTAAGATGGACTATATCGGGCCATGTTTTGGTATAGCCCCCATAGAACGATATGTCGGGATTTTCGGTACTTCGAAGGTTGTGATCTCAATACTCCACCGAAATGACATTTAGTCTTCGTTGGGGATAAAGTTGTATATCCACCTGAAGTGTGTCCCTTGCAAAAAATCACACAATGTGGATTCACGTTTTGTTATTTTTGTTTCACAACATCCCATACGTTACAAGGGAGACTTCTCTCATATCAATGAGTGCACCCCGATTCATATTAGCTCAATGATATGGGACCTACTGTTTATCGCCGAGTCCGAACGGCGTGTCTAAAGAAACCACTTGTAGAGAAGTTTTACAAGGCTGAAATACTCAGGAAATGTCGCGAATATTACTGAGGGGTATTTTGCCACCGTTGAAAAATGTTTGATGTTGTCTGGCCGGGGAATCGAACCACGGACCTTCTGCGTGCAAGGCGGGCGTGCATACCATTGCACCACGGTGGCACCCGTTTTGTTATAGCTCCCATATAAGGGTGACACCCGATTAAAAAATTTACGATTTTAATCTCATTTTGTGTTCCCATTAACATATATCCAGGTTTTAGTCGGGACCCCATAAGCCGATATTGCGTAATTTTATGTATTTCGAAGTTTTTTTTTTGTCAAATTTTCGAACCAGGATTACTTAATGCGGAAAGTTGTTAACATTGGTTCATGTTTTTGAAAGAATAACGATGACGCCCCCATGCGAGCTCTTTTAAAAGGTATTGCTACATGCTCCTTCTGAAATGTAAGTAACTTGGTATTTTGGAGCTTATTACATTAGTAAACGAAAGGAAATTAATTGCTTTTATTTACTTGAACTACCTCAGTAAAGATCGTGGAGAAAGATACAACATTTCGGCCATACTGAACTTATCGCCGTTCTTACTAATTAAGAATTATAACATAAATGTCGAACTCGCAACAACATATTATCCTAATTTACTATGATAATTAAATACTTCGTATTCATCATTATTTAGGGGTATATTTAAGACCATTTATTAAAAAAGCACACACTTCATTGGCAACACTGAAAATTTAAATACGTTACAATGTAATGTCGGTCTGTCAGTCCATCCGTTTGTAGAAAACAAGATCCAGCTCGCAATTTTAAGATAGAGCTTTGTAATTTGGTATAGAAGTTTCTATCACTCCTAGGATGTTTGGTATTGAAAATGGGCTATATCGATCCACGTTTTGATATAGCCCCCATAGAACGATACCACACGATTTTCGGTCTTTTGAAAGTTTTAGCTTCATTATCACACCGATCTTCGTTGGGAGTATAAAACTTTCCTTCAGAATTTTGTCGGTATAGGTCCAAGCCTTCATATCGTCCCCATAGTACGGTACCTCCCGATTTGCAGTGTTTGTTTGGCCTCAATATTCCACCGAAATGGCTGAAATTTGGTATTTGGTCTTCATTTGGGGTATTGATCGTTCAATATGAAATATGTCGGTATAAGTCCACGCCTTAATATAGCCGCCATAGAACGGTAACTTCCGATTTTCGGTATTATGAAGGTTTTGGCCTCAATATTCCTCCGATATGGCTCAAATTTGGTATTAACTCTTTGTGGGGGTTATAAAACTTTCCTCCAGAAACGTATCGGTGCTGGTCCACGCCTTAACATAGCCCCCATAGAACGCTACCTCCCGATTTTCGGTATTATGAAGGTTATGTCCTCAATATTATACCGAAATGGCTGAAATTTGGTATTTAGTCTTCGTTTACGGTACAAAACTTTCCACCTGAAAATGGCACCTCCCGATTTTCCGTATTTTAAAGGTTGTTGCTTCAATACTCCACTCAAATGGCTGAAATTTGGCACTTAGTCTTTGTAGGTGGTATAAAACTTTCGTCCAGAAATTTGTCCGTACAGGTCCACGCCTTCATATAGCCCCCATAAAACTGTACCTCCCGATTTTCTGTATTTTGAAGGTTGTGGCCACAACAACCTACCGAAATGACTGAAATTTGGTATTTAGTCTACGTTGGAGGTAAAAACATTTCTGAATGAAATTTGTCGGTATAGGTCCACTTTTCGATATAGCCCCCATAGAACGGTACCTCCCTATTTTCCCACCGAAATGACTGAAATTTGTTATTCAGTCCTCCATGGGGTTATAAAATATTCCAGAGGAGAATTATTAGTATAGGTCCGCGTCTTCCTATATCTACAATAGATTTTCTGTATTTTTTAGGTTTTAGCCACATCTCACTTATCTTACCGAAATATCGGAAATTTGGTAATTAGTCTTCTTGAATTTAAAAAATTTCCGCCAGAAATTTTTCGGTATAGATCAACGTTTTGATATAGCCCCCATAGCACGGTACCTCCCGAATTTCGGTATTTTAAAGGTATGCCACATTGTTTTACCGAAATTGCTGAAATTCGGCATTTTGTCTTCTTCATAAACGAAAGCAAACTAATTGCTCCTTTTAGTTTAATTCAACTCGTGGTGGAGGCCCGGCCGAACTTAACACCGTTCTTACTTGTTTTTCACTGTTCCAGTGCATTCCAGAACACAAACACCAGGTGCACTAAATTCATTAACGTCTTGCCCGTCAGTATGTTTATCCCACAAAACACACGAATCCCTACCGGTCACTTGTTAATACATTGGCGTTTTGTTTTCTCTTCCTTTTCGCAGGTTTAATTTTGCACCATTTTGCCGAGATTGTAATTAAAAATCACAAACTTATCACGTGTTCTGATCATTCGTTCGATTTGTTAATTACACCAAGAAAACAAGTTTAGATAGCGACCAGCCAACAATGTTAATTCAACAGCAAATTCATTTGTATCCTTCACGATATAGAACCGGATCTCATTTGTATCCTTGGCTATTACAACGATGCGAGCGCCAATCTCGTTCACGTTGTTTAACCATAAAATTCCTACCGATTTATAACGAAACGTTGCTCCATCCCGTTGCTGTTGTTTGCATAATTAATGTATTCAGTCTGACTTGGCCAAATACCATCGAAGTAGTCGGCGATGAGAAAACAAAAACACCAACCAAAAAAAAAAACCATTGCAAAATATGCAAAATGGCTGTGGACGTGCCTGATTTCATTTGGATGATGTTCCCATATTGTTTAACCAGTTAAATGCAAAGATTTGATAAGGATTTGTATGGTGTGCTTAAGTAATACCACGTCTTATCGTGATATTTGATTTAAAATTATGTCCTACTTACCGTTATTTTTAAACGTGCTATTGGCGGTGATTCTAATGTTTCCAATATAGCTGTGGCGCTATTATAATTTCCCACCAAGAGGCAATACTGGGCTACACCACTCCATAGTTCAACACATTTACTGCGCTCATGAATGCCACTGCACTGGAAAGAGATAAATGGATAAAAATTAATACAAATTTCTTCTTTCCAAAATAATGACGACATTAGTTATACGTTTAAGACTTTTGGATTTAATATGATAAAATGTTTGTCTTTTCAAAATTATGGGTTTGGGTGATATTGTAACAAAAACTTATTTTACATAATCGTTTAACAAATGGCTAAGTTATATTGGTTGAAGTGTGAAAAATCGCACGAACAACTGGAAATTACTCTTCCTCGTGCTATATTCTGCTTACAACATACCAAACAGTATAACTATTTATTTTCACCAAAACTGAAATTAAATTAGCTTCCGAAATTGGGAAAACTAATAAAATCTGATGACAAATAGATGAGTTATGCATTTTTTATACCCTCACAATTTATGCTAACGAGGGTATAGACCCCAAGTGTGTTTCGACGAAATCCGTTTCAGACAATTTGGAGTCTGTAGGATGGCTGGTGCGAACGACAACTCTTGAACGGATGAACCGATTTGGTCCAAAATTTGGCCTTCGTAATATTTTGTCCAAACTTAGTTTAAGTTCGAAGATGGGCCCTATCGGTCCACTCATTCAGTTACCTCCCCCGCATAAGTTCGAAAATGTTTGTAAAAATTGTGCGAACGATAACTCTTAAAGGTAGTAACCAGTAACTAGACATGGATGATGTTCCAATATGGACTCAATCGGTCCACTCCTTCGGATACCTCCCACACAAAACTTCGGAAAAGTTCAGTTTAGGGCCTGCTCTCCAATCGCTCTGATTTTTGTTGTAACAACTTGTATTTGCTGCCCATTTCACGACGGTACAGGTTTTTTTCAGGGCAAGTCCATACTTCCTTAGAAAATGGGCAGAAATCTGTAAAAACCCGCTGAGGCACTATGACTAGTGGATGAATAAACAACGAATAAACCAATTTGATCCAAAATTTGGCAGTCGTAATATTTTGTGCAGACTTAAATCTTGTTCTATAATGGGCCATATCGGCCCTCACCTTTGGTATCTCCCCCACAACACTTCAAGATATTCGCTAAAGTGGTATACGGCAGTGTACTTGGGGTCTAAAACCGTTATTTCTATGGAGCACATTTTTGGTCGTATCAAAGTGTATTTAACCTGTCAAATATGGATTGTATCCCACAAAAAAAAAAAAAACAAATATTCGAAAAGTTCAGTTTAAGGACATTTATTCGATCATTTGGATTGTTTGCGGCAGGTTGTATACTTCCTGAGCACGATATCTTTAGAATTGAGTATTCGATTTGACCTCTGTAAATCGTAAAATTCCGACAACGCCGTTGTGGACCTCCCTCTCCATTGTTTCAATTAAATTCAGTTATTCTGTGTTCGAGGATAGTTTTGAATTTTTTACCGAAGGTTCTCCTTATGATTCTGATTACAACGATATAATTTTTTTTGACATGTTGACCCAAAACCTAAGACGACCAAATAAAATATCTGGTTGGCACGATAACTATAGTAAGGAATGACTGCCAAAATTCGATGCAGTTCCAAGGTGGGTCTATGTAGGTAAATTCCTTCAGGTACCTCCTCCCCAAAAGTTCAGCAATTTTGCCCTTTAATACAATGACTACATTCGATTTTTTTAGGGTAAGTCAATACTTCCTGAGATATGGGACCGATATGTCTCAATATTTAGAAACTCTCCTTCCATCACCTCTGGCACAAAAGTTGTCATAGTCTTTGTTACCACGGATAATGGACTGATCTTTACGAAAAAAGTTTACGCTGAAAACTTCTAAAACTTATTTTCTCATCTACGAAAATGCTTTTTACTATTTAAATTTGGGATCAGTTCACAGTAAATTGAATGATTTTTTTTTATTTGTTTTACATATTTTTTTGGTATATATGTTGCTAGCCACCCAGCAGAAACCCAGCAGGATGTCAGCAAAGACGAATTGTTTGCCGGTAGCGAAGACTCATGATGCATTACTCCTATGAGTAGTAGTTTGGCAGTTGTCAATAATATTTTATTCTATGGTGCCCTGATTCTGATCACAATCTACGCTAAAATATTTTGTTAGCCAATCTAAATTATCAGCAAATGATATCTCTGAAAATATCAGATGTAAGACCAAGTTTCGCAAGTCGCGGGCCAGAAGCACTTTGGAGCTGACAAAGAAACCTTAAAAACCTCTTATAAATTAAAACGCCAGTCCATGATGGAAGAATATTCATACCTGCCAGAAAGCCGAAGGCAGTGACCGATATTTTGTTAGACTATTTAAATCATCTGCAAATGATATCTCTGAAAATATCAGATGTAAGACCAAGTTTCGCAAGTCGTTGGCCAGAAGCACTTTGGAGCTGACAAAGAAACCTTAAAAGCCTCTTATAAATTAAAACGCCAGTCCATGATGGAAGAATATTCATACCGAAGGCAGAGACCGATTTGGTCCATTCTTAGTACACAGTGATATTTCTCTGAGGCATATTTCTCTGTAATATGGACTGTATATGTCAACTCGTTCGGGTACCTCCCACACAAAATTTCGGAAAAGTGGGGTTTATGACCTCCTCTCGAAACGTAGTGATTTTTCTTGAAACAGGTTGCACTCAAGGCCCCTATTACGATGGTACAAGCCCAGACTCGGACCCGGATGAATTACTTCATGCTATGCCATTTCATTATCAAATAATAAAAGGTGGCGGAACTCTGTAACGATATAAAGGTCTTGAGGTTTAAACTCGTACTGTATTCAAAAAATTACGAGTTCAGTATTATGTATGATATATCAAGGAGTTTCCATTGAGTAGATCTCCAAAACCAATTGGAAAATTGTTCTACTGCTTTAATCAAAAGTTTTTTTATTACTATTTTAGATAAATTTGTTGCTAAATAGTAGAAGAAAATAATGGAGAAAAATTTATGACCTGTTTTTCTACGACGATTCCAATTCAAATTCGTTCGAAATACTACCACACACACCTGTTGTTGTGGGACATGTTTGTTTGATTGACAATAAAAACAATTGAAATATTTTGCAAACAACTGAAGTTTTGTAGTAGTTCGAACGAATTGTATTCAAATCGTCTTAGAGCAACAGACCTTTATTGTTGTGCACCCTAATGTTCTAATATCTGGTATAAGTAGCATACCCACCTGAATTTTTTCCTTTCATTAGCAAAGTTGTAACTGAAAACAACCATAAATGAAATCTGCTGTAATTTGTATTGTATTGTATATAGATTAGATTCGAATATGGATTATATCGGTTCACTCCTTCATATGTGTACATCGCACACAAAATGTCAAACATCCCATTACACGAAACTTTGAACATCCTAAAGTTACTTCCAGAAATACGTATATCAAGTACGAAGAGGGTCTATATGGGACATCTTCGGCTACCCCCTCACAAAAGTTCAACATAAGTGCAGTTTAAGGACTGTTCGAGGATCCATTGGACATTTTGACGAATGGCACTCCTTAAGGTCTTGTTTACAGCGATGTTATATTTTTCTTGGGTAAATCCATTTTTCATGACATAATAAATGCTCTAAGTCTTACTGGGACCAACTATAATGACGACGTGTAACAATAACTATCAAAAGAAATGCCTTCCAAAATTAGGTCCACTTCCAAAATGGACTATATCGGTCCATTCTTTCAAGTATCGTCTCTACAAAAGTGGAAAACTTTTGCGCTTTTATCAAAGTCAAATTTATGAGCACAACATAATCATTTATTCGCAACGCCCTCATTTGTTATGTTATATACCCATAATACGTTTTGATATTTTGTCGGAAAGTTTAACTTAAAAAATAGGCCACGAAATTCTGAAACTCCTTGACTACACAATTTTTAGAAACTCCACCATAATATGGAGGGTATAATTAAATTTGTCTTTCCGTTTGTAACACATCGAAATATTCATCGGAAACCCTATAAAGTATATATTCTTGACCAGGGTAAAATTCTAAGTCGATATAACCATGTACGTCTTTCCGTCCGTCTGTTGAAATCAAGATACAGCTCGCAAATTTTAAGATAGAGCTTTGTAATTTGGTATAGAAGTTTCTATTGATAATAGGATGTTTGGTATTGCAAATGGCTTATATCGGTTTACATTTTGATATAGAATGTATCTCCCGATTTTCGGTGTGCTGAAGGTTGTGGCCTCAATATTCTTCAGAAATGACTGAAATTTGGTAGTTAGTCAGCGTTGGGGTATAAAACTTTGCCCCAGAAACTTGTCGGTACAGGTCCACTTCTTCGTATAGCCCTCATAGAACGGTACCTCCCTATTTCGGGTATTTTGAAGGTTGTGGCCTCAATATTCCACCGAAATGGCTGAAATTTGGTATTTAGTCTTTGTTGGAGATAAAAGCCTTTCCGACTTAAATTCGTCGGTATAGGTCCAATTTTCGGTACCTCCCGATTTCCGCAATTCTGAAGGTTGTGACGTCAATATCCCACCGAAAGACTCAAATTTGTTATTTAGTCTTCCATGGGGTTATAAAATATTCCAGAAGAGATTTATTAGTATAGGTCCGTGCGTTCCTATATTCCTCATAGAAGCGCACCTCTTGGTTTTCGGTATTTTGAATGTTTTACCGAAACATAGGAAATCTGGAATTTAGTCTTCTTTGAGTCTAAAGAGTTTCCGCCAGAAATTTGTAGGTATAGATCGACGTTTTGATATAGCCCCCATGAAACGGCACCTCCCGAATTTCGGTATTTTGAAGGTTAGCCACATTGTTTAACCAAGCTTGTTGTCATTTGCTATTTAGTCTTCTTCATAAACGAAAGGAAACTAATTGTTCTATTTTACTTCAATACAACTTGTGGTGGAGGGTGGGAGGGAGGTTCGGCCTGTCGAACTTTACGCCGTTTTTACTTGTTAGGAAAAATATTTTGGTTATGAAGCCCGTATTTGATCTGTCTATAGTATCATCTTCAACAGGGTGAGGTTATACCTCTGTCGGCGAACTTGATTGATACTTTTTACTCGGCCGCAGTGCCGACAAAAGTGATTAATAAATGAGCATATTCCTTGGAAAGTTTTTAATGTCATGGGTTTCATAGTCTCAAACAGTAATGCGAGTAGGATTCGGAGTCTTTGAGTCGTAGTTTGTATCGTCCGACTCCTGATAAAATGTTTTCGATTTTTTTCTTAATGTAATTATCTGAATGTTTTAGTCGGCTTGCACTGACTCTTTCACTTCTAGTAAAAAAGCTGGATATACAATATGTTTTAAAAAGGAGCCGTATACAATTTTTGATTGAAAATATTCGATACAGGTCTAATCTGCACTAGCGGATTTGAGGTATTCTTCTGTATTGAGGTATTTATTTCAATTACTTAATGGAATACAAACAACGTTACAAGGTTTTTGAGATAGATCTTCTTAACAGAATAAGTCCTCGTGGTCAAAAATGTGTTCAATTGAAAACTTAATAGGCAATAGTGATAAAAACTTTTTTAATATGACTGAAGTTAGTGTGTTGTATCGGGATATGCACTTTAAAGAAGAAGAAAAAGAGACGTTATGTTCGGGCCGAACTTTTTATATCATCCACCACATTAAAACTCTGTAAAACTGTGAAATCCCTGAAAATTCTGTGATACCCCAAAACGTAAACCTATATGGGTAATATTCATTTGAAAGATTTTATAGTTATTGCGTCTTCTGTTGGAAAATGTTGTAAAAAACTTCAAAATACAGGGAGGAATATTTGTATGGGGAATATACCGGGCGTGGTCTAATATGATTCATTTTCAGTTCTAAACATCCAAGGACTAATATATTATACTCTGTTCCAAATGTCAAACTTGTATATAAAAATATTATGAATTCTCCCTATTGAATTTATATACTTTGTGTTAATATTGCATATAAAATCAATTAAAAAACATTTAAAATACCTTTGCGTAACGCTAAACAACATTTCTAACTTTCATGATTTTTGGTCAAGGCACATCCACTTAAATTAACGTTAGCGAAATTTGATTATGAAATAAGTAATCCACTCCGATATTTTTGAGATAATTATAACAAGTTATATAATAGGATGTCTTTATCGGAACTCCTGCGTTCTTAGTATGTTTGCAGGGGCGAGAAAATGTGGCGTTGGGAACGATCAAAAACAGGTTGTGGGCCCAATATTCTTCCGAAATGGCTGAAATTTGGTATTTAGTCTTCGTTGTTGATATAAAACATTCCCACAGAAATTTGCCTGTACAGGTTCACGCCTATGAACTATGCCTCCAGATTTTCTGTATTTTAAAAGTTGTGGCAACAATAACCCACCGAAATTTCTGAAATTTGCTATTTAGTCTACGTTGGAGGTAAAAACCTTTCCGACTAATTGTTCCATTTTACTCCCATTCAACTCGTGGTGGTGGGCGTAACAAGTTCGGCTCGGCCGAACTTAACGCCGCACGGTGGTTCAGAAATTGATTTTCCTGGCCAAAAATCAAAAGTTTGTTTTGTCAATTTCTATATGGGATTCGATAGTAAACATATTAATACTAAGAAAAGCAAAAAATTAGAACAAAATATTGGAAGATGTAGGCGTGGGGTGCCCCTAAAGAAATATGTAATTTTTGCAAATTTCTGGAGAAAGAAGTAGCTATTTCTCGGAAACTATAATAGACATTGTGTTCATTGTTTTTTTTTTTTTTTTTTGTAAGGCAGGTGGGATTGTGGCCTTTAAAATCGATTCAATAGATTACAGTAGCGTTTACACTGCATGAGCTATTTTATTTTTCCTCAGGTACTAAATTTTATGAAATTGCAAATTTAGTGGACTAGAACTTTTGTGGAACAACATGAAACAATGTTCTGTTTTCACAGAAAGATGCCCTTTCAGTCCATATATACTTTTGTACACGTCCCGTTCCGTCCGTTTAACACATTTTTAAATTTATTGAAATTATATGGGTAAAACTGTGTGTTTTTTCCATACCGTTTCCAATATGAATTACAGTTTTTTTACACAAATGGTCATTTTTTAAGTATATGAGTTTTTGTACGAGTTATATACGTTTTGTGAAAACCCAAGGAGTATTTTTTTTAATTTTGAAAAAATTAAATTTTTTTGTAATTTTTTTTTTAAATTTGTGAAAAACATTTTTGGAACAAAATATTTTCAAAATTTTTATTTTTATTTTTTTTGGTATTTTTGAGTTTATTTATTGGTGTTTGACCATCATTAATATATAGGAAAATATAAAAACCACAAAACACTGATATTTTGATGAAAAATAGTAAAAAACTCAAAAGTTTAACTTTGACCTTGAATTTATCTGCAACTACCAGACATAATTTGACGGCTGTGAAAGCTGATTGTGTTATCTATTTACAAAGAAAAGAATTATGAAAATATCTATATCCTTTCAAAAGTTACAGAAAACGATTATGAACCACTGTGCGCCGTTCTCACTTGTTTTGTCATAAAATATTTTTATTAAATTTGAAAAATGTATTATATTATATCTTTGCTTTCATACTCTGGGGGGTTACTCTGTATTGCGATGCGAAAGCAAATGCGATGCGAAAGTTAAATGCGTTAAGAGTACAATTTGGTACTATGTATCACAAACGCAAACGCTTCCGCAAAATAAACTGAAAATATGGCCCGCTTTCGCAAAATAAAGCGAAAATATGGCAATGCTGTCTGCACAATGTAAACAATAACGAAGAATGAGAAAAAGAAATGTCAAAAAATTGTAAATAACAACATTAAAAAAATTTTTTTGTTCGGTACGTGCGTTTTTAAAACTTGCTAATCGTTTATAACAAAAAAAAAAAAATATTATGGATTCGGTGGCGGAACGGATTACAAGGAGAAAAATGTTTTCGTCTCAATAAAGATGCGGTTATGTACATACATTTAGACAACTAATTTATTGCAAAAACCAAAAATTAAAAAATTTTAATTGTTCGCTTATAGCGATATACGATTTCATGTGCAAATCTCTTGCTATTGGTCTCAAAACAATATTCCATTTAACTATACAAAGTGTTTTTACGATTTATAAAAAATACAGTGAAAAATAAGCATTGCTTACTACTTTGGGCGACAAATAAAGAATTTGGAACAAGTGTCGTTTAGAAGCACCTCTCGGATGGGTCTGAAATTTTTGCCATAGGTAGCCCTTGGTACCCTGATTATAACGATATTTAATTTTCCAGAGCTAAGTGTATACTTCCCGAGATATGGATCTTAACTTGTTTACATGTATCACCATTATTACTAAAACCTATGAAATATGAGACTCGACGAAGAGTACTTTCCAATGCCGCAAATAATTAATAATTGTTATTTGATTTTTTTTTTTAATAATTTATTAAATTATTATACGTCAACATTTTAACAACATTTCCCGAAAAGAATAAACAATTCTGATGTAATTACAAGCATTTAATTGTGCTAACTTACATGATTCGTTTCCTTTGCGTTTGGTGTTTTGTTAACGCAAGATATTTGCGCTTATCGCACGAGTTTGACATACGCTTTCGTATTACAGAGTGCGGTGATACAAGATTTGCGAAAATTAAATGCGAAAGGAGATGCGAAAACGCATTAGAGAGTACCAATTACTTGATTCGGTACAATTTTTCTTACGCATCGCAATACAGAGTAACCCCCCTGAACTCATATTTTACCATTTTACAATCGAAAAAGAAATGTTATTTTTTGTTACAGGAAATAAATTTTAAAATGATTCGCATTGTCATTTTCAACTGAACCGAGAAAAGAGACCACTTACTATACAGTAACAGTCACAAATTTACAGTAAATTGCCATCCTCTTCACATGAATGAAAGAATACAAACATTTCTAAAGAAATTTATTGAATTTGGCCAACCATCACCACAACCACAACCAATAATCTGCAAAATATTCCATAAATCATTGAAGCAAATAAAGTTCGGTTTCAAGCCAATGGTAGTCACTCATGCCAGAAAAATCTTACTTGATTTGTGGCTATAACAAAGAAAATTACCATTATTGTTATGACAAATGTAGGTGGAGCTATGGAAATCAAATTTTGCTGCAAGTTTGTTGTGATGAATTAGTGGATTATAGAAGGATTTATTTAGTTAAAGTGGAGAAAAAATCGTTAACTTTATATATATTTATACCCTCCACCACCATAAAATAATTCGAATTACAATGGAATAAAAAGTCTCCTTTACTGCTCACAATTTCAACTGGAGAAGCTTATGACTGCAGGGAACCTCAAATGTCAAATTGCGGGTAGTTTAGTAAGGTAAAACGCTCAAAATACCGAAAATCGGAAGGTACCGCTCTATGAGGGTTATTCCAAAACATAGATCTATGTTGACAATTTTTGATAAAAATGCCGAAAATGCGAGGTACCGTTGTATATGTAGGTAAATATAAACCTTTGTTGACAATTTTCTGTGTAGACTTTTCGTGACTCAGGGAACCGCAAATGTCAAATGACGGTCCAACAATGTAGCTTAAGTCCCAAAACAGCTAAAATCGGGAAGTACCGTTATATGGGGGTGACTGCGTGACTGCGGGGAACCTCAGATGTAAAATTGCGGGTAGATCAGTTAACATATGTAGCTATAACCCCAAAAATGCTGAAAATGGGAATGTTCCGTTGTATGAGGAACTGTGTTGAACATTTTTGGTGAAGAAGTGTTTTGATCGCTAAGAACCTCAAATGTCAAATTACAGTTAGTTCAGTTAAACATTTTTGGAAATACCCTATAAATGTGTTACATTATTGCAACCCACGCATACAGTAGAGGTAATTAAAATCTAATTGCTCTGAAGGAAGCATGGGGTCAAGTGTGGACATGTCACCACTTTGTCTACTATTATGGTGACATTGTGAACATGTTGTCCACAATTCGGCCCGGCCGAACTTTTAACGTCGTTCTTACTTGTTTTTGGCTACTTTGAAACCATTATTACAAATTACAGCAAATTCAGACAGATAATGCAGATAAAATCTTTAAAATAAATCAAATCGGGTGGTAACGTTAAATGAATTCTTTTCCATACTTTTTTGTAGATACGTTTTCAGACCCAATTGCATCTAAGGTTAGACTTGGCCACAAACAATTCTAACCATAAATGCAATTCGGTCTGTAAAACGTAGGTACAAAATACCTGAAATCGGGTGGTATCGTTATATGGGAGTTATTCCAAAACATGGACCTATGTCGACGACTTTTAGAAATTGTACGGCTAATAATCAATTAAGCGAAATTGATTTTACGTATCTCTATTTTGGAAGCAAGATGTCCGAATACTGTATGAAAAACTGGGGAGGGAAGGCACATGTCTCTCTATAAATGTCTTGGGTACGTACGTCCCTGATGTGGGGTATTCCAACACGTAGACATACAGTGAGCGTCAAATGTAGTATACAGCCCTAAGGTTAAAAGACTGGGCATTATAAATTGGAAATAAATTGAATTGAAAAAAAAAACTTTATACTTCAACAATTTTTGAATTGCATTATTACACCAGCATAGGGATATTACACCTACAAAATATCGATGTAATTTTTTTAAGTATTTCGTGTTGAATTAAAATCCAGGAAATATTAGGCCCTTCCAAAGTTTCATTAGAGAATAAATGAAAATTACCAAAATAACTCAAAATTTGATGCGTCAAAATAAAGTTTTCACTTTTGTCAAACGTCAGAAAGTTTTTATTTCTTTAACAAAAAAGGCATATTTTGGCCACTGATATTTTCCCGATTGGGCCCCTGGTACCGCTTTTGTGTAATTTTAGCATAAAACAAGTAAAATAGGGCTGCAGTCGGACAGGGCCGACCATGTCATACCCTATACCCCTTCCCCTGGGCACTAGTTTTCCGCGGAATTTATTTATATGATTGCGAAGTCTCCCTTGTTCCTTCGGCGATGTTGTGGAAATATATTTATGTATGTATGATTGCGACACATTATATATTATTTTCATTATTTCGTAATTGATATATGGACAATTTTGGCTACATATAAATACATATTAAGAAAGAAACAAGTAAGCAAAGGCTATAGTCGGACGGGGCCAACCATGTGATACCCTACACCACAACCTGTAGGAATTAGCTATGTGCAACCGCCTTGCACAAATTGTCTACGGTGGCAAAATAACCCTTAGTAATGTTGGTGATATTTCCTGAGTATTTCAGCCATGAAAAACGTCTCTACAAGTGGCAACTTATGACACGCCGTTCGGACTCGGCGATAAAAACTAGGTCACATATCAATAACATAATATGAATCCATTGATATAAGAGAAGCCTCCCTTGTCTTTACTGGGATGTTTGTGGGAACGTAAATAAATTATACATTTCAAAAAAATATTCGAAAATTGGAAAATTCATATTGATTAGCCCCTCCGGCTACATCTTCAAATTGTCTTTGAATATCAGGTTCCTTTTTGGAATACACCAAAAATAAATACATATATACCACGCAATTTGGTATATTTGATAATTGGGAAAATTGCGAGTTTATTGAAGATCTATAGTCCAAAATTGTGCACTTGTACCTTACCTATATATAGAATATAATTGTTCCACAAACATCTCATACGGGACGAGGGAGACTTCTCTCTTGTACCTCACATATGCTTCGAAAATAGTTCATTGTGGGCATATATTGTGATATCTAAAATATATTTTATACCGGTAGAAATAACTAACAATGAATAGAAATTCAAAAATTTTGCATGGAAAAAAATTTATAAATCCCAAAATTATTCATATTCAATTATACAGCAAAGAAGATATTATAAGTCAGCTGCGCTAACGGTGATATAACTTCAGCCTCTAAAAATATATTTATTTTGTAACACGAGTTTGCTTCAAAATACGTGGAATCTGTAGGTATCGTAATATGGGGCTATACCAAATCAATTTTAGTAAACTAAATTCTGAGTTTTGGAAATATTTGAGAATTATTTTTTCAGATTTGTAATTTTAGTTGGAGCCGGCAGGGGTTTTTGTAACTTCTCGACTATTATCTCAGGAAGTATGACTTACCCCGGGAAAGGGACCAGAATAGGGACTGTAAAAAGAACCTTCGTCATAAAAAAATAATAATCAAATAGATCCGATACGGGTCCTCAAACTGCACTTTTCCCAAATTTTGTGTGGGAGGTACTCAAAGGACGGACCGATATAGTCCATATTCCAACCTGACACATGACTGGATGAAATAATACGATGTGTTAAGTTTCGACCAATCAGAAAATTACCTTGAGAGTTATCTTGCGGATTTGCGACGCAAGTACAATGTGCTGAAAAAATTCAAGACGATTCGAGAGGACTCTTAAATTTCACTCTTCTGAATTTTGTGTTGGAGGTACCCTAAGGTGTGGACCGATATAGTCTTATCCGATCTACATATATCTGGAAGGAACAATAATATATGGAAAGTTTGGAGCAAATCGATTGCTTACTTCACCAGGTATCGTTCACACAATTTTGAACTTTTTTGGGGGGAGGTGTGGACGGACATAGCCTACATTCGAACTTAAACAAAGTTTGGGCGGAATATTACGATGTATAAAATTTGGTTCTAATCGTTAGATTCGTCCGAGAGTTATCGTGCGCTCCAGCCAGCTAGACATTAAGAGAGACAGATGAACGGACAGCGCTAAATAGACTTCAAATTGTCTGAAACTAATTTCGCCCAAATATACTTGGGGTCTAAAACCAATATTTCGATGAGACACATCTTTGGTCGTATTTTGTTTGTGTCCCCTTTACCCTAAATCCTGAGGTATAAAATAGGTACCGAAGCGACCCCATGTTGCAATATTTGTATAAAAATCCAATTTGACAACTGAACTGAAAATTGCTCTGTCATGATAAAGACAATTTGTAGCATGGGAGGAAATTGTGGTTCTCTACTCAAAACACATTATATAACAGGCAGTAGGTGCGTTATCTAACAGACACATTATTGCAATTTGCAACAGGGGAAAGATCAGTAGTTATTTTCCCATATGTAGGCTACTTTGCCGGTATATGCCCTCCAGGAATGAAAATATGGACCAAAAATAAAATTTGTATATTTTTCATACAAAAGTAATGGCCTAAGTCAACCGCTAAATAATATCAGATCTTCATGCAAAATTATAGGCATTTTCTTCAACCTAAACTCTTACCTCGTGCAAAATTTCGTGACTATTGAGCTATAATTGCGGCCTGTAGCGTGTTTATGATTACACTACAAACAAAAAACTGGATATATTAGGCTGTAACTCTGTTATCTGATCACGTACATCAACATAATTGACATCAATTGAAAGGTCAAGAGATCGTCTTCCAAATATAACTCACGAGTGTGGAATGTGTCTTTCAGGAAGAAAGATATAAGCTGTTTATAAAAAATTTTCACAATTTTCACACAAAAGTTGTGGTCCATTTAACCCTCTACATATTATCTGGTCGCTATCTCAAATTGCAAGCTTCTTCTTTGTCATATACTCTTACCTTATTTAAAACTTCGAGGCGATCGGACTATTATTGCGACCTACAGAGCAGCTACAAAATCGGATAAAAATTATGTTTTTGGTCCATTTCACCCGCTAAATATTTCACGATCATCACCAATTAAAATAGCGATCTATTCTGATGTGAAACCGACCTCCATACCAAATTTCGTGACGATCGGTCCATAATTGCGGCCTGGAGTTTGATTACAATTTATAATGGACAGACGGACACACGGACGGACGGACGGACACACATCTCAAAATCGCTTTATCTCGCCGAGATATGAAGATTGGTATACTACATTGGGGGTCTCCGACGAATATTTCGCGGTGTTACATGAATTTTTCCCAAAACAAATTTATAATACCCTTTCCACATAGTGGTGTAGGGTATAAAAATGCCAAACGCATTTGGAAATAGCTTTTGTTGACTTTATCCGATTTGATTAATAAAGAGGTCAATATTTCGAGGTTTTACATTACTTATAATCAAAGGTAGAATAAAAACTTCAAAACCCCATACAGCATCGTAATTTTCATGAATTAAAAAAGAACTGGGAATTCCTCTATCATGATTTTAATACTTTTCTATCATGGTTGCACAATTTCGTAGCATGGAAGCTAAGCGTAGTTTTTTATAAATTATCCAAAACTATAAAGGAAAACACACTAATATATCACGGTGCGCCTGAACTAACTTTAAATGGAAGGTGCTTACCTACCTAGGAAGTTTTTGCGGAATCTGAAACTACAATGTTCATAGATGAGGAAAATTAAAACAATAAAAATCGCAGGAGCGCTTTTTAAATTAATCGCGATCAAAGTTCATATTTATAGGGTTTATTTAGGTTTTCACAATTTCACATGCTTGGAAACCACAACTTCTATTGAAATGGGTTTAGAGCAAATGCTGTAGCTGTGAAAATTCTCTAGAAGATTGACCTTTATGACTATTTCCTAGGTTTTACAATTTCTGAGATATAGAAGTTGAATGAACTGAATGAACTGACTGTATCGCCTCCATACAAAACAATGTCATACACGGAGCGCCTTTAAATTGACGGTGCTTACACCTGGGAAGTTTTTGCAGATTCAGAATCTACAATGTCCATAGATGAGAAAAATCAAAAAAAAAAAAACAAAATAATCGACGAAGGGATTTTGAAATAAATCGCGGTCAAATGTCACATTTTTAGTTTCTTTTTAGGTTTTCAGGATTGCATGGAAACCACAAGTCCTATCGAAATGGGACTAAAGAAAATTTTGTAGCAGCGAAAATTTTCAATAACATTTTGTTAGTCCCATTTCAATAGTGCTTGCGATTTCCATGCAATCCTGAAACCCTAAAAAACCAAAAAAGTGACTTTTGAACGCGATTTATTTCAAAATCCCTTCGTCGATTTTTTGTTTTTTTTTTTATTTTCTCATCTTTGGACATTGTAGATTCAAAATCTGCAAAAACTTCCCAGGTGTAAGGGTTAATCACGATCATAGCCAAAAAATATAGGGGTCTATTCTGGTCTGAACCCGACCTCCATACAATATTGGTGAATATTGGTCCATAATTGCGGCCTGTAGCCTGCGTACAATTTTTAATGGACGGACAGACTGACGGACGGACACACATTTTAAAATCGGGGGTCTACGACGAATATTTCGCGGTGTTACATGCTAAAACCACAATCAAAAATCAAAAACCACAATATTTCGGTAACATTGTTGAGGTATTCACATAACCACTTTATGAGTGAGTGATGGCATAGAGGGTGAATGGATAAAATTCGATAAATAAAAGGACTACAATATTCAAGAGGATCCTTTTGCATCTATTGTATTTTGTGCAAATGTGATGGGAGAGGTGGTAGATAAGCACGAACACTCAACCTAACATTCATTACTGACTATCATCATGTTCGTTTAGTAGCCTAATTTTCCACAATTTTAGACAATTTTCAAATAACTTGAAGTACTTGCTACAATGCTATGGATACGTACATAGCTGGCTAGTAAAATGCAATTTTCAAAGTATATTGGTTGTAATCGAATTTCAGTTTTAAGTTCCCAATTTTCTGACATTTTTCGTTTAACAAAGTTTGAACGTTGTTGGTTATTAACTGAAAATCAACTCTTATGAAGGCCTGTAGATGCGAAGCTGTGGTATACGTATGTATGTATGCATGTCTTCTTACGGCAAAAGGGTTACAATTCATGAATAATACTCTATCAGGCTAACCTGCTTATGAAGCAGATCTGTTAAGGATGGGCCTATGTTTCTTGATGTGCTGGTAATTACAATACGATATTTAACAATATAACACTAATGTTGTTATGGTGTAAGTTAACAAGAAGAAGAAAACAGAACGTATAGGTTTATAAGTTTCACATTTTTGTAAAGGTTCAGTATATGAGGTACGTCGATTGGTGTTAATTGAAAAAAAAATTCATGTGTTGGAGAGACAATTCCACGGCGGAGCGTTCTTCGATAGCGATTTGACCCGGAACCAAACAACACCCGTGTTCCGGCTAGCGGCTGCCACCTTAGTGTACATATTTTTGTATTTGTATCGTTTTTCTGTGTTGGGAGCAGCATATCCCGGAATGTCTGCTCCAGATTCTTTTGGTCTTTGCTGGGACGGAAGAAATATGGATGTCCTCAGTTTGTCACATTCGCATTCAGCACACTAAAACTTCGGTGAGATGCAATATATGCTGGGAGTAGGTGCATCTCAGTGGTTATTCTGTAGTCATCCATTTGAGGGAACACGATTGGCACTATTTTGATGCATGCTGCGTAAACATAGCCCCAGTGCGTCGCCGTCGTCATCAGAATACGATCGAGGAAATAGTGGACTTCATAAGAATATCATGGTCGCCGCGGAGCACAAGCTCTCCTAATGCACCAGTCTGTTTAATACAGACCTATCTCGCTTGAACCTGGCTCTAATGACTTGGAATGTATGGGGATAGCAATCAGGTGTGGAACTGCCGAGGTAGTGTTGCTTAACTTATACATTCCGCTAATAAATAGTAAGCTCCAGCTTATAGGCCCAACATAAGCCCGCTCTTGGAAGGTCTTAACCGTCTGGTCTTTGGGGACTTTAATGTTCATCATGATTTGTAGCATTCGATAGATCTACGTTTTGTACGGTTTCTCTTGGGTCAGACCATCTCCACATAACTGTCACCATCAGCAGACCGCCCGATTTCATCACATCTGAACGCCCAACTTTCATCACTCATCGAAGGGTAATTGTCTTTGTTTGAAAGGGTTCACTAATCATCACTTCAGATATCTGCCCAACCCTTCTGATGTTCGGTTAACAGAAAGGACGTTCCTAGACATCGTCACTTCTGCAGCCGCTTGACATATACCTAACGGGTCGAATGCCCGAAGTGAGAGCAAATTTCCAACCAGAGGCAACGGGATAAACAAATGAGCGTGATGAGCTTCATCGTGCCAACTCTAGTGACCCCAGAGTGAGAGAGTTGACACTGAAAGTTGGCAGGTTGGGCGGGGAGCATAAGCGGAACAAGTGGGTAAATCATCTGAAAATTGGAGCCGCAATAAGTGAGTTCTGGGCTATAGTTAAGTAACTTTGGAATCATGACAAGAAGAAAGGTATGACCCCTGTTACGTTTGGCGACGTTAAGCCGACTGATCCAAGGTGATGCGCAAGTTATTTAAATTTACAGTTCTCCAGAGCAGACTTCAAATCCGACTGTGGTAAGCTCTGCGGCGTGGTAAGCTCTGGTCGGCGAACATAAGTGTAACGCGATGGAAAAATATTCAAACCCTTCAGAATGCCGCCCTAAGAACTTTAAGAGGGTGCCTCCTCATGTCTTCAGGGGACCAACTACATGAGAAGAAAAAGTTCTTCCAACACAGCAACACAATGACAAGCTTTCCTAGCAGTACTTTCTCGTATTTTACCGTGACTGTCATTCCAATCATCATATGGTGGACAGGACTCCCCACCCTGGCGTGTTAGGAGTGATCTTTATGACCTAGAAAAAGAGTCCCACGTTACAAGTGAGAACCCCTAGAACAGCAAGTCTATTAAAAAGGTTTAAAGAACATTCAAACATGTGCAGTCACATATGCCATAAGCAATTACCGTGTGAATGTGGTTCTCGGAGGAGAGTCGGCTGCTACGACAAACCAGAGTACTCTGCCATCAAAATTCCTATAGGACAAGGTGCGATGACACTGCGCAAAACATCTGTTCAGCATGTGGCACCGCCTCGTACGACACACTGCACCTTTTCAACTGCCCTGCCAAATCTACTCAATTCACTCCAGTATATCTGTGAAACAGATCGAAACAGCCACATTCCTAGAACTTGAGATAGAACCAGAGCCAGATTAAGCAGCAAAACGAACATACAAACATATAAATACTGTTTTAATAACCACTATTCCGGGAACAGGTCTGAATCATCGAAGCAGGCACATTCCTACAACTGGAGATAGACCCAGAGCCATACTAAGCAAAAAAGCGAACTTGTCACATTACAACATAGCGATCGAATTATATTTGCACCTTGGTGGGAGTTTTTTTTTCGCCCATGACTGCGTCTGCTCATGAAAAAAAAAAAAACAAATTCGTGTGCCCCCTCCGTTCAATTTCGAGTGCGTAATCTGCACCTTTTCTGTAAATTTTGCTAGCAGATTGTAGCACTTTAAACGTATGCGAGAGACCTCGTAATTACAGAGTTTGTTAGTCCTCTTCGTTTAACACCAATTTCAAAAGTATAATAATAATAATTAAATAAACAAATAATTATATAAATAAATATAATTGTGTAGAGTAATGTATTGGGAAGGATTACCCATCCACGTAACCAACCCCCTGCCTTCGTATGCTTAAACAAATACTATTTTTCTGGAATTTCCTAAAAAAGTTATTTTTTACAGGAACATGATTATTTATGCTCTCTCAGGTTCATAAATAAACATACCATCAAATAATCATGCATTACTTAAAGTTGCTTTTGAACATTTTTAAAATGTATATTTGAGTCTTCATTTGTAAAACTCATCCGGAAGTAGAAAAAACGCAGCACTGAAATGTTCGTTTTAGTAAGTCTTTTTTGCATTTAGAATTTGTGGAAAAACCTACTCGACATCAAACAGACACGTTCGACTAACATTTTTAATTAAAAATCCTAAGCATTGAGAAAAAAATCTATAAAATAAAACAAAATGATACTGAACAAAAAATTACGTTTGTACATTCAGCACTGTGTCAAAGATTACTTAGAAACATGTATGTCGTATGTGAGCGAACACATACAAAAATTCATACACCGGAACGTACAGATAGGTATAAAAACAGACATTCGTTTGGTTGGTTGGTTGAATAATCGGACGGACATTGGAAAATTTACGTGTATGTATGTATGTGTCATGGAACCACTACTGGATGGATGAATGTTGGTTACTCGGTTGGACGGACAATTGACAAACGGACATATATATGTACAATGTTGGCCAAAAACATGAAAATACAAACAACCTGCAACTTTTTTTCAACCCAGTTTTGTTGTAAATATTAAATAAGTAATAACAAGAACATGTTGGTTCCAGCGAAATAAAAAAACAACAATATTATACTAAAGTTGTATAAATGAAAGTCTGATCGAATCTAATATAGCCTCTACTATGAGGCATATACATACATAGGTTTATAGCAAAAAAGACACCACGCTAGTACCTGTCTTTATAATAACATTTTAATTACGTTTATAATTTTGTTATGCTATAATTTTACCCATACAAAAGCACCTACAAAGCCGAAAAAGCGAAATGAATTTTCAACATATAAAATATGGCCTGAACCATCATTACAACAAACTCGGAGCGTTATTGCAGCGCATGTTATTTATAATTCCTCGCTAGTTTCCAACTTTATGCAACAAGATCTGTCATTGGTAACCCTGACATTCATCCTGATGGGTGCTAACCATACCAGCTTTGAACACGGAATGCCCGGGTTCGATTCCAAAGCCAGGCAACATTAAATTTTTTACGGCGGCGAAATACCCCTCATTGTAATGTTGGCGATATTTCTTGAGTATTTCAGCCACGATGTTTGGTTTTTAGTCTTCGTCAGGGGAGCAAAATATTCCTACAGAGAATTGTTACTATATGTCCACGTTTTAAATTTGGTGTTTAGCCTTCATATATTCTTGTAGGCTTATTAAATACATCAAAATTTTGTATTTAAAGATTTGGTAAAAATCGCAATTTTGCCATTGGCAGTTCAAAATTGTTAAAAGATGGTTATTTTTAAAATTCCCTCTTTTAAAGCAAACATTATTAGGTACATAATAAGCTCACTAAAATATATTCGTTTGGTCCGATAACTGGATTAAATAACAATCACACGGATGCAGACACAGATGCCATAAACAACTATCGTGTGAATGCGGTCCTCGGAGAACATCCCCTATCTATCGCAGCAGAGGAGCCTCTGCTGCTGTGTCAAACCAGAGTAGTTGCGTTCCAACTACGCTTGGGATGGTGCAGCCATCTGAATTCGTATAGGGCAAGGAAAGATGACACCGTGCAAAACGTCTGTCCAGTATGCGGCACATGCGCGCACGATACACTGCACCTTTTCAACTGCCCTGACAAACCTACTCATAACTTAACGACTTAGGTTTTAATGCAAAGAAAGTTTGACCACGCCCAAGTTTACTCCCACTTTTTTTAATTTCCAATTTTAATCTTTTCTACTTAAACTTCTGAACCGATTTCCCTGAAATTGGCAGGGAATGTACAGGATGGCCCCCGGTGAAAATAGGCTAAATATTTTGTTGAATTTCGGAGGGGCGGGGTACTTCCTCTATACCCTATTTATTTTAAAAATGCTTTATTTACAATAATTACTAATGTATCGGCTTTGAAATTAATTTGCGAAAAATCTGTGGTTGTGTCTCTAATCTTACGTACTTATTTGGGACCCGAAGACTTGACAACACCCACTTTTTAAAATATGTTATAGTACGTTTACATATAACCGGATTTAACAAACCCACTGGGTTTCAAATGTCAATTCCATGGTATATACGTCAAATAAATCCTCATAAAGTAGATTAACCCGGCAATAAGCTATAATATAAACAGGCTATTACATATACAAAACTGAAATTGTCAGGGATGTACAGGTATGGCCCCCGGTGAAAATAGAAATATTTCGTTTGATATTTAAAAAATGCTACATTTTCTATAATATCGAATGTATCGGTTTGAAAATCTACGATTGAGTTTGAAGGTTTTAGATTCATTATCACACCGAAATGGCTGAAATTCGGTATTTAGTCTTCGTAGGGGTATAAAACTTTCACCCCAGAATGTTGTCCACGCTTTCATATAGCCCCCATAGGACGGTACCTCTCGATATTCGGTATTTTGTAGTTTATGGCCACAATGTCCCACCGAACTGGCTGAAATTTTGTATTTAGTCTTCTTTGGAACTATTTACCTTCCACGTGAAATTTTTCGGTATATGTCCACCCCTTCATATACCCCCCATAAGACGGTACCTCCCGATTTTCGGTATTTTAAAGTTTGTGGCCACAATAACTCATCGAAATCGCTGACATTTGGTATTTAGTCTTCGTTGAAGAGGTATTGCAGGTTCACTGAAATTTGTAGAAAACCTCCACGTAGAACATTATCAACATAGGTTAATACTTTGGTATGTACGCAGTTACCTCCAGTTAGCATATTACGCTTCTCCTAGGAATCAGCCTTGACGTGGCGCAGAATTTAGTACTTTCATAAACGAAAATATACTAAGCGTTCTATTTTACTTTAATACAACTAATGGTGGAGGGTATAAAAAGTTCAGCCCGGCCGAACTTAACGCCTTTCTTATTTGTTTATATATGTTATGTCTTGAAAACTGATGACTATTGAACTAATTTAATGAAATTTTCAGAAAATTTTCAGGAATGTCCCGTGGTCCAAAATGCTATAGATTTTAGAATTTTGAGGGCCTGTTGTTTTATAATCGCTATATTTGCTAAACTTATAACTAAACTTAGACAGCGGTGGTTGCGCACCCGATCAAATGTTCTTTCTTGGTGCCCCAAGTCCCCACCACGGCCAGTTTTTAAGTATGTTATATCCCGAATACTAGCGAACCGATTTTCACAAAATGTTGTGGAATGTTCCGTGGTACATGTGGGCATATAAGTCTCAATAAGCGGGGGAATTTACCTTAGGACGATAATACATACAAACAGAACCAATGGGCGGAAAAATCCGACCAAGTCCGTAAAAGAAAAGAACGGTTGCAGACAAATTCTGTTGATAAATTTAAAATCCTCAATGAATAACTCGGTTTGACAATGAACCCGAAGAGATAGAAAATACCTGTTTTTGAATTGTAAAGCATAAATTTCATAAAAAGTTGTCATTAAAACTCAATACTAAAAATAGTGTGTTTCTGAATCTTCGTATATATACGCCAAACCACAAACTCTAACAGCCATATAACGAATCGCATAGGGTTATAATAACATGTATTCGTAAATCTGACACTAGGTGTCATCGAAAATTGCACCGGGAATGATTAATCTTAACCATTCTTAATGGTTTGGCCATTGCAACCAGAATATGTTTACTCTAGGGAGCCGAAGACAATCTTCAGTACGTTACAAACTGTAAGGTGAACCTAGTATTCCATAAATCATACCCTTTGACGTTATAAACACATACATACATCTGAACATATATGTTCGCCGGACAACCAACACAAAATACTGTGACGAGAATTGATGATAAGTATGGAGGATGTTCATCTTGATGCCATTTTTTCCGTAACAAATGGAAAGCGGATGTTTTATATGTTATGTCACACAGAATCGAGTAGATGTTCCGACTATGCTTAAGATGAAAGGAAGTGAAACTGGAACTTTGTTTGGTTGGTTGGCTTAACACTGCCGACGTTGGTGTGCACGTAAAAGTGTAACTTCATTTGTTATTAAAATGCAATGGTACACATAAATGACAGAGATTCTGTACACATTGTGAATAAATTAAAGGGGTATTGTAAGTTTATAAAAGTAAACAGGATGTTGTTTGAGTGAGTAGCTACATACATACAATAATCGTATATGTGAGGAACGGAACTTTGATTGGTAAACAGTGGAAGATTTTTTTGAAAGACAAAAATATAAATTGTAAGTTTTGTTAAAAAGAGAATAAAATTAAAGCACCATCAGAAAAAGCACCAAACAAAAATCCTCAAAATACCGAAAATCGGAAAGTATTGTCATATGGGGGTTTTCCTAAAACATGGACCTATGTTGACAATTTTTGGTCAAGTAGTTTCGTGACTACATGGAACCTCAAATGTCAAATTACAGATAGTTCGGTCAAAAACAAAATGTAACTCCTAAAGTCGCAAGGTACTGTTATGTGGGGGTTATACCAACATATTGACCTATACTGAAAATTTTTGGTGGAGAAGTTTCGTGAGTACAGAAAACCGTTCGGTCAAAAACGTAGCTAAAACCCTCAAAATATCGAAAATCGGGAGGTACTATTATAATAAGCTTTATGGCCACTTTGAATCTCAAAAGTAAACAAGTAAAAAAGTATCAGTCGGCTTTGCCGACAGAGATATACCCTAAGCCTGTGTATATTGAAACAATTTTTTCCCAAAAACGTATGTATTTAGAGGGTTTTAAAAATATTGAACCGACAAAAATGTTGATTAGGATTAAAGAGCAAAGTTTTGCGGAGGAAATACTTAAAGGAATGGATCGACATGGACCATTATGGAAGTGGATCTCCAGCCAGTACATATGGTGCCATAGGGGGTTTTTACACCCCTCGGGCTGTTTGCTCAAGAAGTGTGGATTTGCCCCTGAAAAAACTTTTACCATCGTAATTGAGGCAGCGAATGCAAGTTGCTTCAACAAAAATCAAAGTGATTCGATAGTGATTCGAAATTTTGTTCGGGAGGTACTGGATGAAGTGGACAAATATAGTCCATATTTGAACTTGATCTAAATCTGGTAGATATATTAGGATATGTAAAGTATGGACCTATTCGGCCACTCCCTTCAAAAATTACCGTACGAACAATTTTTCCGAACATTTTTGAAATTTTGTGGGGGAGGTACCACACATGTTTTTAAAGATGTTTAAATTGAACGCACAACATATTCTATATGAATTTATAACGAATTATAACGAAAAACCATCAATAAGATATTTATATTTTTCAATCACAACGACAATCTGTATGAAAATTGGAAAATATGGCCCTAAAACCTATATACCAAAAACAAGTGCTGCTAAGAATGTTATATGTTATGGTTACAGATTTCTTTTATTCAGAGACTCATAATGAAATTTCATTTGGAACATTTCTTTCTTTAACAATATTCCCAAAAAGTAAAGGATTTTGCTAGATTTTGATCCAGTATGGAAATATTGTAAATTAACAGTCCAAAATGAAAACATATAATTTCATCCTAATATATATAAATTTGTAATCTAATTTAACCGTAATTTTAACCATAAAACGTGTTTTTCATTTTTAGAGATTCAAGGCGATTAGACAAGAGTTACAGATTTGGTGTATTCTGAGACCTATAGTAAAATTTTATGGCGAACAATTTTGTAGAATGTTCGGATTTGATACGATCACATTTTTAATGAGTTTTTGAAAGATTTTCGAAAAAAGGGCAAAAAGACCCCTTTGATGAACCGCATGAGGGTTAAAATTTTTAACAAAAATATCCCAAACCCTCCTAAGTAAAGTTGCCAAAGACACTATATACCTGAAATGCAAGGATTCCAAGATATCTAAACTCGAATATTTTGAAAAATTTAAAAATGGGCGGAACTTGCCCCGCCATTTTTGGTTACTTTCCGACGTAAACTTTAAAAACGCCGATACACGTGTCTCATATTTTTAGCTCTACTTTCATAATCTACTCGATTTTCCATGTAATTTTTTTGTTGTCGCACAGTGTTATTAACAACTAAGCTCTTCATCTACGTTAAGTCCAACTCCTTGGGGGAGAATAATATTTTAACTCATGATAATCACTTTATGCTGAACATTTTCTGTGTGGAGGTTTTGTGAGTGCTGTTCTATGGGGATTATATGAAGACTTATACCCACAAATTTCTGGTGGAAAGTTTTATACCACCATCAATGACTAAATACCAAATCTCAGCCATTTCGGTGGTATATTGAGGCTAAAACCTTGAAAACACCTAAAATCGGGAGGTATCGTCCTATGAAGGCTATATGAAGATGTGGACCTATACCGAAAAATTTCAGGTTGATAGTTTTATACCGCCAGCGAATACTAAGTACCAAATTTTTGCCAATTCGTTTTGATATTGAGACCACAACCTTCAAAATACCGAAAATCGGGAGGTACCGTTCTATGGGGGCTATATAAAAACATGAACCGGTGCAGACAAAATATCGAAAATCGGGATATACCGTTCTGTGGGGGCTACCTATAGACGTGGGCTTACACTGACAAATTTCAGCCGGAAAGGGTTGTTCCCATAACAACGACTAAATACCAAATTGCAGCCATTTCGGTGGGATATTGGGGTATAAAATCTTGAAAATGTCGAAAATCTGGAGGTACCATTCTATGAGGGCTATATGAAGACGTAGACCTATACCGGCAAGTTTCAAGTGGAAAGTTCGACACCCGCAACGAAGACTATATACCAAATTTTAGGTGGGACATTGAGGCCACAATCTTCAAAATACCCAAAATTAAGAGGTACCGTTCTATGGGGGCTATATAAAGGCGTTTGCCCATACCGACAAATTTCGGATGGAAAGTTTTTAGCCCCCAACGAAGACTAAATACTAAATTTCAGCCGCTTCGGTCTAATAATGAGGCTTAATAATAATTGTTCCACAAACATCCCAGATGGGACAAGGAAGACCCGTTCTGTGGGGGCTATATCAAAACGTGGACCGATATAGATATTCAGCAAGTTCGGTACAACAATGTGGCTAACCGGCAAAATACCGAGGTTCGGGAGGTACCGTTCAAATTTCTGGGGGAAAGAAGACTAAAGACCAAATTTCCGATGTTTCGGTAAGATAATGTGCCTAAAACCTTCAAAATAGCGAAAATCAAGAGGTACGATTCTATGGGAGATATATCGGAAGAAGTGGGCCTATACTGATAATTCTCTTCTGGAATATTTTATAACCCCATGGAAGACTAATAAAAAAATACTACCGTTCAATGGGGCTATTTCGAAACGTGTACCTATACCGACGAATTTCAATCGGAAGATGTTTTTACCTCGAACGTAAATACCATTTAGCCATTTTGGTGGGTTGTTGGGACCACAAACTTCAACCTATACCGACAAATTTCATATGGGAAGTTTTATACCCCAAATGAAGACTTAACACCAAAATTAAGCCAATTCGGTGGAATATTAACGCAACAACCTCCAAAATACAGAAAATCGGAAGGTACCGTTCAAGTCGTGGACCTATACCAACAAAATTAGAGGGGAAAGTTGAATATGCCCAACGAACACTAAATACCTTATTTCAGCCAAGTCGATGGATTATTGTGGCCATGACATTCAGAATACCGAAATTCGGGTGGTACCGTTCTATGGGGCTATATTAAGGCGTTGACTTGTACCGACAAATTTCTGGGGGAAAATTTTTTACCAACAACAAAGACTAAGTATAAACTTTCAGCCATCGGAGCCATTGAAGGAATATTGAGGCCACAACCTTCAAAATACCGAAAATCGGGAGGTCGCGTTTTATGGGTACTAAATAAAGGCGTGGACCTGTACCAACAAAATTTTAGTGGAAAGTTTTGTACTCCAAATGAAGACTAAGTACGGAATTTCGGCTATTTCGTTGGAATATTGAGGCCACAACCTGGGGGACCTATACCGACAAAATTCTGGGAAAATTGTATACCCCAGCGAAGACATAATACCAAATTTAAGCCATTTCGGGGGAATATTAAGGCCAAAACCTTTAAAATACCGAAAATCGGGAGATACCTTTCTATGGGGGCTATATGAAGGCGTGGACCTATACCGACGAAATTCTGGGGAAAAGTTTTATACCTTCAGCGAAGACTAAATTCCAAACTTTAGCCATTTCGGAGGAATATTGGGGCCACAACCTTAAAAATACCGAAAATCGGGTTGTACCGTTATATGGGGGCTATACCAAAACGTGGACCGATATACCCCATCATCGAACTTGACCTGCCTGCAAACAAAAGACGCATTTTCCCAAAATTTCAGCGTCCTATCCCCATTTTTGTGGATGCTAGAGTGATTACCACAGACGGACGGACGGACGTGCTCAGATCGACTCAGAATTTTACCCAGATCACGAATATATATACTTTATAGGGTCTCCTATGAATATTTCGATATGTTGCAAACGGAATGACAAATTTAATTATACCCTCCATATTATGGTGGAGGGTATAATGAGACATGCATCTTGATTACTTTGTTGCAGCGATTTAGTTGGTTACATTGCGTTAACAGCGTGAATAATGATACCCCCATTAGAAAGGCATATGAGCACAAGCCGTATTGTGCTGTAGGAGAGGGCTAAGATCTCGTGGGATAACTTGTCTAGTAACAACGTTCACGTTTGACCTAAAAGGCCAAATTATGACCAGTTTGAAAACAAGCCGTAAATAAAATATTCACAATTCTGTTTGTTAAAAATCTCCCACTGTTGTCTCCACCACCACTACATAGTGGAGGCAATGGTCACAAACATCAACAATAATACCTCCACATAAAGTGTTCCATATATACCTACATGACAGCACAGGACGCGTGAGTTGATTTCCATATAACGGTGCAACGAAGAACATAAAACGGAATTGTTGAGTAGCTTCACTAGTTATTCCATGTATCCATGAAGGAAGGATATGAAATCGTGCCAGAGAAAAGGAACTGTTAATAATGTTGACATTGGTGAGATTGTGTGACCATTTGTTTGTGTCCATGTTTTTTCTACAGAACTCATACAACGGATGTGAGTATACGAGTATTTGAATGGAAGCAGAAATGAATCTTAATCTAGGAGAGCTCTTGTTTTGCAAGAATTTTATTGATATGTTATGCATACATATGTATGTGCGTTTGACACTATTTTCTTGATTCTTAATGGTTGCTCTACTGAACTAATTAATCCAATTGTTTACTTGGCTTGTGTCTATTTGTATTATTTTACAAGGAAATTTATAAAGCCATGTACAGAAATCAAAGGAAATGAACCATGTTTTCTTCGCATCATGTTGCGTTTTAAAGGTATTCACATATCTATGTGAAAACCGGAAAGCTTGTGAGCGAGTTGTCAGATAAAATATATTTACTTCATTCCCCTACCTCACACTTAATTTTAGTAATTCCATGGTAACCAGACTGTATTTTTGTTGATTTATTCCCAATTTCCAAACCTGTATTTCTCCTGTATATCACCTGAATAATACCTCATGAACATTGCATATGTCAACTTTTCATCCTATTCATTCATGTTCTTCATCGCTTTTAAGACATGTAATAAGACATGCGGCATTTCACTTCCCTTGTAATATTCAACCAATTTTTGTCTTTCCTTGAATGTTAACATTCTCATAAGATACGATCATCTTTTGCATATACATACATATGTATTTTCCTTTACTTCGGTCATGTTCCTTATGCACATGAATTACTGTGAATTTTTTGAATAATTTATGACCTCCTTCGGATGAATGTAAATGACATAATTTGTTCACATATTTACCTGTAATATTTCGTTGCATACAAACAGACGTAAACGTGCTGACCAATCAAGATATGTCTCCAAATTGCATGTCTTTTTGGGATCTTGTGCACCTGGTGGTCCACCCGACGATGATGGTTGGTCCCATTTTTTCTGAAAAAAATTAATGAGCATGAATTAATAAATGTATGTAAAGGTGAATAAAAACAAGTAAACAAAAACTCCAACAAGAAATTCATAAAAAAAGCGTTCGGCTGGGCCGAACTTTTTATACCCTCCACCATGAAAGATTCTTAACTAACATTGAATTATTAGTTTTCTTTCTGTTACGAAAGTACCATTGTAAATAATATGAAGTGGATAAGTTTTTTTGTTCGGGTACCGTGGGGGGGCTATAACACAACGTGGGTCTATGTCCACAACTTTTGATGTAGAAATGTGTAACCACTGGGAACTATAAATGTCAAATGGCATCCAATCTTGCCAAAAATATAGATAAAAATTCTACAAAACATTACCATATCAAAACGTGAACTTTGAACTCTAAATGCCAAATGACATCCAAATATCTTAAATCGGGGAGTACCGTGTTATGTCCACAACGGATATGTTTGTTGACCTATCAGGGCGCTCTTGAACCAACTTTAAATGGAAGGTGCTTACACCTGCGCAGTTTTTGTGGATTCTGAAACTACACTGTTCACAGATGAGAAAAATCAATAAACAAAAAAAAAAAAAATCGCCGGAGCCCTTTTTAAATAAATCGCGATTCAAGTTGCCATTTGTAGGGGTCTTTTAGGTTTTCACGATTTTGCTTGGAAACCGCAAGTCCTATCGAAATGGGATTGTAGCTGTGAAGATTCTCTACAAGATTGACATATTTTCGTAAGATTTACCATTTTTGAAATATAGAAGTTCAAATTGGGACAATGCACTGGCTGTATCGCCCTAACTAACCTTAAATTAAAACCACTTACTCCTGGGAAGTTTTGCGGATTCTGAAACAGAAAAGTTCATAGATGAGAAAAATCCAAAAACAATAAAAAATTGCCTTAGGGATTTTTAAATAAATCGCGGTCAAAGTTCACATTTTTAGGTTTATTTTAGGTTTTCGCGATTTTGCTTGGAAACCGCAAGTCCTATCGAAATTTTTGAGATATAGAAGTTCAGGTTACATTTTTAGGTTTTCCGCTTTGCTTGAAAACGTAAGTCTTATAGAAGTGGGACTAGAGACAATTTAATAGCTGTGAAAATTCTCTATAAGATTGGTTTTCGTAATTTTTTCTAGGTTTTGTCATTTTTGAGATATATAAGCTTAAGTTGGGAAATTGCAGTCATGACCTTGTTTTATAAGGAAACGATACAGTCAGTAAATTTTCCAAATTTCAAATTCTATGGGCCATTATTAAATTTGTTCTTTTACTATCTGATGGATTTGAAAACGCAAAATAGACCCCAATTTGGAGGCATTAAAAATATAATTTTTACATTGAAAGTTAATGCCAAGAAGCTCCTTCTTGAAATTCAATTATCACTTTTAACTTTAAGTTAACCGGAACGCTATAAATCTGTTGGGTAAATCCAAACTATAAAGAATACTTGTAGTAATGGGGGTATATCTCAAAAATGGTAAATCCTACGAAAACATCGTAGAAGACAATCTTGTACAGAATTTTCACTGCTATACCACTTTTCTTAGTTCAATTTTGATAGGGCATGCGGTTTTCCATCAAAATCGTGAAAACTTTAAAAACCCTAAAAATGTGAATTTTGACCGCGATTTATATAAAAAGCGCTCCGGCGATTTTTTCGTTTTTTGATTTTTCTCACCTATTGTCGTTTCAAAATCTGCAATAACTTCCCAGGTGTAAGCACCTTCCATTTAAAGTTGGTTCAAGAGCACGGTGCACTGTGAACCCTAATTGCTAAATTTCAGCAAATTTAGTCAGAAAGTGATAAAATTTCCAAAGAACCTGAAGTCGTGAGGTACCGTTATATAGGGGCCATGGACGTATGTAGTGTAGAAGTTTTTGTCAACTTTGAGCCTTAAATGTCAAATTATATCTAGGTCGGTATGAATATGTGGTTATTTCAATTCAAGTCCAAGTTCAAATACCTGAAATGGGGCTGTATCGTTATATGGGTGCTATACCAAAACCGATATAGCACGCAGACAAAAGAGGCATCTTTCAAAAATGTCTGCGTTCAATATTTCTGGACAAAAACAGATCGATTCAGAATTTTAGCATAATAAAGAATACCTATACTTTTTGGGGTCACAAATGATTATTTCAATGAGTTACAAACGGAAACACATCAAGGGTATAACGAATTTATAAACAAACAAGTAAAAAGTCGTTAAGTTCGGCCTGGCCGAACTTTTTATACCCTCCACCATAAAATAGTCTTAATTAAAATGGAATAAGTAGGGCCCTTTCACAATTTTAAGCGGAACAACTTTTCGACAATGGATAGACTCCTACTGTTGGGGCAGAGATAATTCCTTTTGGAGATGTGTGTATATTAAAAATCCCGAAGGACAGATGCGCCGTGAGTCGAACTTCCGCGTTATGGCGTGATGAAGTTTTTGCAAGTGACCCTGTAAGCCATCATGAATTAGCATTTTATATTTGTTTGTTGTTTTTGTAGAGCACTTAAGCAACAGTAAACAAAGATATAACGCTAATTCCTGATGGCCCACAAAGTCTCTAACAAAATTTTCATCACGCCATAACGCGGAAGTTCGACTCACGGCGGATCTGTCCTTAGGGGTTCATAATATACTCACCAAGGCCTTTCTTCCCCAAGAGGAGTTTTCCGTGCCCCAGACTTTCACCTCCATTTTGTTTCACATTGTTATCTAATCTAATCTAAAAAAAATGTGTTCAGCTAGGTGAAAGGTACCACCTACGGGGCTATATCAAAGAGTCAACCTATCTTTAAATCTTTTGGCGGAAAAGTTTTATAGCTGCAGGAAACTTCAAGAGTCAAATTGAGGGTAGTTTCATCAAAACAATGTAGACCCTCAAAAATGGACCCATGATGACGAATTTTAGTGAAGAAATTTCGTGACCACTGAAAATTCCCGAAAATCGGGAGGTACAGTTATATGGGGGGATATACCAAAAGATGGACCAATATTGACGATTATTTTTGAATAGACAAAATTGTAGCTAATATTCGCAAAATACCGATCATTACAGCTAGTTCGGTTAAAAATTGCAGTCAAAATTCTCAAAATACCGAAAATCGGGAGATACCGTTATATGGGGGCTATACCAAAACATGGACCTATGTTTTGGTTTTGTTGGAGATGTTTTATGACCACTGAGAATTTCAAATGTCAAATTACAGCTAGTTCGGTTACAAATTGTAGCTAAAATTCCCAAAATACCGAAAATCCGGAGGTACCGATATATGGGGGCTATACCAAAACAGGGACCTATGTTGACGATGTTTCGTGGAGATGTTTCATGACCACTGAGAACCTCAAATGTCAAATTGCAGATAGTTCGGTTAAAAATTGTAGCTAAAATTCTCCAAATACCGAAAATCGGGAGGTACCGTTATATGGGGACTATACCAAAACATGGACCTATGCCCATATCCTTTGGGATATAAGTTTGTTGATCACTAGGAACCCTAAGTGTCAAATTATAGCTTATTCGGTCTGCAAATGTGCCGAAGAATGTTAAAATACGTCAAATCCGGAGGTACCGTTATATGAGGGCTATACCAAAGAGTGGACCGATATAGCCCATCTTCGAACTTGACCTGCCTATGGAAAAAAGACCCTCGGGTGCAAAATTTCAGCACTCTTTCTCAATTATTGCGGACGCTAGAGTGATTACAACAGACGGACAGACGGACAGACAGACGGACATGGCTAGATCGTCTTAGAATTTTATCCTGATCAAGAATATATATATACTTTACAGGGTCGCAAATGATTAGTTCGATGTGTTACAAACGGAATGACAAACTTAATATACCCTCCATACTATGGTGGAGGGTATAATAAGAATCAGTCTACAACAAATTACCATCGGCCTTGGACTACAAAAAAAAGCGGTAACAATGCGGACTTTATTCTACCATGAGGAGATTTTTCATAAGTAACAAGAGAGGTTCTGAAAGTTTCCATAGTAAATTGTTGGGAGGAAACATCCGAACTCTGACCAAGAGTTTTATGGAGTGCTTGACGTTTTGTCGGATGAAAATCGGATACTTTTGCTAACTTTCTGACCGTATTCTCCCCTAACTCTGATGAAATATCGTATACATTTCTGATTTGTTAACTGACATTCGTGCAGACATCGTACGGTGGTCGATGTTCTATACAATAGCGACCAAAAATACTTCCAGTGCAGTACTTTGGCATTTAGCGGTTTCGAAGGACAATGAATCATCTTACAAAAATGATCAAGATAGCCCACTTATAAATTTACCTGCCAAACAGAACTATATTGTATTTACTCGACCCATTTTTCAACATTTGTATGTAACATAGCCATAACTTTCTGAGTCGATTTATGCATGTCCGTCAGTCCGTACGTTCGCAACGCGCAGGTCGCATTTATTGTCCGATCTAACTGAAACATGTTTAATATCATTTTTTTAGCCATAGGAGAAACGCAATTGATTTTGTTGAAAATCGGTTCAGATTTGGATATAGCCCCTATATATATTTTTGGCCGATTTCACGTATTTGCTGCACCAAAAACGCTATATCTGTCCGATTTCGATGAAATTTAGAACGTGGAACTAAATTCGGTCTAGAAATAAATGTGCCAAACTATGTCGAAATCATTTCAGATTTGGATATAACTCCCATATATATTTTGGAATGGGTGACTGAATTCTGTCTAGAAATAAATGTGCCAGATTTGATCGAAATCGGTTCACATTTGGATATAGGTCCCATATATATTTTCGGTTGATTGCACGTATTTGCTGCATCAAACATGCTATATATGTCCGATTTCATCCTGTTGAAGTTCTCAGTGCGGAATTCTTGTATACATGAATACTCTTCCATTGCGTTGCGCTAACAGTGCTTTATGAGAGGTCAACAAGGTTCAAGCGGACGACGTAAACATGCTGTTCCACGTTGCACTCAATATCACGTGGTATCGAGGATGTGACATTTCAGAAAGGTAGAGTTCCGGAGATATCACCGCGCCTTGTGGTTCTCCCTGTTTCACTCCACGTGTCTTCGTGAATTCTTTTTGTGAATTCTACAAACGACTGGCATCCGCACATATAGTTGATTATTCGACGTTTCCAACATGGCTGGAGGTTCTGGTTCAGTCCTCGACTGATATGTGTGGATATGGCGTGTTGTTAGTGTTGTGGTGCTGTGTATTTTCCGGAATCCATACTGATGTTGGGTACCTGGAAAACTGCTTCTCATCATGGGGAGGAACAATGCCTTTAGAACCTTTCCTACTGATGATAAGAGCGATATCGGCTTCAGTAGCGGAATCACCCTGACAACTTTACAGGATTCTGGCACAATATGGGTGGCTAAGATTGAGGGCACTTGTTAAATATTCAATCCTGGGTTCATCCAGTTGCTTAAGCATTATCATACCGTGGGCCCAACACTTTGGAGGTTTTCGCGCAACGAACATCGCCCATCGAAAATTGTGGTGGTACCTCCATGGCTGAGAGGGCTCTTATATAGCAGTCTTTCTCTCTCGGGTGCTCTATAAATTGCCGGTTACATTAACCGCGTACCTCTTCGAATCTGGCACTGTCACGCCGTTGAAAGTAACAGCCACTTTACCAACCTTCTTTCCCGGATTCGAGAGCAAGCCCAATAATGCATTGCTTCAGGTGGTCTAGCCACTTCTCCGCTTATGTTCGCCTACTATCCTGTTGACTTCAATGGTAAGTTATCCAGCTATTGGGTCTTCAGGGTTCATACGAAACAGCTCATTTGCTAGTCCCGTTTCCTCTGCTGCCAAGTATGGTCTGATTTCGGGATTCGACCAGCAGGTATGTAGGGAGCGGGTGCAGCCATGATGTCGGAGAATATGTTGTCATAGTAGAGTGTTACTAACCCAAACTGATGACTTTTTACATACTGGTAGATGAACGTGGATTGGCATGTTCAAGAAGGATTGGGGATATTTTTGCTCCGAGATTTCTTACGGCTGTTTATTTAAATTTAAATTTTGGTTATTGTAATATTTTGTCCAAACCTAGTTTAAGTTCGAAGATGGGCACTATGGTTCCACAACTTCCCGCACCTCCACCAAAGATTGAAAAAAAAATGTCACTAATGGTAACCGCTATATCCGTTGAACTGATCTACCGATTTGCTTAAGCTTTGTGTTTCCTAATATTTAGTCCGAACCCTCATCCAATCCTTAGATAAATTTCAGGTGAACCGGGCCCTTAAGGACTAGATAAGCCACATGCTAGAGAATAGATGGATAAGCTGCGGGCTACTTGACGTAAAAGTAAGGGACAAAGTTGGTCAGGGTACGTCGCAGGGGGGGGGGGGGATCTTATCCCCACTCCTATGGGTCACTACCATAAATAGCCTATTACGGACTTTAAGCGATGAGGGATTTTATCCGTCGTTATAATACTTCTGAGGAGAAGAATCCAAATTTGCTATGCAGAAGAGCTGAGTCAGCCCTAAAACTCGCGTGCAACTGGGCTAGACCAAGAGGACTTAACGTAAACCCGGAAAAAACGGAAATATGTTTTTCACTAGGAAAACAGAACTGGGACACTTTGAAGAACGAGTTTTCCTAAACAAGACAATCAATATTTCCAATAAAGTTAAATATCTAGGAGTAATCCTTGATAGGAAACTTAAATGGAAATACCATATTCAAGAGAGAGCTAACAAAGCTTATAGATGTTGGTCAACCTGTAGAAGGGCTATAGGCTCCAAGTGGGGTCTTAATCCTAAGATGACACACTGGCTAGACCTATTCTAACATACGCTACAGTAGTCTGGTGGACAGCAATGGATAAAAAGTGTAATATTAAAATACTACAGAAAGTCCAACGAATGTTCTGTTTAAGTGTAAGCGGCGCAATGAGGACAACATCAACGAGGGCATTAGAAACTATTCTATATATACACCCAATTGAAATCCAGATAAGGTATGAAGCGGCCGTCGCAGCTATCTGAGTTAAAGATATGGATGAGTGGATCAGAAAGGACCACGTAACATACCATCAAAACATTTTACAGGTAACAACGGGAGAGTCAATGGATAACATTGTATCGGGCCGTATACCTAAAACAATGTAGCTGCCTCATGCGAGGCATTAATTCCAGACATAGACTCGTGGATCGGCGGAACTCTAGCACAAATACCGACTGGAAACTGTTGTTATACAGACGGCTCCATGCTAGGTGGGAGACGGGACTGGGTCTTTGCATTGAAGAACCAGAGACCGAATTATCTCTTCGTTTGTCGGATCACATCTGATCACGATTACAGAGTGTCTGAACTGGCTTAATGCCAACACAGACCAACTACTGTAAACGTCCTTACGGACAGTAAAACTGCAATCAAAGCAATAGGCAGTAAAATCACAAACAGTCTTGGATTGTATAAATTCGATCAACAGCTATTCTCAGCATGGCTCGGTGCGTATAATACGGGTACCGGAACATGCGGGGAATAGAGGTAATGAGATAGCAACTTCTCTGGCAAAAATTAAAGGGAAATAGCAGCAGCAAACTTAGTGAACGCAAAGCCACTAAACGCGTCTCGTCTAGACTTAAAAACTTGGGCAAAAATGCCAACTTATTCCAATGGAATAGAGAGGAAATAGGGAAACCACAAAAATCCTATGGGGAGACCCAAATGAGGAAAAAACTAAAAGGCTATTACTGCTAGGTAAGGCAGAGTTCAGTAGACTTACAGGTGTCCTTACAGTTCACATGGGTTTACAAGCTCACAAGCTCTACACAAAATTAATTGTGCAGACAACAGTATCTGCAGGACATGCGGAGAAGATAATGATGATGATAGAGTCCCCTTCTTCAAAAAACCTAGTCTAGAGCGCACAACAGGCCTACTTCTGGCTTATGTGTATGTCAACCAGGGCATGTGACGATTACTCGTCCCTCTTTCCAACCTAACCTAACCTTGTCCAAATTTAGTTTAACTTCAAAAATGGTCCATCGGTTTTCTCCATAGGGTACTTCCCCAACAAAAGTTCAACTTTTTTTAATTAGTTATCTTTCGAGTTGAGCCGTTATGACCTAAGAGGTACATTGAAAAATTATGAATACATTAGGATCTGTCCGAAGATCCGTTGGAAAATTATACCGATGCTACTCCTACCGTTTCCAACGATATTATGTTTTTCGTGTGGAAGTCCATGTTTCCTGACAGAACCTCTATGTTATACTGTGACCAACTGAAATTATTGGAGGGCGGGACATCTATCGTAAGGAATGACTCCCAAAATAAGATCCACTTCCAATGTGGACTACGTCGGTCCATTCCTACGCAACACTTTTGAGCTTTAATCCAAACATTTTTTTGTCGGCAAGTTCACACGTCCAAAAGGGCCACTAAATCTGAAAACTACGAAGTTTTATAAACATAGTACATAATTATTGGGGAAAAGGATTTTGTATGAGTAAATGATAGATGAAAGTTTCAATTCAAACAGGCTCAGAGTATATCTCTGTCGGCAAAGCCGACTGGTAGTTTTTTACTTGTTTAATTTCGTTTCGCTTAAGGACAAGATTAGTAGATTCCTAATGATCCCACAAAAATATATGCTGACAGGTTTATTCTTGGGCACCGCAAACTGCTTCAGAAAACAATGAAATATTTTCCAACGAAAAATTCTGAAAGTAACTTAAGAAGTGACCTTCCAGATGAAAAAAAATCTTTCAAAAAGGTTTTGTAGATTTCTTGTAAAAAAAAATCACGAAAATTTATTCTTTGTGCTCAATAAATGGCTACAACCCCTTTTATGACCAGTTTACTAAATCCTGTTTTATTAAAATTGGCTTTGAATTTCCACACAGATAATGTAGGGTGTTAGAAAAAAAAAAAAAAAACAAAGCAAACTACAAATTGGCATTAATATGCTTCGAATGATTTCCTCTCGTTGTATGGAAGAAATTAACGTGTGTTTCCTTTTAAATTAAGAAAAATAATATTTACAAAAGAAGAGAGCGAAGCCAAGAATACAAAAACATCTTGTAGTATTTTTCTTAATTAAGATATTATTTTTGCATCCTTGAGAGTGATATTATCCAACATATAAATACATATCCTTGTCGTTCGCTTTGAGCTGCAGGATGGTATCATAATGATTGGCTTTTGCCATTTGTATGAAGTCATTAATTTCGCATGCTGTTGTCACGTTATACCATAGAACTGGGTGGGTGGGTGTGTGGATGTGTGAAATATGCGGTCCATAAAATGAAAGATAAAGTACACATGACAGTCATACGATTTATTTTGAATTTGTGTGTTCCTTTCCTCAGTGTGGTTTTCTTTATTTGTAATGAAGACTTTTTCTCTATTTTGATATCTTCTGTGTGTTTTACTTCATTGAAAATAATTGTCTTTTATTTAAATAAGACTTGATTTACGGCAGTGCTTATTAATGTTTAATTGTGTATAATAGTAATGAATGACCCAGTTTTATTTTAATATCGTACTTTAGTCTTAATGGAAGCTATAGAATTCTTTGCATTGTGTAACTAGAAGCTTCTTCCTTCCGGGCTGTCCATTTAAATATGCTGAATTATTTAATTAAATACAGACGATACACTGTGGATATAAAGGACAGCAATTGTAATAGTATCTGTAAATTTGCAAATATTTGAGAATGTATTTGTGATTACTTGAAGAAGGTTGAAAAAATACAAAAAAAATTAATTATATTAATTAATAAAATTAATATACATATGTTAACACGACAATACTCGTTACGACGGACAATGGTCCCAAATCCAAATTTTCTGGCCAAAACTATTTCAACGTCTATTTTGTATTGAAATTAATTATTATTTATAATAGATGTGTACAAACAGCATTTCTTACGTTTTATCGAACAAAATGACCAGAAACTGCCAAAATTTGTTGAACAGGGTGGTCCCGTTGTGTGGGGTCTAAACCAAAGCATTGACCTATGTAAATAATTTTTGGCACGAAGGATTCATATCTTCCAAGAGGTCAAAATACCAAATTTCAGCCGAATCGGTCATAAAGTGTCGCAAAAATCCACAAAATATCTGAAATCGGACCGTACATTTATGTGGGGGTTTGACAAAAAATGGACATATTTTCAAAAAAATTATACATACTTGTTTTCTACACTCTGAAACCCATAAATAAAAATTTTAAGGAAAATCGGTTGATAGATGTGTGTATTACCGTTCTATTTAAATTGGATACTACGTACAGTCACAACAGGTATTTACAAAAAATTCTCCCATCTTAAAATAGAAAAATCCACTTTATTTTAACTGTGGCAAATTTGAGTAAGATTTGACTTCTGAATTTATTAGTACAGCTTCCAAATTCGATTTGGAGGTGGACAAATTTGGAAATTTTTTTAAAAATTTAAATATATTTGTAAAAAATATTTGTAAAAAATAATTTTCAATATATATAAAAACATTGCTTTTATTACGCTAATTTTACAAATTTCTTCGTTCTTTTTGTAAATATTATGAAAGTACTCACTAAACGCTTCCCGATTCATAATAACTTTGGTCTCACTTCTGTACATTTATGCAGCGACGCAATGCAACACAAATTGTATATTTTATTTTTACATAAAAAAGTATCAACTTTGGTACTGCGCCAATCAACGAATACTAACGTTATTTACAAAAACTAATTATTTTCAGATGACTTGACGTGTTTTTTATTATTCTGCGCAAAAAAAAATTAAAATTTCGAAACTTCAAAAATAGGGTTTTGGCCAAAAATTTCCTGATTGAAACCTATGTGCGACGTAAAATCTATATATATATAAATGAGCTTGGTGATAAGTGATTGACTGACTGACTGACTCATCATCAACGCCCAGCCAAAACGGCTAAAGCTAGGAGCTTGAAATTTTACCAGTGGGTCACTGTTGATGCAAATGTGCGAGATAAGGCCGGGTTTTAGAAAATTCGTCCTGGAACCACAAAAAATAACAACAACAAAAATCCTTATTTTTCATTACTATTACGTACTTATTCACTTAGTTGGCCCTCTGCAAGACATGTGTAAAATTAACAATGCCATAACTTCTTGATATCGTTAGAGATCACACATAATTTCAAATTTTGTAGTTTACTTCTAGGCGCACTTATTTTATCGTAAACCACTAAATAATAGAAAGACAAGACATTTGTTATCTTCCATTGCAACAGATGTCGCAGTTGGTGATAATGGTGTATAAACATCAATTAAGCAAATGAACAAATGAGTTGCTGTTGAAGACAACATCAGGGGAATAAATTCAGAAATCGGCCAGAAATAACAACAACTAAAAACTGTATGGACCTGCATTTTTGGTAATAACTAAATGTTTGCAAATCAATGAAAGTGCAATAGAAATGTGCATATTACCACGATTTATTTGCAATTAAGAATTTTATCGTATATGGAGACGTACAGTCATAACTATTCAATTTTCAATTTCAAAATCTGTAATTTGAATGAAATCAATAATAGGCCCCAGGAATATAGGAATTTGGTATGGAAATCAAGGTTGGGAAGTGGTGCTTCTAAAAGGAAATGGTTTGGAAAATTACCAATCATGTGTACGAAAAGTACTAAATTTAGTACAATTTAGATTTGGGTGAACGTAAAGAGCTGGAAACCTGAAATTTGGAATTAAGGTTACTGTTGTAGTGTAGGATTGAGATATGAGGGTAGTTTTGGAAATTCGTGCTTATGTGTACGAAAAGTACTAAATAGTACTAAATTTGGTACAATAGGGATTTGGGTGAACGGATAGAGCTGGAATCCTGATATTTGGAATTGAGATTACTGTTGGAGTGTAGGATTGAAGAACTTTTGGAAATTCGTACTTATGTGTATGAAAAGTACTAAATGGTACTAAATTTGATACAATGGGGATTTGGGTGAACGGATAATAGCTGGAATCTCGAAATTTGGAATTGAGATTACTGGTGGGGTGTAGGATTGAGGTAGTTTTGAAAATTCGTACTTATGGGTACGAAAAGTACTAAATGGTGCTAAATTTGGTACAATTTGGATTTGAATGAACGGATAGAGCTGGAAACCTGAAATTTGGAATTAATATTACTGTTGAAGTGTAGGATTGAGATATGAAGGTGGTTTTGGAAATTAGTACTTATGTGTACGGAAAGTACTAATTGGAACTAAATTTTGTATAATGGGGATTTGGGTGAACGGATAGCGCTGGAATCTCTAAATTTGGAACTGAGATTACTGGTGGAGTTTAATATTGTGGAAGTTTTGGAAATTCGTACATAGGGTACGAAAAATACTAAATAGCACTAAATTTGGTACAGTTTCGATTTGGGTGAACGGATAGGGCTTGATTCCTCAAATTTGGACTGAGGATCACTGATGAAGAGTAAGAAAGATGCACCAAAGGGTTTTTGGAAACTTGAGTGTACGAAAAGTAATAATTGGTACTAAATTTAGTACAATTTGGATTTGAGTGAACGGATAGAGCTGGATTCCTGAAATTTGGAATTGATATTACTGTTGGAGTGTAGGACTGGGGAAGTTTTGGAAATTCTTACTTATGTGAATGAAAAGTACTAAATGGTACTAAATTTGGGACAATGGGGATTTGGGTGAACGGATATAGTTGGAATCTCGAAATTTGGAATGGAGATTACTGGTGGGGTGTAGAATTGAGGTAGTTTTGAAAATTCGTACTTATGGGTACGAAAAGTACTAAATGGTACTAAATTTAGTACAATTTGGATTTGGGTGAACGTATGTATGTAGCTGGAAACCTGAAATTTGGAATTAAGATTACTGTGAAGTGTAGGACTGAGATATGAGGGTGGTTTTGGAAATTCGTACTTATGTGTTCGAAAAGTACTAAATTTGGTACAATAGGGATTCGAGTGAACGGACAGAGCTGGAATCCTGAAATTTGAAATTGAGATTACTGTTGGATCATAGGATTGGGGAAATTTTGGAAATTCGTATTTATGTGTACGAAAAGTACTAAATGGTACTAAATTTATTACAATTTGGATTTGGGTGAACGGATAGAACTGGAATCCTGAATTTTAAGTATCAAGGTTGGGAAATGGCGTTGAAATAAGGAAATGGTTTTGGAAGTTCGTATTTATGATTACGAGCAGTACTAAATTTGGATTTGGGTGAACGGATAGAGCTGGAATCCTAAAGTTTTGAATTAAGATTACTGTAGGGGTGTAGGATTGAGATAGTTTTAGAAATTCGTACCTTTGAGTACGAAAAGTACTAAATGGTACTAAATTTGGTACAATTTGGATTTGGATGAACGGATAAAGCTGGAATTCTGAAATTTGGAACTAAGATTACTGTCGGACAGTAGAATTGAGGTAGTTTTGGAAATTCGTACTTATGGGTACAGAAAGCACTAAATTCGGTACAATTTGAATTTTAGTAAACGGATAGTGTTGGAATTAGGAATTAAGATTACTGTAGGAGTGTAGTATTGAGGAAATTTTGAAAAGTCGTACGTGTGCGTACTAGAAGTACTAAATGGTACTAAATATGGTACAATGTGGATTTGGGTGAACGGGTAGAGCTGGAATCCTGAAATTTTTGTTTGGGAAAGAAATGGTACTAAATTTGATACAATTTGGATTCGGGTGAATTAATAGAGCTGGAATCCTGAAATTTGGAATTACGATTACAGTCGAAGAGTAGGATTCAGGTTGTTTTGAAAAAGCAAACTTATGGTTACGAAAAGCACTAAATGGTACTAAATTTAGTACAATTTGTATGTAGGTGAACGGATAGCGGTGGAATCCTGCAATTTGAAAGTATGATTATTGTAGCCCTGTTGCGTTGAGGAAGTTTTGAAAATTGGTACGAAAATTCTAAATTGTTCTAAATTTAGTACAATTTTAATTTGGTTTAACGGATAGAGTTTGAATCCTGAAATTTGGAAGTAAGATTACTACTAAAGTGAAGGATTGAGGTAGTTTTGGAAAATCTTTCTTATGGGTACGAAGAGTTCGACTTGATACTAAGTTTGGTACAATTTGGAATTGGACGAACGGATACAGCTGGAATCTTGAGATTTGGAATTACTGTAATTATTATGGAATTTACTGTAATTATTTTGTATTAATGTCCGTGTATGGCTGAGATATGTCGTCGAAATACGTAACATAAGTATACGAAAAGTACTTAATGGTACTCAATTTGTTTTTGGGTGTAGGGATAGTGCTGGAATTTTTATTTTTTGGAGTTAGGGTGTGTATTGGTGTGCAACGTTGATCTCGCTGTTAATGTGTAAGGGTGAGATACGGCTGATCTTTTTTAAAAACGAACTTAAGGGGTACGTACAGTACTAAGATAAAAATAAATATTGATTAAAATTGGTATTAGTGCGACCAAATTTTCAGTGTTTGTCATTTCCATATTATATATTGTTTATTTGTTTTTTTTTATATCCTTTCCGCATACGAAGTAGCGGGCATTTTGCTAGTATCACATATTTGACTTCAATCCAACCCAAAAATGATGTGATTATTGTAGTCAAAAGAGTAAATTCATTTGTCTCAAATGCAACAAACAACGTAAAACCAAGAACAATAATAAAATAGCGTCCGATATATCGGACGGTCTGCAAAACATAAGATAATTAATAAATGATAAAAGTTGTTGACGAAATTGTTTATTTTTCTTATTCTCATTCTAAAACAAACAAAAAGTTTGAATAAAAGTCGTCAGGGAACTTCATGCATTAATGGGTTAAGTAAAAAAATATTATCGTGACATAAATTTTTTTTGAGGTTTGTGACGTTTACTACCTTTTATACGTTTTCTACGGCTATATGACGTTTTCGACGTTTACAACTTTCTGACCGTCGAAAACCTAAAAAATCATCATACACACAATCTCTACTGACGATAACCACTTTATACAGAACATTTTATGCTTGGAGGTTTTCTACTGCGGAAATACCTAAAATCGGGAATTACCGTTCTATGAAGGCTATATGAAGATCTGGACAATACGGAAACAATTTTACATTGATAGTTTTATACCGCCAACGAAGACTAAATACCAAATTTCAGCCATTTTGGTGGAATATTGAGCGCACAACATTCAAAATACCGAAAATCGGGCGGTACCGTTCTATGGACATGGAAAGTTGTATACCCCTAATAAGACTGAACACTAAATTTCAGTCATTTTGGTAGGATATTGAGGCTACAAAATATTCAAAATCGGTAGGTTCTATGGGGACTATATGAAGACGTGGACCTATACCAAAAATTTTCAGGAGGAAACGTTTATTCGCCTAACGAAGACTAAATACCAAATTTCAGCCATTTCAGTGAGATATTAGGGATAAAACCTTAAAAAAATTAAAATGAGGTACCGTAAGTGGTGGGCTATATGAAGATGTAGACCTATATCGAAAAAGTTTATTCGCCTAAAGAAGACTAAATACCAAATTTTAGCCATTTCGTTGGGATATTGAGGCCACAACCTTCAAAGTACCGAAAATAGAGTGGTACCGTTCTATAGGGCTATATAAAGACGTGAATCTTTACCGACAAATTTCAAGAGGAAAATTGTATACCCCCAAAGAAGATTAAGTACCCTATTTCAGGAATTTAGCGTTATAATCAGGCTAGAATCTTCAAAATTCCGAAAATCGGGAGGTACCTTTCTATGGGGGGCTATATCAAAACGTGGACCGATTTAGCTACCAAAACATGGATCCATTATGTCAATTTTAGGGGGAGAAGTATGTTAAATGTCGAATTACAGGTAGTTCGAACTTGCCTACGGGAAATAGACATTCGGAACAAGTAAGAACGGCCCGGCGGAACTTCTATACCCTCCAGCACGAGTTGTATTGAAGTAAAATTAAACAAGTAAAAAAGTATCAGTCGGCTTTGCCGACAGAGATATACCCTCAGTCTATGTGAATTGAAACTTTCATCTGCGGACAGATCGAATGGTTTTCTCAAGAGGTATGGACTTGCCCTGAAAAAACTTTTACCGCCGTAATTGGGGCAGCGAATGCAAGTTGCTTCAACAGAAATCAAAGTGATTCGAGAGTAGGTCTTAAAGTGAACTTATACGAAATGGAAATGGAGTGGAAAAATATAGTCCATATTCGAACCTGATCTACGTTTGGTAGATATATTAGGATGCGTAAAGTATGGATCAAATCAGTCACTCCATTCCAGAGTTATCGTGCGTTCATTTGTTCCGAACATTTTTGAACTTTTGTAGGGGAGGTACCTGAAGGAGTGTACCGATATGGTTTATCTTGGAACTTTAAATATGTTTGGACAAAAAATTACGAAGGCCAAATTTTGGATCGAATCGGTAGATCGATAATTATGGACTGATGGCAGTGAATATTAGTTAAAACTCAAAGCGATTCGAGAGCATGTAATAAGCTGAACTTTTCCGGAATGTTGTGTGGGAAGTACCCGAAGGAGTGGACGGATTGAGTCCATATTGGAACCTCATCTATGTCTGGTAAAAATTTCACGATGTGTAAAGTATGGACCAGATCGGTTACTACCATGAAAAGTTATCGGTGCCGGCAAGAATGGACCGATATAACCCATCTTCGAACTTAAACTAAGCTTGAACAAAATATTACGAAGGCCAAATTTTGGACCAAATCGGTTCATCCGTTCCAGAGTTATCGTGCGCACAGCCAGACAGACAGACGGACGGACATTGCTAAACCGACTAAAACGAATTTCGTCCAAACATACTTGGGGTCTAAAACCATTATTTCGATGAGGCACATTTTGCCCGTATGAGAGTGTATATACCCTCATTAGCATAAATACTGATGGTATAAAAATTCGTATTATTATTATTTTTTTTTTTTTTGTTTATGATCTCCTGACAAGCTAGGTACCTTTCTATAGCGGCTATATCAAAATGGGGACACAATTTCTGGGTTTTATAGCTCCAAACAAGACCAACTGGCTATATGTCTGGGAGAAAGTTGTATAGCATCAAAGAAGACTAAATGCCGAATTTTAGATATTTCGGTACCATATTGTTGTTAAGACCTTCAAAATACCGAAAATCGGAAGTAACGTTCTATAGGGCCTTAGGGTGGTTTTAAAAAATTTATGTCGGATTTTTTTAGGCGGCACCCCCTTATTGAGTTTAGTTTTGCTAGATTTTAAGATTCTAAAGTTTGAGCACCATCGAAATATGTTAACACGTGCCAGTGGGACATACTTAAAGCTGGAAGACATGGACTCCAATGACATGACTAAGTTATGAGATACGTATCATATGGTATCCAAAATTTGGGTAACAAAGCAAAAAATATCGGCGTGGTTGGAAATCTATTCCTAGTACGGGTCTAGTAGTGACCTGGCATCAAAGTAATTTGAAAGTATCAACGCTCAAGATGTGCGTTGACATCTACTTGATGAGTCGACCCTTGTAATAAGCAACTGACACTTTTAAATATAATTCGAGATAGATCTGGTTAAGTAGATCTGCCAGTAAACTGCTATAAGACTAAAATGATGGTAAAAGCACGCAAGTTTAAACTGCAATTTCAGTTTTGAAATGGAGAGAAAAATTATATTGACCTGCAGATGCTCTTTTGTCTAAGTTAAAGGTTTAAACACAAAGCCACCAACGCCAGGGATTGAAAAGCTATACTTAATTCGGTTCATAGGACAAATTATTTGTGTCTAGTCATTATAGCAAATAAGTTTGACATAATCAATTTTCAATTGAACTCATTATTTTTAAATTCTGATCTCCCACGATCGTAAAAATCTATTTATTGATTTATATCTATTTCTATTTATTACTAACCTGTTTATCTAACAGAACATTACTGCTGCACTGCACAAACTCTTCTGGTCCAATATGTTTGGCTAATTTCTTTTCTATGCGGCATAAAATTTGTGCATATTGGGTGGAAGTAGGACAGCTAAATAGATTCGAATCAGACTGAAATGAGAAACGCACAAGGTGTGAAAATTATTCAACTTTTTAATTATTATTCTGTTCTTTTATACTCGCTTTAAGGCTTTCATTACCTTATCGGCAGCTGTGCTGGCATTAGTTGTTTGGCATGCTCTCAATTCTTCTTCATGGGTTTCCAAATCAGTCAAACGTTTTAACAAGGCACTCAATATTTCCGAAACAATGGCTTCTAAACGTGTATTGGAACATCTGCAATTGATTGAAAGCCAGAAAGGAAGAAGAAGTGGGGGCAATAAATTAGATGAAGTGAAAAAACTCAATTAAGCCCTTTTTACTAATAATTGATGGTACTGCAGGCAGTACATATACGAATCGACTAATGTACATATCAATGTGCAAACAACTCACCTGGCAACGATATGTTTAACATGACTCATCATGCGTTCATCTCGATAATCATAGGGAAACTTATTTGTCCATTCAGCTAACAATGCTACCAATGATTCTAATGATTCACTATCAGGTACTGAAGATAGAAGTTTGCCCAACAGTTCGTGTGGACGTAAATATAGGCGTGATGATAATAAAAATGAAAATATAAATTCCTGAAAATAAAGAGAAACAGTAAATAAATGCATTAAACATTTTGCGTACTTACAACAAATAGGGAAAATTATTTAAATGCTCTTAATTCTATCCGCGCTTCTAAATTATAGTTATTTTAATAAATAAAACGAACATATTTTCATATTTAGGGTTTACTAAAAAAATTCCTTTTCGTACAAAAAAAATAAATGAAAATGTTTTCAATGTTACCTGAGTAGTCAAATGTTGAAATATTTCTTAAGGAACTTTAGAGTTTTTGGAAAGAAAGTAAAGACGGATCAAAATATTTGGTACTAATTTTTGTTGGGGGTATAAATGAGCAGTGAATTGCTGGTATAGATCCAAGTTTTGATGTAGCTCCCACATAACGGTATCTCCCGATTTTGGTAGTTTTAAGGTTTAAGCAAGAGCTGAAATGTTGTATGTGTTTAATAATCCTTGGAAATATAAAACATTCCTGTAGTAGAGTTGGGCAATCTCGTTCAATTAAATGATCCGGACCACTACTTCGTTCAACGGACACCGGTAATTTCTTTGACAAAAACTACGTTACTTAATTTTACACGTTGGTTTTTATGATGTTACTCATTCGCCTTTGAACGAGGACAGTGATGCAGATCGTTCAATTGAACGGGATTGCCCAACTTTATCCTGTAGAGAATCGTCGGTACAGGTCCACGTTTTGATACAGTCACCATAGGACCATACCTCTCGATGCTTGGCATTTTGGGGATTTTAACCAAATTATGCAACCTAAATGTCTAAAATTTGGTATTTAGACTTCCTTGGGGCTTTAAAATATTACTGCAGAGAATTGTCGGTATAGGTTCAAGGTTTGATATACCTCCCATAGAAGGGTGCCGCCGGATTTTCGATAGTTTGAAGGTTTTAGCCCAATGACCGCAAACAAACGAAATGATGCCCGTGCCATTCAGACAAAGTCACAAACTTTTAATTCTTTCTGAACCGTTTCGTTCTCAAAACAAAACAAAACAAAACAAAACAAAACAAAACAAAACAAAACAAAACAAAACAAAACAAAACAAAACAAAACAAAACAAAACAAAACAAAACAAAACAAAACAAAACAAAACAAAACAAAACAAAACAAAACAAAACAAAACAAAACAAAACAAAACAAAACAAAACAAAACAAAACAAAACAAAACAAAACAAAACAAAACAAAACAAAACAAAACAAAACAAAACAAAACAAAACAAAACAAAACAAAACAAAACAAAACAAAACAAAACAAAACAAAACAAAACAAAACAAAACAAAACAAAACAAAACAAAACAAAACAAAACAAAACAAAACAAAACAAAACAAAACAAAACAAAACAAAACAAAACAAAACAAAACAAAACAAAACCACAAACTTTTCAACTGGAGAAGAACAAAACTGTACGATTGCTGAAATGTACTTCGGTCATGCTGTTCCGAATTCTTTCATTGACGAACGAAAAATAATTTGTTTGCAAACGTTTGCTGTTCTCAGCCTATGTGAATTGAAAATTTCATCTACTGACAGATTGACTGTATGTAAGGTCTTTTCCGAATTTTGTGGCCCTTTTTGCACATATGAACTTGCCAACATAAATGTGGATTAGGATTAAAGTTCAAAAGTATTGCAAAATAGGTACTTGAATCAATGGACCGACATAGTCCATTATGGAAGTGGATCTTATTTTGGGAGTCATATCTTTTCGATTGTTATTGGGCACACTAGTCATTTCTTATAACTTCTGGACCAGTATGCCAGGAAGCATGGACTTGTCCACGGAAAATATAATATCGCTGTAAGCAATACCAAAACGAACAGCATCGGTATACATTTCGAGAAGACCCTAAAATTTAATTATTCCATTTTAGTATCACTTGCACTCACGATGCAACTACTTTTTTGGCTACAAACATTTGGCTGTGAACATTTGTGCGTTAAACATTTTTTCGAAAATCTGTAACAACGTCTAGAGTATAACCCCAAAGGCTTAACCTCATATTACCCTCTATTACAGAGAGTAATGTTTACAAAACGCACTGACAGCCTTGCAAAATTTACTGATCACTACCAATATCATGATTTCATCCCGGCGAAGGGAATTTTCAATTGTCTTCTTAGTTTTTGAATTGATGATTTTTTAGTGAAAAACGAACGCTGTTCCAGTGCGTTTGGTAAACATTATAGAGAGTAATAGAGGATAATATGAGTTTAAGCCATTGCACAGTGGATGCGCCCAACGACAAAAATCAAAAAATTCATGACATCGTTTTAAAAATTTAAAAATGCAAATCGGTTCTAAACATTCCAAATTTTTTGAAACTCAACTTATTTTTTCCATTTTTCGCGGTTCTTAAGGAGAAAAAGCCTCACAAACATGACTAATTTTGAAGAAAAAATTGTACTTAAAAATGAGAAAAAATGGTTATATTCTAAACGAATTTATGAAACAGATGATTATTATTAACGCCTTAACTTAAGCTTAATCATTTAGTAAATTGCCTTAGCTTCATTTTTCTAGTTATGAGAATTCCTCTAAATTGCAAGGGTTGCCATATATTTTGGCTATAATATCGGACAAAATGAAAATATTCAATATAGATGTATGGATTTCCTTAAAGTTTAAGTTACTTTCAAAGAATTTTCAAAGCTACAAGAGTTGCTCTAATTTAAATTTATTTGAAATTCCCTCCATCGATTGTTTTTGTATTTTTCTCATCTATGAACATTGCTGTTTCAGAATCTGCAAAAAACTTCCCAGGTGTAAGCGGTTTTCATTTAAAATTAGCTAGGGCGCACCGTACATGACATTCTCTTTACGGAGGTGATACAGTCAGTGCATTATCCCAATTTGAACTTCTATATCTCAAAAATGATAAAACCTACCAAAATATCATGAAGAAGAAAATATTCACAGCTTCAACATTTGCTCTATCCCGTTTCAATATGACTTGTGGTTTTCAAGCAAAATCGTGAAAACCTATGATAAACCGCAAAAATGTGAACTTTGACCGCGATTTGTTGGTTTTTTGATTTTTCTCTTTTATAAACATTGTAGATTCAAAATCTGCAAAAACTTTCACGGAGTAAGCACCTTCCATATAATGTTGGTTCAGGTGCAATGTGATGTTCGACAGTAATTCTTTTATCTAACTGCTACATTGATATAATTCACATCAAGTAAGAAGTCAATAGGTGGTTTTCAAGTTTAGTTTTCATAAGTCGTCCGAATATGCCCCCAGAATTTAAATTGCTGATTAAAACGTTAATTTGGATATTTTTCGCACAAAATTATTTTCAATTTTACACGCTAAATACTTTTCGATCATTATCAACTTTTATTGGCACCAAAACTATTACTTCGTGCAAACATTTGTCAGCATTGAACTATAACTGCGATCTCTAGCGTGATTAAGGTTACACTACCCACTATTAAAACTGAGTGATCCCTGCATATACTACGCTGTAACTCTATTATCTGACCACGTGCATCAATATAATTAGCATCAATGGAAAAGTCAAGCGTTCAACATAGTTTCAAGGAATAAAGATATAGTAATTTCACTAACAACTTTACCAATTTTCACACAAAAGTTCTGGTCAACCAGACTACCAGTGCGACTTACAGAGCCGCTACAAAACTGGATACAAAATTTGTTTTTGGTCCATTTCACCCCCTAAATATTTCACGATCATCGCCAAAATCTATAGGGGTCTATTCTGGTCTGAACCGACCGCCGCACATTGGGGCAAGATTCCAAAAAAACGGGTCTTAATTCAGGGAAGCATTTGAGTGATCTAATGTTAATATTTTTCGAATGTTTACACTTCAATCAATATAACGGAACACAGTTTTGGTGCAAATTGAGAGATTGGAGAGGTATATTCGAAGCCCTCATAAATGGGTACCATAAAATCTATGAAGTGTTTTTATGGTTTTGCCAACATTTCTTATTTGATTAATCTAATATTTTCTAGTATGTTTAATTATTGCTTAAGCTAATGATTAGCAAAAAATTATAAGGTTAGGTCAATATTTTAATGTAGCTCCCATACAAGGGTATCTCCCGATTTTATGTCTTTCGAGGGTCTTGACCATATTTTTAAGTATATTTATCTGCAAATTAGAATTTATAGTTCTGAATGCCTAAGAATTCATAGTGCCAAAATTTACCAATGTTCACAGGTCACTGGTTTGGTATAGCCCTCATGTAGAGGTACTGTCAAATTAGGGGTGTGAGGGTTTCGAACATTTAGGCGTATTTTGCAACTAAACTGGCTCAAATTGTGCATCTTGAATGGATTGGAAATATGTTTATCAACCATCGCACATTGGGGCAAGATCGCCAAAAACGGTGATTAATTCAGGAAATCATTATTTGTTAAATCTAGGAGTCACATTAAACAGAAAAATTTTTGTGCACACAATTTAGTGATAATAAATATATTTTTTATTAAAAATTTATATGTATGTATATTAAAGAAAAAATCAATTCAAATTTTATTACTGGTTTACATGGGGTTTTATAACGTAAAATTATATTAAAATTTTTTTGTAAATTAAGTATGTAAGCATTTCTAACCCTACATGCTATCTATCTCCGATTCATCACTCTCGTTATATTCATCGCCAGAGTCCATCATGTCCTCATTCATCGAAACTGGCGGGGACATAAGGAGCTCCAATGCTTCTTTTTGAAGTTGTTGCATTTTCTTTTTTTGTAATTTTGTTTTTCCACTGATAACAGGATCAGAACTTAAAAGGAACCTATTTAATTAGTAAAATAATGTGTCTTAATCTCAAGTTGGTTATAATAAATGTTTAAACAAACCTATTTAAAATATCTCGGTTTGATTCTTCTCGACTACACTTGCGTGAAAAGTGCTCTCTATAATTTTTGAAGTCCTTATTTCGAGCCTCTTGGGCTTCCTCCGATAGTTGTCCTATCGGCAACAGGGCATGATTAATGATCTCTGATCCATGTATAAGGAATTTGTGCAAAGTGGGAGGCATATAATACCATGGATATTTATTAACAAAAAGTCGAGCTGTTGTATGAGAAAATGCTCTGAATTTGTCAATATTAATATCGTATCCAGAAGACACAGCAACTAATATTGTGTGCATTTTTTGTATCAGCTGCAAATCAATTTTTGTTATTTTTGCTGATATTTCAGCATTTTGAAAAAATCTTCTAGCGGTGTTGCCATCATTGGTATTGCCAAACCCTGGTTTCGGTTGGTCTACAATTAGTCCCGTTTTGTTTCGGAATTCCTTTTGGATTCGTAGTTTATTTTCTGCCACAATTTTTTTGTCGGATTCGGTTCTAGCTTGCCATTTCTTAATAGGAAGCTTGTAGGACAAGTGAAGAAGGGTTTCGTAAAAACGAATCCAACCGTGCAGGACGGACAAACCAAAGTCCAAAGTATCTGCCTTAATTTCCATCCCAATCATTTTGTCCAAATTATTGAATTCTTTACTCGAGGAACCACATACATAGCATGTTTGGGTTGATTTTGTTTGCGTGAGTGCATTACACACTTTTCCATCAACCATTACTAACATGAGTTTGTGGCTCACACTCACTGCTCTATCTGGCAGGACAACTAAGGAATGTTCCAGGTCATTAATTTCTCTTTCCACCCTTTTTCTTTCTTCTATGGAAACACTTGGTGACTCTTTAACAAAATCGATCTTCAATGGTTTACAATATCTGGTTGAAGAGGGACGAGGATTTTGCCAAATTATTTTAGTTCTACACACCATTTTAATCGGAACAATTGAGGTTATAAACACAGCAGCATCACTAGCATCTGGACCATGGAAAGCCTGTTTATAAGCACTGTATCCAGAACTACCATCAAAACCCCATTTCGTATATAAAATTATATCCGACAACTCGTCATCGACCAAGGTAGTTATAACTTCCTTTTGAATTGAAATCAAACGTTCGGCAGTGTGATTAAGAAGTCCTTGTAGACTAATTTGGGCTGTGGTTTCGGATATTGTAATTGTTTCTTCCTTCGGGTAACAGGCTTTCTTAGCTTGTTGCACAACTTTATAAGAGGGGAACTTTTCTGGAGCAGCATTCCTTATTATATCGTATTGATTACGCGATAGTTTGGCTTCTGCAATGACTACTAGCGCAGCTTCTGGACTTATTTTATATGTCTGTTCCTTAGGAGTTGTATTAGCCTTATATGTTGATGCTGCTGATGGGCAATCTGTAACATGTTTAACTATTTTGGAAGCTTCTACATGGCCAGAAGTTCGCAAACAAAGTTGGGTAGCGTGACTTAATTCAGAAAGTGAAGAAGTTTCCCTTAAGACCTTGCTCTTTTTGTTTTTAGTTCTTGTGGAACATTCGTCAAAGTCTTTTTCTTTGCGACCTCTTTTCGTTGTTACCTCATTCTCAAACGAAATGGAGGAGTCTAACCAAATTTTGTTTAACACGATGAATCGGTCGTTAATTCTACATGATTTAGCCCACCTTTTCTTAAAATCAGGAACAAACCAATTGATTTTTTTTTCAAAACACTCCTTATCAACGTGATCAACTCGTTTCCATGTTTCATATAATTAATTTTGTCATTTAAATTGGAAGAGGGTGCATTCAGAAAAATGTCGTATATGTCCCGACGAGTTATAGTTGTTGGTTTTGAATTTGTTCCTAAAAAGTTTAAATACGAAATTGTGCAATGAAATATAAATAATGTACCGGTTATCTACACATATTTACATCACTAGCAATACGTTTGACTTTGACACAAACAACACAGTAAGTTGGACTTTCGTACGAACAAAACAGTAAACGTTAAACTGTAAATACCCAACGCTAGACATGAACGACTTTTTTTCACAGTATTTTTCGCTACAATGAACACTCTAATGTAGTTCCTGATTACAACGAAACAATCGAATATATATATATATATATATATATATATATATATATATATATATATATATATATTCGATCGTTTCGTTGTTATCTGGAAATATATATATATATATATATATATATATATATATATATATATATATATATATATATATATATATATATATATATATAACATAATGAAGAATCACATTGCCGTATGTAGGGTGAAGCCAAAACATGACATATTGCACAACAATAATTCAGAAAATGAAGAGAAATCCCCGCATACAATACATTTGAACCATGACTATTTCCATCATTTTTCGCATAACTCTGAAAGTGCAAAAAAGTAGCAAGTTTTGTTTGCGCAATATCAAAGACAACACTTAAGAAAAAAATACAAAAAAAAATCTCACGACCTTCTCGACACTCTTTTTTTTTTATAATCCAATACATTTCAAAATCATGTTAAATCTAGACACATTTTCACGAATTTTTTAAACACATTTCTACAAGACATTTTTCAGAACAATTTTTTCTTAAAATATTAAGAATTACCTCTGTTTGAAATATCCATTTTGAAAATGCCAAGTTTTTGTAGCAGAACCAACGTTATAGCGTTTTAAAAGCAGCAAAATTTAACAATTTTCACCTGTTTCTTAACTTTTAAAAATATGTTCAACTTTAACACTGTGCTACACGAAAAGTAAACAACATACGACTTTGCTTTTTTGGCTAGTGAGGTAGAATTTTGTACTCGTTAACCCTGTCAAGACAGGTTATCAAAAATTTGTGTTTCATTTTTTCAATTAAGACCCGTTTTTTTCAATCCTGCCCCAACGTGCGCCGTTCAAGATTGATCCATAATTGCGGCCTGTAGCATGCGTAAAATTTTTAGAGGACGTACAGACGGATGGCCTTTCGCACACCCATCTCCAAATCGCTTTATCTCGTCGAGATTTGAATTTTGGTATAACCCAAAGGGGTCTTCGACGAATATTTTGCGGTGTTACATGAATTTTTCGAAAAACAAACTTACACATTGTGGTGTAGGGTATACAAATATTTAACAACGGTTCTTTAAGTATATGATATTTATTTTGTATGCTATAAATTTAACAACATAACATAATTTTAGGCCTAACTATGTATTTGAATCTAATAATTTCCACTAGTGTGTATATCATAATTACCAAACAGGATCCTTCATCCAGGACATACCAAAGTATTTATGCCAGCAGATGTAAAATATTGAAACAATTAAAATTAATTTCTCCCCAATTCTCTTGGTTTGGTTAGGTTACATTCACAGCCAGCAGTAAATAGGAAACTATGTCAAGATTAAGTGTTATATGCGTAGCATGCTTACCGACAATATGGAATACTTCTCATGATTACCATAGCCAAACGCCGGCACACATTCTTACTCAGAACCTTAAGCTTGTTTATTAACATAATAAAGCTAATTAATTATTAACGCTATATGAGCTGCTCTTATTAGGCCATTGTCTGTATACCACCACTAGTGTGGCCATTATGGCTTATCTATATATATAAATGAGCTTGGTGATAAGTGATTGACTGACTGACTGACTCATCATCAACGCCCAGCCAAAACGGCTAAAGCTAGGAGCTTGAAATTTTACCAGTGGGTCACTGTTGATGCAAATGTGCGAGATAAGGCCGGGTTTTAGAAAAGTCGTCCTGGAACCACAAAAAATAACAACAACAAAAATCCTTATTTTACATTATTATTACGTACTTATTCACTTAGTTGGCCCTCTGCAAGACATGTGTCAAATTAACAATGCTATAACTTCATGATACCGTAAACGATCACACATAATTTCAAATTTTGTAGTTTACTTCTAGGCGCACTTATTTTATCGTAAACCACTAAATAATAGAAAGACAAGACATTTGTTATCTTCCATTGCAACAGATGTCGCAGTTGGTGATAATGGTGTATAAACATCAATTAAGCAAATGAACAAATGAGTTGCTGTTGAAGACAACATCAGGGGAATAAATTCAGAAATCGGCCAGAAATAACAACAACTAAAAACTGTATGGACCTGCATTTTTGGTAATAACTAAATGTTTGCAAATCAATGAAAGTGCAATAGAATTGTGCATATTACCACGATTTATTTGCAATTAAGAATTTTATCGTATATGGAGATGTACAGTCATAACTATTCAATTTTCAATTTCAAAATCTGTAATTTGAAGAAATCGCTAAATAATTAACGAAATCAATAATAGGCCCCAGGAATATAGGAATATAGGAATTTGGTATGGAAATCAAGGTTGGGAAGTGGTGCTTCTAAAAGGAAATGGTTTGGAAAATTACCAATCATGTGTACGAAAAGTACTGAATGGTACTAAATTTAGTACAATTTAGATTTGGGTGAACGTAAAGAGCTGGAAACCTGAAATTTGGAATTAAGGTTACTGTTGTAGTGTAGGATTGAGATATGAGGGTAGTTTTGGAAATTCGTGATTATGTGTACGAAAAGTACTAAATAGTACTAAATTTGGTACAATAGGGATTTGGGTGAACGGATAGAGCTGGAATCCTGATATTTGGAATTGAGATTACCGTTGGAGTGTAGGATTGAAGAACTTTTGGAAATTCGTACTTATGTGTATGAAAAGTACTAAATGGTACTAAATTTGATACAATGGGGATTTGGGTGAACGGATAATAGCTGGAATCTCGAAATTTGGAATTGAGATTACTGGTGGGGTGTAGGATTGAGGTAGTTTTGAAAATTCGTACTTATGGGTACGAAAAGTACTAAATGGTACTAAATTTATTACAATTTGGATTTGAATGAACGGATAGAGCTGGAAACCTGAAATTTGGAATTAATATTACTGTTGAAGTGTAGGATTGAGATATGAGTGTGGTTTTGGAAATTAGTACTTATGTGTACGGAAAGTACTAAATGGAACTAAATTTTGTATAATGGGGATTTGGGTGAACGGATAGCGCTGGAATCTCTAAATTTGGAACTGAGATTACTGGTGGAGTTTAATATTGTGGAAGTTTTGGAAATTCGTACATAGGGTACGAAAATAGGGTGAACGGATAGGGCTTGATTCCTCAAATTTGGACTGAGGATCACTGATGAAGAGTAAGAAAGATGCACCGAAGGGTTTTTGGAAACTTGAGTGTACGAAAAGTACTAAATCGTACTAAATTTAGTACAATTTGGATTTGGGTGAACGGATAGAGCTGGATTCCTGAAATTTGGAATTGATATTACTGTTGGAGTGTAGGACTGGGGAAGTTTTGGAAATTCTTACTTATGTGAATGAAAAGTACTAAATGGTACTAAATTTGGGACAATGGGGATTTGGGTGAACGGATATAGTTGGAATCTCGAAATTTGGAATTGAGATTACTGGTGGGTGTAGAATTGAGGTAGTTTTGAAAATTCGTACTTATGGGTACGAAAAGTGCTAAATGGTACTAAATTTAGTACAATTTGGATTTGGGTGAACGTATGTATGTAGCTGGAAGCCTGAAATTTGGAATTAAGATTACTGTGAAGTGTAGGACTGAGATATGAGGGTGGTTTTGGAAATTCGTACTTATGTGTTCGAAAAGTACTAAATTTGGTACAATAGGGATTCGAGTGAACGGACAGAGCTGGAATTCTGAAATTTGAAATTGAGATTACTGTTGGAGCATAGGATTGGGGAAATTTTGGAAATTCGTATTTATGTGTACGAAAAGTACTAAATGGTACTAAATTTATTACAATTTGGATTTTGGTGAACGGATAGAACTGGAATCCTGAATTTTAAGTATTTTAATTTTATTTATTTTAATTTAAAGTATGAATTTTAGTAAACGGAAAGAGTTAGAATTTGCAACCCGTTCGCGGTAGGCTATAGAGGTAGAATTTGGATTTGGGTGACGGATAGTGTTTGAGTCCTGAAATTTGAAATTAGGATTACTATTGGAGTGTAGGACTGAGGTAGTAAGGGTACGAAAAGTACTAAGTGGTACTACCTGTGGTACAATTTGGATTTGGGGGAACGGATAGAGCTGGAATCCTGGAATTTGATCAGACTGCTGTTGGAGTATAGGATTGAGATGGAAGTAGTTTTTGAAATTCGTACTTATAGGTACGAAATGTACCAAATGGTACAACTTGGATTTGAGTGCACGGATAGCGCTGGAATCCTGTTTTTTGGAATTATGGTTACTGTTGAAGTGAAGGATTAAGGTTGTTTTGGAAAATCGAATTGTACAGAATTTGGTACAATTTGTTTTTGTGTAAATGGGTTTTTGGAAATTCGTCGTAGAAAGGTACGAAAAGTACTAAAGTGTACTAAATATGGAATCCATTGTATTAGGCAAACGCGAAGAGCTAGAAATTCGACCTATAAGTGCACGAAAAGTACTAAAAGTTTCTAAATTTGGTACCAATTGCATATTTTTAATGGATAAAGCAAGAATCTTCAAATTTGGTATGGGAATCAAGGTTGGGAAATGGCGTTGAAATAAGGAAATGATTTTGGAAGTTCGTATTTATGATTACGAGCAGTACTAAATTTGGATTTGGGTGAACGGATAGAGCTGGAATCCTAAAGTTTTGAATTAAGATTACTGTAGGGGTGTAGGATTGAGATAGTTTTGGAAATTCATACCTTTGGGTACGAAAAGTACTAAATAGTACTAAATTTGGTACAATTTGGATTTGGATGAACGGATAGAGCTGGAATTCTGAAATTTGGAACTAAGATTACTGCCGGACAGTAGAATTGAGGTAGTTTTGGAAATTCGTACTTATGGGTACAGAAAGCACTAAATTTGGTACAATTTGAATTTTAGTAAACGGATTTGGATGAACGGATAGAGCTGGAATTCTGAAATTTGGAACTAAGATTACTGCCGGACAGCAGAATTGAGGTAGTATTGGAAATTCGTACTTTTGGGTACAGAAAGCACTAAATTTGGTACAATTTGAATTTTAGTAAACGGATAGTGTTGGAATTAGGAATTAAGATTACTGTAGGAGTGTAGTATTGAGGAAATTTTGAAAAGTCGTACGTATGGGTACGAGAAGTACTAAATGGTACTAAATATGGTACAATATGGATTTGGGTGAACGGGTAGAGCTGGAATCCTAAAATTTTTGTTTGGGAAAGAAATGGTACTAAATTTGATACAATTTGGATTCGGGTGAATTAATAGAGCTGGAATCCTGAAATTTGGAATAACGATTACAGTCGAAGAGTAGGATTCAGGTTGTTTTGAAAAAGCAAACTTATGGTTACGAAAAGCACTAAATGGTACTAAATTTAGTACAATTTGTATGTAGGTGAACGGATAGCGGTGGAATCCTGCAATTTGAAAGTATGATTATTGTAGCCCTGTTGCGTTGATGAAGTTTTGAAAATTGGTACGAAAATTCTAAATTGTTCTAAATTGAGTACAATTTTAATTTGGTTTAACGGATAGAGTTTGAATCCTGAAATTTGGAAGTAAGATTACTACTAAAGTGAAGGATTGAGGTAGTTTTGGAAAATCTTACTTATGGGTACGAAGAGTTCGACTTGATACTAAGTTTGGTACAATTTGGAATTGGACGAACGGATACAGCTGGAATCTTGAGATTTGGAATTACTGTAATTATTATGGAATTTACTGTAATTATTTTGTATTAATGTCCGTGTATGGCTGAGATATGTCGTCGAAATACGTACCATAAGTATACGAAAATTACTTAACGGTACTCAATTTGTTTTTGGGTGTAGGGACAGTGCTGGAATTTTTATTTTTTGGAGTTAGGGTGTGTATTGGTGTGCAACGTTGATCTCGCTGTTAATGTGTAAGGGTGAGATACGGCTGATCTTTTTGAAAATCGAACTTAAGGGGTACGTACAGTACTAAGATAAAAATAAATATTAATTAAAATTGGTATTAGTGCGACCAAATTTTCAGTGTTTGTCATTTCCATATTATATATTGTTTATTTGTTTTTTTATATCCTTTCCGCATACGAAGTAGCGGGCATTTTGCTAGTATAACATAATGAAGAATCACATTGCCGTATGTAGGGTGAAGCCAAAACATGACATATTGCACAACAATAATTCAGAAAATGAAGAGAAATCCCCGCATACAATACATTTGAACCATGACTATTTCCATCATTTTTCGCATAACTCTGAAAGTGCAAAAAAGTAGCAAGTTTTGTTTGCGCAATATCAAAGACAACACTTAAGAAAAAAATACAAAAAAAAATCTCACGACCTTCTCGACACTCTTTTTTTTTTATAATCCAATACATTTCAAAATCATGTTAAATCTAGACACATTTTCACGAATTTTTTAAACACATTTCTACAAGACATTTTTCAGAACAATTTTTTCTTAAAATATTAAGAATTACCTCTGTTTGAAATATCCATTTTGAAAATGCCAAGTTTTTGTAGCAGAACCAACGTTATAGCGTTTTAAAAGCAGCAAAATTTAACAATTTTCACCTGTTTCTTAACTTTTAAAAATATGTTCAACTTTAACACTGTGCTACACGAAAAGTAAACAACATACGACTTTGCTTTTTTGGCTAGTGAGGTAGAATTTTGTACTCGTTAACCCTGTCAAGACAGGTTATCAAAAATTTGTGTTTCATTTTTTCAATTAAGACCCGTTTTTTTCAATCCTGCCCCAACGTGCGCCGTTCAAGATTGATCCATAATTGCGGCCTGTAGCATGCGTAAAATTTTTAGAGGACGTACAGACGGATGGCCTTTCGCACACCCATCTCCAAATCGCTTTATCTCGTCGAGATTTGAATTTTGGTATAACCCAAAGGGGTCTTCGACGAATATTTTGCGGTGTTACATGAATTTTTCGAAAAACAAACTTACACATTGTGGTGTAGGGTATACAAATATTTAACAACGGTTCTTTAAGTATATGATATTTATTTTGTATGCTATAAATTTAACAACATAACATAATTTTAGGCCTAACTATGTATTTGAATCTAATAATTTCCACTAGTGTGTATATCATAATTACCAAACAGGATCCTTCATCCAGGACATACCAAAGTATTTATGCCAGCAGATGTAAAATATTGAAACAATTAAAATTAATTTCTCCCCAATTCTCTTGGTTTGGTTAGGTTACATTCACAGCCAGCAGTAAATAGGAAACTATGTCAAGATTAAGTGTTATATGCGTAGCATGCTTACCGACAATATGGAATACTTCTCATGATTACCATAGCCAAACGCCGGCACACATTCTTACTCAGAACCTTAAGCTTGTTTATTAACATAATAAAGCTAATTAATTATTAACGCTATATGAGCTGCTCTTATTAGGCCATTGTCTGTATACCACCACTAGTGTGGCCATTATGGCTTAAATGAAGGCCATTTGGTCAACAAGGAAATTAGACCAACAAATTAGTGCTGACCGGCCAGTCGCCGTTTACACTTTCATCATTGCAGCTACTTAATAAAGATCACACATATTGTGAGAGATGGCAAATGCGAAGGATGAAGAAACCCCAAATGTTAAAGGTTGGCATTACATCAACGAGGCGTTTTTGTGGTAATTACTGGTAACACTTGTTTGTTCGCTTTCTTTGCTTTGGGTGATCCCATCTAAAAATTGGCAACAACTTTGAGGTCTTTAGAAGAGCATTTCTACGCTTGCCACAGACTGTCACAAAGGCCATAAGGGTAGAGTACGTCGAAGAAGATATACAAAAAGGATTTTTAATACATAATCAACTGGACATTTGGCACCGAGTTGTGTAAGCATTTTTCTTCGTGCATGTGTTTTACACTGTTCGTTCATCTTTTTTTGGCAAAAGTTTTGTGTGAAGATGTATGAACGTATAACTCTTATGGATAACAAAAGAACAAGGGAAAATAAAGAAAATGTGCAACTAATTAATTTTTCCATTTCTTTTGGTAGAATTGAGTTCTCGATGGATGTTTTTATATAAACTATGTTTGTATGTTAGTCGCAATATGCGTGTGTGTGTATGTGTTTGCAACCACAAAGCATTTTAACAATTAATATCTCCGTTTTAACACAATTAAGCCGAATATATTTTTTTCATTTAAATAATTTATTTTTCAAAACATATTTTAAGGTAGACTTCAGTAACAGGGTTTTTCTCATATGGATAAGAAATGCAGATTTTTTTTTTTGTATTTCCAAAATTTAAAAAAAAGGAAAAAATGAAGAGTAAAAAATGGAAAATGAACTATATGGAACTATCTAGTTCACAACGCAGTTCCAATGGCCCACAACATTTGGAAGACAAACAGCGTAAACACATTAGATTTTATTAAGTTACTCATACGTTTTGGAACTAGTACAGTGAACCAGGAAATATATTACCCAACGCTATATAACAGTAAAAATTCGGCCAGGCCGAAACTTTTATACCCCCCACTATGAAATATTTTAAACTAAAATTGGAAGTTTCCTAATTATGAATTACATGAAATTTGGGCCGCAAATCTAGGTATTAGAGTTGGGTAATCTAGTTCCAAGTTCCTTGAACTAACGTAAGCAGTTTGTTCAAAGAAAAAAATTGGGCCATTAGAACTGCAATGTGAACTATATAGTTCCATATAGTTCCTTGACCTATGTTGGCAATTTTCGGTGGAGAGGTTTCGCGACTGCATAAAACCTTAAATGTAAAATTACGGTTATTTCGGTCAAAAAATTTAGCTAACATCTTAAAAAACTGGAAATCGCGATGTATAGTTATATGGGAGCTATACCATAACATGCACCTATATTGACAATGTTTAGCGAAGAAGTTTTGTGAGCACTGTATATCGCCAAATTACAGGTAGTTCGTTAAAAATGTGGCTCAATTGATAAAAATACCTAAAATCGAGAAGTTCCGTTTTAAGGGTCCTATACCAAAACATGGACCTATATAGAGAATTTTTGGTGGATAAGTGCTGAGGCCACCAAGAACCTCAAATGTCAAACTACAGCTGGTTCGGTTGAAAATGTAGTTAAAATCCTCAAAATACCTAAAATCGGCAGGTACCGTTATGTTGGGCTATACCACTTTACATACTTTTTCACAACGTTATAAAGGTCTAATTTTGTACACTCAAATGAAAAATGTATAGCATAATCTAATATCATTCCGGGCCCCTCTGGTTACGTCGGTGCTGGTTATGGACGGAAAATGGAGTTTAGGAGTGTTGTGCCGGCTTGTCCTTACTTTCATAGGTGATCGCTTCCAGAATACTTGTTCTATAGGCCGAAGTAAGATTATGTTTTCTACCGCTTCGATCCTTTGATTTATTACTCCAATTCAGACGCTTTGAGATATCGCTCGTAACATAGTTATTTCATCGGAGTCTACGCATTCAAGCTTTGCGAATACTCTCTGGAGTATTGCATATGCAATTTTAGTGGGTTCATCGTAATCAATTATCATTACATAATATATACCAGGGTCGTCCATCGGGCTCCCACTGAGTTGTTTTGCATTTGCTATTCTCTCTCATTCACAGTGTATGTGAGCAAAAACGAATGATAACCATCATTTGGTTGTTGTTTTTTCACCTATACATAAACACTTGCTTTAGTTTGATGGAATTTTCTTGGGCGATGCTGATCTAGACCAGCGCACGATGGGGCCGAAGACAGGTTTTTGAGGCAAAAAATCACAGGGGCAAGCTAGACCTTCAAAATTTCGTGCAGATGTTTATAATCGGCCTAGAAACTTATTTGCCAATTTCGATGAAATTAGAAACGTGTGACAGGATTCGTTCTAGAAATATGTTTGCCAAATTATATTGAAATCGGTTCAGATTTTGATATAGCTCCCATATATATTTTCGCCCGATTTGAGGTATTTGGTGCAACAAATACGCAAATTCTGTCCAATTTCGATGAAATTTAAAATGTGTGACGGAATTAGGTCTAGAAAAAAGTATGCCAAATTATATCGAAATCGGTTCAGATTTTGGATATAGCTCCTATATATTTTCACCCGATTTTAGGCATTTCGTTCAGCAATCACGCTATATATGTCCAATTGTGATGAAATTTAAAATGTCTGACGGAATCTAGAAAACATTATTGAGACATCATATTGAAATCGGTTCAGATTTGGATATATCGTCCATAAATTTTCTCTGTCGGAGTTAATTGTTTTCTCATTTTAGTTGGTTGATGCCAAACTTCCTTAAGAACATAGTTTGTATATTTTTCTTTTGACAAATTGGCCGAAACAGAGGCGGCATGAATGAAGAGCTTGGTAATTTTTTTTCCTTTACTATAATCCACATTAGAGCGCCCTCTCTTCTTTGTATCATTACCTTGTTCTAGCGTAAATACGGTGTCGCTAGCCAACCACAAGCTTTCAAATTGTAATACCTCCAATTTGTTATCCATTTTTGGTTAAGGCGTGCACAAATGTTATAAACTTATTTTATATATCCCGTCACGAAGTTGTCTTTGACACCTCGACACAACAAATTATTGACCACATCTAATATTACATTTACATTTTTAATAATAATCTTAATTTACATACTATTATCCGTATTTTCCATTTTTAAAATTATTTTTATTATATCAACAGATCAGGTTTTGGCGCCAAAATACTTATATTGTTTAATTACGACTGAAGGTCAGAAATAAACGGAATGAAAATTATGACATCTTTGGATGCTTGGCATGTCCCCGGGGTCCGTTGCCAAATTGTAATTTTTTGGTTTTGAAGGTTTGAAAGTGCTAAGAATATAATTCCCTTATTATTTGATTTCAATCACTGACTTGAAAAAATGACTTTTTGCCTCAAAAACCTTCCATTGGCCCCATCGTGCAGCGATAGGCGGCGGGCGCTTACTGAGAGTAGGTGAGCGTAAATTTCAATATAAAATGCATTGCAATTTATGTTCACTTGCTCCCTGTAAGCTCCCGCAGCCTATAGCTGATCTAGGTCAGCGATATGCAACATATTTTTCTATTGCATACTTTACGGGATGTCATTGTGTGAGTGCATGCTTTTTCAATTGTATTTTGTGTGTGGAGAGAGAAGAAGCGCACGTGGGCGCTCTCATTCCTAACGATGATCTAGACCATTGGTGATCACTTCCTTACGGTATCGTAAAAACAAACCACACGTATTCTCTCCTTATTTATCATTTGCCATTGCTTAGTAATGGGGAGAGTGTCTTACCACTACTAATACACGAACTATTCTGAGCACCCATGATCTAGACCAGCGTTAGGCAAGAGAGCGCACACGTGCGCCTAGTGAACGTTTCTCTCTCCATACACACAATTCAACTAATTGAAAAAGCATGCACTCACACAATGACACTCCCTATGTTGCCGATGTTTTTCGGCAATTTCCACACATACGACACGATTGCCAAGAAAGCGCGTAACAAAGAAAACAAATGTTTTGATTTGTTGTTGTTCAACAGCTTATTTGTCTTACCGATTTACTAATACATTTGTAATAATTGCGTTTTCTACAATACATCCTCATTTAGTTCTCTTCTTGGTCACATATGATCTAGACAGCGTAACGGGTGTAACTCGATACGTTTGACTTTTTCTTATGTGTGTGTCGATGGTTGCTCTTTTCGACGATATCATCTACATAGGAATATAGTATATGAGATACCTTAAACGAGATCCTCCTATCGTAAAAGAGATCCCCTAACACTTCCTTGTAAAGCGACCACGTGCCTGTCGATGTTGTAGTAGGGTGCCAAGTGTATTTGAATGGAGCCTCGTTGATACTTGGGCGCCTCATCGAGTATTATGCTTAGTTGTCAAGCCCTTCCGTAGTAAGGAGGCTTTACTGCAGTCTACCTCAGGCCCTTCACTAATCAATATATCATGTAAAAAGTATCAGTCAGCTTTGCCGTCAGAGATATACCCTCAGCCGCATAACCCGAGACATGGTCTTACGTTGGATTAAGGTGCAAAAGTGTTGTATTTTTGTGAAGGAACCTTTTATACCCTCCACCATTAGATATCCACCATGCAATACTCTAATATTTTTAATTTAATTAAACAAATATATAATTCATATAATTCATATAGAAAACTTTACCCTCTAATAAGTAACACAAAACTTTAATACTTTTTGCATAATTGTTTCCCATTAAAATGTTAAACCAATTTTTCGTAAAACTTCAAGTTGAGTAGTTGTGTCGTTGATATAATTTAGAATTTTTTCATGGCATATTTTTTCATACTCTATTTTTTGGGTTGTTGTTCGGTTCACAATGACAACAACAGCAGGAATGTTGTATAACAATGTGTTGTGTTTCCTTTAATTTACATAAAATTTTAATTAAAATTTGTTGTTACAATCTTGCATTTGTTTGTACCTCCCCTAAGGATATGCATATGCTAGCTAGGCTGAGGATAAAGATGACGACGATGATGACAACTACTATGCTGCTGTTGATGATGACTATAATGCAGCTGCTACTGTTGTTGATGGGAATGTCGTTTTTTTGCTTATCGTGTTCTTATTTCCCTATTGTGATATAGTCGAAACATACGAGCGTAAGGAAAGATATGTTCAAAAAAGTGGTTGGTGGTAAAGGGGAAATATTATTTGGATGCGGGGGAGTGTATAGGACAGAAAAAGTTTTATAGTTTACCGTTACAGCATCAGCAGAGCCAAATGGCAGTAACGGTAACATCAACGACAACAATGCATAGCATGCTTTCGGCCAGGATTGAAGGAAGGAATGTGCAATTGTAGTGCAAGTGTTGTGATTGTTGTTGAGATTGCTGTCGGGTGATTGTCGATGTCATTTTCTGCAAAAATGTGTGTAATGCAACATGTTTGTTTTTACCTTGAACAATGATTGCTGTGTTGAATACGCAAAGTGAGTTTTTGCAATTTTATATACAACAGATTTTTTATTTTGTCATTTTTGCCACTGACAAGTAGTAATCATTTTATGACAACATTCTCAAAAATGAATTATATATTTGTTCATTTACGCACAGAAAGTGGATATATGTGTATGCATGTGTGAAGTCAGAATTAAATTTGTTTTAATTTAAAAGTTTTATGACGTTAATTCTTCGCAAATGCTCTGAGGGTTTCGCAGTTTTTAGAAGACTTTTCTGCCATAAATTTTAGGATTTTGTGAGAAAATTGTGTTTAATTCGGTGCTTATATTAGGTAGTTCTACGCCACACATTTTAAATAACATAAAGTACATATCTTCCGATTCCGATGTTAAGGTGGTAATCTAATATTAACTTAGGCCAATTGAGTGCACTTCTTTTACGGCTTATTACACGTTTTACCTTGCAATTGCTGTCATATTTACTTACCTTATCTAAATCAATAATATTTTTCGGTACTAATACATCTATAAGTGATTCCAATGGACCAGAAACTATTCTACCGTTTATATACATAATACCACCGGAACCAAGTACAGAACTCTGCAAAGAACAAAATGTTAAAGAAAAAGTTGTTAGATGCAATAAAGTTGTATATGATTTAAATTTGTGTGTATGGAATTGAATGTTGGCAACTCTAAATATTAATTATTTATCTCCTTATTTGTAAAGTACGCCAGCTTAATCCCAGATTTGTTGTTCTCAGATTTAAAAAAAAAAAACAAAAAGTTTTTAAATTGGTTGTAGTTAAAATTGATATACTTTAGGCAAAGGGAGAGAAGATTAGTTTCGTTCAACGCCACTTGGACTCATCAGTTCTTTGTATTGAAACAAAGAACTCTTTCCCAATTTTATGGCGACTCGAGCTCAAGAATAAATGTGGCCGACAAATTCCCAATTTTTAAGATATAGTTTTGTTATTTGGTATAGAAGTTTATATTACTCCTAGGATGTTTGGTATTGCAAATGGGTTATATCGGTCCACGTTTGGTCCATAGAACGGTAACGCCCGATTTTCGGTATTTTGTAGGTTTTAGCCTCATTATCACACCGAAATGGCTGAAATTTGGTACTTAGTCTTCGTTGGGGGTACAAAACTTTCCACCAGAAACTTGTTATTACAGGTTCACGCCTTCATATAGACCTCATAGAACATTACCTCCCGATTTTCGGTATTTTAAAGGTTGTGCCACAATAATCCACCGAAATGGCTGAAATTTGGTATTTGGTCTTCATTTTGGCTATTAATCCTTCCATATGAAATTTGTCGGTATAGGTCCACGCCTTCATATAGCTCCATAGAACGTACCTCCTGATTTTCGGTGTGTTGAAGGTTGTGGCCTCAATATTCCAGTGAACTGACTGAAATATTGTAATAGGCCTTTATTTGGAGTATCAAACGTTCCATATGAAATCTGTCGGTACAGGTTCACGCCTTGGTATACCCGCCATAGAACGGCACCTCCCTGTTTCCTGTGTTTTGAAGGTTGTGGCCTCAATATTCTACCGAAATAGCTGAAATTGTGTATTTGGTCTTCATTTGCGATATTATACCTTCCACATGAAATTTGTCGGTATAGGTTCACGCCTTCATACAGCTCCATAGAACGTACCTACAGATTTTCGGTGTTTTGAAGTTTGTGGCCTTAATATTTCAGCGAAATGGCTGAAATTGGTTTTTGGCCTTCATTTGGAGTATTAAACGTTCCATACGAAATCTGTCGGTATAGGTCCACGCCTTAGTATAGCCCCCATAGAACGGTATCTCCCTCTTTCCAGTATTTTCAAGGTTGTTGCCTCAATATTCCACCGAAATGGCTGAAATTTGGTATTTGGTCTTCATTTGGGTTATTAATCCTTCCATATAAAAGTATTTCGGTATTTTGAAGGGTTTAGACTCATTATCACATCGAAAAGGCTGAAATTTCGTACTAAGTCTTCGTTGGGGGTATAAAACTTTCTCCCAGAAATTTGTCGGCACAGGTCCACGCCCTCATATAGCACCCGTAGAACGGTACCTCCCGATTTTCGGTATTTTGAAGATTGTGACCACAGCAACCCAACGAAATGGCTGAAATTTGGTATTTTGTTTTTGGTGGAAGTAAAAACCTTTCTGACAGAAATTCGTCGGTATAGGTCCACTTTTCGATATATCCGCCATAGAACGGTACCTCCCGATTTTCGTATTTCTAAAGGTTGTGACGTCAATATCTCACAGAAAGACTGACATTTGTTATTTATTTGATATTTGATATCTATTTATTTATTTATTGAAAACCTACACAACAAAAAATTAATTCTTATAAATATGGTGCAGGATTATATAAAAATATACAATATCCAATTTAATTTAAATAATAATTTATCATTTAAATATAATTTCAATTGAGAAATTACTTAATGAAATAACAAATATCAAAATTAAAAATTGGTACAAACATATTTTTAATAGAAAGTAAAAGAAAAAATTATTAACAAGTTTCTAAACATTTTTAAACAGAAACGCATTGTTGATGCTTTGGATATTATGGGGGAGAGTATTCCAAAGACGTATAGAAAATATATAGAAGTGCTGTTCGGAAAGAAAACTCCGTCGTCTAAGGGGTACTAGCCGTCTACCTCTGCTGGGCCGATTGAAAATTAATTTGTCGTAGAGATTTTTCAGTTTTTGACTGGTTATGATTTTGTGCAGAAATATCAGGGATCTAATTGCAAGATATGTTTTAAATTTACAGCCATAAAGTGTATAAGCAAGAAGCAAAACAAAACGTCTGCTCCGTCGGAAAAGGTCGTAAGTCCCTCTCAATAAATTTTTCAGGAGGAAGAAAACACATTCCAGCGCTTTCTGTATTAAAGATTTTATTATGGTGGTAAAGGCAGTATTCTTCGTTTATTTATTCCGGTTCAATACCTGTACTTTGTTTGATAAAATTCCGTCGCGTTTGGGAGATAATTGGATGTCTTTGGACTTACGACCTTTTCCTTGTACAGTTTTGTATTTTTGTAGGGACTTACGACCTTTTCCTATAATTTACGGACGTTTTTAAAATAAAATATTTATACTTTACAAAACAATGTGGAAAGGGTAGTATAAGTTTGTATTCGTCGTAGACCCCCTCCCCTTTCCATTTTTTCATATCTTGACGAGATAAAGCGATCTAGCTATGTGTGTCCGTCCATCCATTATTTTTATTTTTATTTTTTTTTTTTTAATTGTACAATTGCAACAAAATTCCAGACCTCAATTTTGGACCGATGGTCACAAAATTTTGTGGAGAGGTCGGGTTTCGACCAGAAGTGACCCCATTAAATGTTGGTTATGATCAAAAGGTGTGAAATGGACGAAACCCACAATTTTTACCCGACTTTGTAGCTGTCCTGTAAATCGCAGTAATATTCCGATCGGAGCGAAATTTTATGAATGATTTGAGTTTAAACAAAGAATAAGCTTGCAATTTAACATGGTGATGAGATAATTATTAGTGGACCAAAACTTTTGAGTGAAATCGTATATATAAAAGACTATGTGTGTATGTTTGTATGTTCCGCATAGACTCAAAAACTGCTGAACCGATTTTTTTGAAAATTTCAGAGAATATGCAAGGAACAGCCGAGGTGAAAATAGGCTTTATATATTTTTTTTTTTTTGAATTTGGAAGGGGCGGAGGCAGGCCCTATTTTTTGCAAAAGCTATGAAAGTGTCGGTCAGAAAATTAATTTGCGAGGCAACGGTTGTTGAATCTCCGACCCTAAGTACTTGTTCCATGTAATTTTCACATTATGCACAGGGATGTCCCTTGGTGGAAGTAGGCTATGTATTTTGTTGAATTTCGGAGGAGCGGGTTATACCTGTGCCCTATTTTTTAAATGCGCTATTTATATAAAACTTACAAACGATTCCGTTTTCCCAATCCAGATGTTATGCATAACGAAGCTTTAGTCTTATTGGAAAGCAAGTGTTTAGATTAGAAGGCAAAACATCGATAGCTATAGTTTCATCAGGTATATAAGATACATTATAAGAAGGTGGACACAGTCGGTATGCCTCAAGCCATCAGTTATGTGGCGGTATGTTAAAATTGCATATCGACACCAACATTTCTGAAGATTTTTATACCCTCCACCATAATATGGAGGATATAATTAAATTTGTCATTCAGTTTGTAACATATCGATATATTCAGCGTCGGTATAACCATGACCGTCTGTCCGTCTTTTGAAATTAAGATACATCTCGCAATTTTTAAGATAGATCTTCGTGATTTGGTATAGAAGTTTCTATTACTTGTAGGACGTTTGGTATTGACGCCTTCATATAGCCCCCATATAACAGTACCTCCCGATTTCTGGTATTTTGAAGGTGTGGCCTCAATATTTCTCCGAAATGGCTGTAATTTCGTATTTATTCTTCGTTTTCTCCCATAAATTTGTCTATATAGGTCAACGCCTTCACATAGCCCCATAGAACTGTCCCTCCCGAATTTCGGTATTTTGAAGGTTAGCCACATTGTTTTACCGAAATTGCTGAAATTTGGTATTTAGTCTACTTCATAAACGAAAGGAAACCAATTGAGGTAAAATTCAAGTTCGGCCTTGCCGAATTGAACGACGTTCTTACTTGTCATTGATAGTCACTTGCATATCCCAACTAATTTGCGATGCAAAAAAATATAATTGACATAAGAAAAGGTAACATAAACTGTTTCAAGGGCCAGCAACGTGTACCGGTTCGGCTAATATTTAATATAAAACATAACACATTGTACTTACGACCTTGTATTTTTGCCTTACGACCTTTTGCTTCAATTAAATTTCATGATTAATTCCGTTAATGTACGTGGTTTCTTAGCTACATTGTAATCCCAAATAGTGTTATTTTTGTCTTCCCAAGTATTTCTGTCGCAACTCCCTGCATCTTTTGTTTTTGTCTGCAAACCATGTAGAATCTTCAGCATGTAATGTCTTCTGCGTTAAGCAAGTTTATCATCAGAGCTTTTAGAATCACCGTGACCATAGGGAACTAGACCCATGACACCATGGTCTAATTCCATTCCAAATTCATACTGCTCTTTGTTAGCAAAAACCATGATGTCTTCTTAGTTTAATAACATTTCAATCAATTAATATTTTAGAATCGTTCAATAATATAAACATTGCACTTACACGTCTGTTAGAAGAAATTGCTTTATTGAATTCAGAATACAAACTAATCTCGTTATGTGAATAAATGTCCCTAGAGAAACCACAAATTACCAGTTGATAAAGTTAAGTAAGACATACTACAGTAAAAACAGTAAAAATTCTGTTTTTTTTTACAAATTTTTCAATATATGAGGTATTTGAACATATACAGCATCCCAATTTGTATCAATGAAAAGGCCAGAAGTCCATCTTTCATAGTCAATTCGCTTATAGGGGAAAATATAATAATTCAAATGTAAATTTTCGTTGCAATATTGAAATTATCACATTTTTGTTCAAAAGTATGGTCCACAGGCTCCGCCAAATATCATCAGATTATCATCCAAAGGTGTAGGCTAGTTCTTTACATTGTACCCCAACCATGGATTACGTTAAACATTATTTCTGAACTGCATTAGCTGTAATATTCTATTAAAGTATACATTTTCTTGTGGACTTACGACCTTTTCGAACTCAAATTTGTACGTTTTGTGGACTTACGACCTTTTCCGACAAGGGCAAAACATGTGGAAAAACGCGACATACTACCATTTTCTTTGCATCATACGACGTGTTTTGACTTGTACTATCATCCTGTAACAAAAACGCGATTTCCCAAAAAAGTGGACTTACGACATTTTCCGACGGAGCAGACGAAAAAAATTTCAGAAAACAGATTAAGTTATGCTCTTCAAATGAAGGGAAAATCATGAAAATGTGTTTTTATTGGGCTTTTTAACTGGGGGTCACCTCTTAAGGCTCTCGAAGAACTCTTGACTGTTGGCTTATATCCGTTTTAAAACCTGGTCATGAATTGCTTATAATTTTTACTGCATGTAAGAGTTAAAAAAAGAAAATATTTTAACTTTTTTTAACTCTTACATGCAGTAAAAATTATAAGCAATTCATTCATTCATTTTATATTTTCAATATTCTCGTGCAAAAAACTGGCAAAACCGACAAATAATTTCTAACTTGTATTTTGTTGCTGTTTTCCAATGTTAGATTAAGTAGAAACAATATAGATATGAATTTTACTTCATATTTATGTTCTGTAGTTAAATATATATGTATTATAGTAAAGAATAGGAAAAACCAATAGATTAGCCTATATGGGTCCAAATATACGAAAAAGTTACAAATTTGTGCACATTTTTTAATTTTAAGCGGTATAGGAATTTACTCTCGAAGTCGACCCGGAGTCGACGTCGGAGTCGAAGCCGTGAAAAAAATTGTTCTGGAGTCGGAGTCGACCCAAAAATACCTCAACTCCGAAACCCTGATACAAAAGCTGTCATTTTTAACATAATCACTTAAAAAATTTGAACATCATCTGCGTAGATAACAATTTTAGATTTTGAATCTTCAACATAGACTGATTGTAGTCGGTCACTGAGGTAACATATTATGAGGTTTGACGCAGTAGATGAGAACTTAAAAAAACTTTTAAGCTTCATACATAAAAATAAATGGTCGACAGAATCAAAGGCCTTAGAGTGATGGACAAGCAAGAGAAAACTGACTTTATTATCATCGATATCACTTCAAATGGATTCTGACACTTCAACTAAGGCGCTAATGCAACTGTGATTTGGACGAAAACCAGATGTCATATCAGCCAACATTGATTCGTTATGGAGGTACTCGGACATTTGAAAATTCAAAATTTTTCCAAAGCTTTTGATAAATAGCAAAGAATTGAGATAGGACGGAACTCAAGATTTCATTTTGGAGCTAGAATAATTTTTGCATGCTTCCAAATGGTTGGGTACACGCTGGAAGTAAGGATACTATTAAATAGGTGAGTAAAAAAAGGTAGAAGGTGGGGAAGTAAAATACGCACAAACTTCGGATCTATGCCATCTAGACCTATGGTGTTTGATTTCACATGTGAGAAACTTGTCAGTACTTCGTCGACGGATTCAAACGGTGAGTCATTTGGATTTTCTGCTTGTTCTTTAATGTATCCATAAAACGAAGAATCAGTAGTAATAGTAGGAATGTCTAAAATTATTTTATTTAGCGGTTATAAAATATTCCAGAAGAGAATTATCAGTATAGATACGCGTATAGAAATTTGGCATTTAGTCTCCTTTGACTCTAAAAACTTTTCGCCAGAAATTTGTAAGTATAGATCAACGTTTTGATATAGCCCCCTTGGAACTGTACCTCCCGAATTTCGGCATTTTTAGGGTTAGCCACATTATTTTACCGAACTTGCTGATATTTGGTATTTAATCTTCTTCATAAACGAAAGGAAACTAATTCTTGCATTTTACTTCAATACAATTGGTGGAGGAGGGTATAACAAGTTCGGCCTGGACGAACTTAATGCCGAACTTAACGCCGTTCTTACTTGTTTATTAATTATTCTATTCGGATTTTTTTCATTAATGTCTATTATGTTCTTTCTTCTTTATAAATTACTAGCTGAACCCGGTGCGCTTTGCTGCCCCGACTACGATAAAATATAATGGAATGCCATAATTATATTAACGTTTTTAATATTTTAACGAATAAATATAGGAGATATGAAGGCGTTATATATGTACCTATTCAGGGTTGTTATAGAGCTACTATGGTATTTTTGTATGTTTTAGGAGGTAACACTCCTCCAAAAGCCTTTCCGCCTATAAGTATTCCTAATATATCTCATAATAAAACATAAATCTTAAGAAGTCTCTGAAAGATATGATACTTAATAGCTGTCAATTCCTTCCAACTATAAGTACTTGTGTAAATAATGATGACTTCTACTGACTGCTAAGTTTTCAAAATTTCATTGAAATTGAACTTACGTAACAAAAACATGAAATCGACCGAAAATGTATGGGAGCTATATTCCTATATGAACCGATTTCGATATAATTTGGCACATTTATGTCTACACCAAATTCCGTCAGACATTCCAAATTTCAGCGAAATTGGACATACATAGGGTGTTTAGTGCATAAATTACAGGAAATCGGCCGACACTATATATAGAGGCAATATCCAAATATGAACCGATTTCGATATAATTTGGCACATTCATTTCTAGACCAAATCCCGTCTCACGTTCCAAATTTCATTGAAATTGAACGTACATTACGTGTTTTGTGCATAAAATACAGAAAATCAGCCGAAAATATATATGGAAGCTATATTCAAATTTGAACCGATTTCGATATAATTTGTCCCATTTATTTATGGAGCGAATTTCGTCACGCTTTCCAAATTTCAGTGAAATTGGACATATATAGTGTGTCCAAATCTGAACCGGTCTCGATATAATTTGGCACATTTATTTTTGGAACAAATTCCGTCACACATTCCAAATTTCAGCGACATTGGGCACATATAGCGTGTTTGAAGAATCAAATACAGAAAATCGGCCGAAAATATATATAGGAGCAATATCCAAATCTGAACCGATTTCGATATAATTTGGCACATTTATGTCTAGACCAAATCCCGTTGCGCATTCCAAATTTCAGCGAAATTGGACATATATAGCGTGCTTGGTGCATAAAGTACAGGAAATCGGCCGAAAATATATATGGGAGCTATATTCAAATCTGAAACGATATCGATGTAATTTAGAACTTTTATTTCTAGAACAAATTCCGTCAGACCCTAGCGAAATTGGAAATATATAGCGTGTTTGGTGCATCAAATGTTGAAAATCGGCCGAAAATATATATTGGAGCTATATCCAAATCTGAACCGATTTCGATATAATTTGGCACATTTATGTCTAGACCAAATTCCGTTATACATTACAAATTTCAGCGAAATTGGAAATATCTAGCGTGTTTGGTGCATCAAATGCGGAAAATCGGGCGAAAATATATATGGGAGCTATATCCAAATCTGAACCGATTTCGATATAATTTGGCACACGTATTATTGAAATTGGATATAAATAGCGTGTTTGGTGCCTCAAATACATGAAATCTGCAGAAAATATATATAGGAGCTATATCCAAATCTGAACCGATTTCGATATAAATTGGCACGTATATTTCTAGGCCAATATCCATCACACATTTTAAATTTCAGCGAAATTAGACTTATATAGCGTGTTTGGTGCATAAAATACGGAAATCATCCGAAAATATATGTATATGGGAGCTATATCCAAATCTGAACCAATATCGATATAATTTGGCACATTTATTTCTAGAACAAATTCCGTCAGACATTCAAAACTTCAGCGAAATTGGGCATACATAGCGTGTTTGGTGCATAAAATAAGGAAGTCGGCCAAAAATATATGTGTATGGGAGCTATATCAAAATCTGAACCGATTTTGATATAATTTGGCACGTTTATTTCCAGACCAAGTTCCGTCACACATTCCAAATTTCATTGAAATTGGACATAAATAGCATGTTTGATACACAAAATAAGGAAATCGGCCGAAAATATATGTATGTGGGAGCTATATCCAAATCTGAACCGATTTGAATATAATTTGGTAAATTTATTTCTACATCAAATTCCGTCACACATACAACATTTGGAGATTGTATATGAAATAGTTCTAAAGATATTTGCATACAAAATCTAAATTTTTTGGAGGTACCTCCGGTTTTGATGCTATATCTCCAGACCAACACGAAATTTCAAAAAATGATATATCCTATTTTCATTCCAGGCCATGTAGCAATGTACCCTAAAAATTTCAGTAAGATCTGTTCAGCGGTTTTCGAGTCTATAAGGCACAAACAAACAAACAAACAAACGTACAAACAAATTTCAATTTTATATATATAGAGATTATATTCCGTTTTTCTTTCATTAAAGTCTGTTATGTGTTTCTTGTGTTTGGAAATGTGTATGCACCTATAGTTACTCATAAATGCGCCTGTTATTGCTTTTGTGTTTGGTATGTCTATCCCTGCAAGAAATAATGAATGCGACAGTTGAATTCTTATCCAAAAAGATCAAGCACACGACGCATGCAAAAGATCATATGAGTGGCGAATGCAACAACTCGGTTATGACCGATACAAGAAGCGCAAATACCGACAAAAAGAAAAACATTGTAATTCTATTGCAGCAAAAGAAAAGAAACTACCACTGAGTTTTATTTAAAGAAACAACAGTGATGTCATTGCCGTCACTATAAGCGGTACCTCCCGATTTTAGGTATTTTGAGGATTTTAGCTACATTTTTTGACCGAACTAAGGGTAGTTTTACATTTGAATTTTCTAGTGGTCACAAAACTTCTCCCCCAAACATTACCAACGTGTGTCCCCCTTATAACGGTTTTAGCTATTTTGAGGATTATATCTACATTTTTCTTCTGACCCAATTACCTGTAATTCGACAGCTGAATTGTACATTTGATGTTCCTATTCGTTGCAGTTATGACTTCTTTATGTTCAATTATATTGAAATTTAATACCAAGAATTAATCAAATATCAAATAAGATTGTGCTATTAAACCGTTCTATTGTTTATTTAAAACTTTCTTTTAAATGTGGTGGAGGGTATAGCAATTTCGTCCCTGTTTCCACTTGTTTACTGAGAATTTTCCCTATTACCTGGAATGGACGTTTTAGGCACTAAAACACAATTTAAAAGTGAATATTTTTTGAATAATCCAAATAATTATAATTGACATTGTACCTTTCTACACCCTTGGCAATCCCATGTATACCCAGTTGTTCAATAAATAGCAATTGTCTACTTTGACATAGGCATGTAACTACTTACTCATTGATCCTAGTTACTTTACACCCAAAAATGGCACACAAAATAGCCTATAGCCTGCTTTTGTCACTGGAAATGGGCTTCCCTGCCTATCATGTCAATTCGCTAGTTACTGGTAATGTGGCGTGTAATATATTGACTATTTTTTAGACTACCGATGGATAGTGTAATCGACAATGTTTCTCCCTTATAATCCATTTTCAAAATTATTTCTTTTTTAACAAAATAGAAAAAATTTTCTGTCATTTTGCTTATTCGTAATTACAAAAACTTATTGATGTTGTGACAAAATTGAACAAAAAGAACGTGCTACGAGCTAAATCATAGAAAGGATGAATAATTTAAGAAGAATATTTATGGTAAGTATTGATACATATCTTGACACTATTCACTATCGCGTAATTTCATTAAACTTCTATACATTTTATTCCAGGAACTTTTGAATGATCTGAGGAACCCACGAGAAAAACATTCCAAGCAACAAATAAACATAAGTCGCTGTATCAAGTAGTCATACACTAGTTCCAGTATCAAGGATCAAGATCTATATGTATACAAGATTATATTGTCCTTTGTAAAATATATTCACCCTGTAATAAAATAAAATAATAAATTGCTGACTACCGAATTGACTGGTTACTGGTAATGCAGTGAAGGGACGATTGCCTCTCACACGACTATCGAATTGGGTGGTTACTGGTAATGCAGTGGGGGGACAATAGACCCCTTCCTATGACATCCCCATGTTAAATTCACCAGTCTATAACATTGCGAGTAGATTGGGTGGTAACTAGGGGTGTTTACAGGTAGCCAGCAAAATTGCTAGTTATTCCCTAGTTACCCGAACAACTGGGTATTTTCAAATTGGTTATTTTTTGTTGTTGTTATGGTATTGTTGATACAATGGGAAAATGGTTCGAAATTACTTCAACGAGCATATTGTAATCATGACAAAAGCAACGGAATTATACTGCCGAAAGAACAAAATTCAATATAATGAAAATAAATGTATATTTAATCGAAATTTTACACACAATCGAATGTACAATTCATATTGTAGTATTTTGCCAAACTACATGCTGTCGAACACCAAATACAATAGCATCTGAAATGAAGCCCTTACTGGAGCTGCTGCTATGCTGATTGAAATCGACATGAGGAAGTGGTAGAGAAAATTGTGTTGTTGTGACAACATACCGATATGAGCAAACCCATTGTAAAGGTAAATACAATCGGTAAATTGGGAGAAAAAAATATGAAACCAGAACAAGACCATTTGTTCGCTACCAATACTGCATGGTATATAATGAAATAGCCTTAGGGTAAAAAGTACTCCTTACAAAAGAGAAAGAAGAAGAAAAAATACAGATCCCTCCTAGGGGTTTTAAATACGATTGTGAAAGGATATGGTAATATAGTCGCATTGTGTGCATACAGAGATTTTACAAGGAAAAAAATATCTTTCCTTCTGTCAGCATTTATTATCTTGAAATTTGTGGTGAACATGTGTCGTTTACAGAGGTGGCAGATAGGTAGCCTTTTGTGCAGTAAATGCACGCAAAAAAAAATCGGCCTCTCTAACATATGTCCCAAACATATTTTGCAGCAAACATATATATGTTTGCAACAGTCCCAAACATAATATATGTTTGGGTGGAAACAAATATATGTTTGGGTGCAAACATATATATGTTTGGGTGCAAACATATATATGTTTGGGTGCAAAGATATTTATGTTTGGGTGAAAACAATTTTATGTTTGGGTGGAAACAATTTTATGTTTGGGTGGAAACAATTGTATGTTTGGGTGCAAACATTTTATATGTTTAATTGCAAAAAAAATACAAACCCAAAAGGCACAAAAAAAAACAAACACATGCCCCAGTGAGCGCTTACTAAGAGCAAGGGAGCGTAAAATTCAATGTAAAACACTTTAAAATGTGTGCTCACTTGCTCTCAGTAAGAACTCACTGGCTATCTCCATAGTATACACACAAATGTTGAGGTTGTTTATTAGAAGGCAAAAGAACAACAAACACATAGGTACATACAAAATTCCAAAGAAATACATAACACAATTTAATAAAAGAAAAACTGATTGAAATAATTTGTAAATAGTCACACTTTTAAAAAGAAAAAATATATAGAAACGTAGTTGAATGCTTCTCCTTTGTTGTGAAATAAAACAAATTGTCCTCATAGTTGAAATCATCAGCGGGGAATCGGCATCTAGAATCAAATGATTATGTAATGTAATAAATAAATATGGATATGCCATATTTCAAATATACACAAGTATGTATGTAATTACCAATATTAAATGCAATTTCTTCCTTGTCCAATAAAATAATTCCATTCAACTTTCCGATTCAATTATAAAATGTATTGGGCATTTAATTTACTAAAAAGCACAATTTCTTTAAGAAAACACAAAACACTGATTTATTCACTCACTTTACCGTCTTGACTCTACAAAGGCATCTAAAACACTGAAGAAAGAAATAAAATATAATTCATATCATTTCTTCTTTTCTTATTCTCCTCCTAAGTTGGTTAACAACAACAAAACAAGAAACACACGAGTTTGTCGCATACACGCCACCAAAGCCCCCTTCTTCGCTTCTACGTCTTCTATTATACAATACACACAACTCTTCATTATAAAACAGCAATCCACAGCCGCGAGAGCACTGTTATTACTCTCGTTGACAAACATCCTCTCTCCACCCATGAAAAAAATGTTCTAACATAAAAAATATGTTGGTACCCAAACATATCAAATTGAGATATGTTACAAAATGTTGCAAACATATATTTGTTTGGACCCAAACATATTATGTTTGGATCCAAACATTAATTTGTTTGCAAGCGGTCCCAAACATATATTTGTTTGGATCCAAACATATTTCTAACATAAATTTTTCTGCGTGTGGTTATAACTTTGAGCCAAAGTTTATTGAAAAAACATAGTATGAGACAATCAGTAAATGAGTAAATGAAACTGGTTGTATATCGAGGATGTTGAAATCATTTGGGTATTTGGTCACAGAAATTAATGGAGAATTACAAAATGCCAAAAGAGCTATGAGTCCATTGTATGAATCCATTATACAAAACAATTTACTTTGTTGGGATATTAATATTTCGAAATATCTCACTTAAAAATATGTATGGTAAAAACATATATTTATTTTACAACGTATTTATTATTAAAAATATTCAATTAAATTAATATTTTCCATTTCAGCGATAACAATGAAGTGCATAAATCGTTCAAAAAGGAAAATAACTGACACACACATCAAAAAAGGCCAAAGAAAACTAATATCCCAAAATAAAGAAGAAAAAAAAAATACAACAATCGTATATCCTCAAAGTATAAAATATAGCAAATATATTTATGGATTCCTACTTTTATGTGCATGAGTGAGTGTGCGTGTGTGCGTTTGTATTTTATTTATGTCCAATACCAACCTCAAAATTGACATCACCATGACTACGTTTGTTGCTATTCCGGGGTACATCATACTGTACTAAATCATTGCCAGAGGCCATGTTGTGATAGCCAAAACCATAGCCCATAATGGAATTCTTTGTGGTATTCGTTGAGGAGGACACCTGTAAAAGAAATGAGAATAAATTCATATTGATTGAGTTAAGTTTATGTTGCTGTCGTTGTTACAGAAGTTGCTAGGTTTTAACTGATGCAGATGATGGTTTTGGGTCAACCTGTAAAAATAAAATAAATTGATGTTTGTTTGTGTGATCGATAAGAACAAAAAATATTGATTGTTGGAATTGCATGACATATCTTTTGACAAAGGTGAAAGCGGTCATTAGACTTTTGTTCCATTTGATATGGGAGGAGTGGTAAAATTTATTAAATTCAATATATCATAAATTTAACAGAACTTGATCTAAGTTTGAGAGTTAAAACTTTCGATACATGTATATCGTGCTGCATTTATTTGGAGCTTTCAGGCCAATATATCAGGGTGTACGGAAGGGCCCACGAGAACATTATATCGTTGTAGACACGATCACAGTGACTATCATCGGTAAACATATCAAAAAATTTTTTCGAACATTACATTTTGAATTAACTTTCACATTTTGTGTGGTAGTTAATTCGTCAGGAATGACAATCTTCACCCGATGTGGGGGCTTAAGGTCAAATTTCTACAAATTTAACGTTTTTTGAATTGACTGAACAAAAGAATATACAGATAGTCATCTCCAACCGATTAGGGTTGAGGATCTCTAATCATCGTACGCAGTAGGCTACCGACTTTATTACAGCGGAACCTTGTTGATAGCTGGGCGCCTCTATGAGTATCATGCTTAGTTACCATGTTTCTATCATGGCAGTGGAAGCCTATACAACAACTGTTATCTCAATCCCATGGCGGATTGACCTGAAACCACACTGCACCAGCGTTCCGGCCAGATGCTGTAATCTCAATGTACACATATTTGTATTTGTATCGTTTTTCAATGTTTGGGAGCAGCATATCCCGGAATGCCTGCTCTGGATTCTTTTGCTCCGTGCCGGGTCGGACGAAAATCTACGAACAATATTGGTGTGCTCAGCTTGTCAGAGAGTTCACTAATCACCACTTCCGAGGGTCTGTCCAACCGTTCTGAGGAAAACTCACGAACAATATGGATGGGCTCAGCTTGTCACAGAGTTCACTAATCACCGCATCAGGGGTCTATCCTACTCTTCTGAAGTTCGGGTAGCAGAAAGGACGTTCCGAGATATCATGATTGATGCAGCCGCAATTCATCTACCTGCTGCTCGAATACCCAAAGTGAGACAAAATTTTCCATCAGAGGCGACGGGATTAGAGATGAGAGTGATGAAGTTTCTCGTACCAACCCCAGCGAACCCAGAGTTTGGGAGCTGACACTGTAATTTAACAGATTGGTCGGTGAATATAAGCTGGCTAACAGTTGGCTAAATCATCCAAAGATTTGCAACATTGGACCCGAAATATATACTACTCCAATGCATCAGAAATAGCTATCGAGCTGCCGATCATTAGAATGAAAGACAACAGCGCTGCATGCCATCTCCACCAGAGATGGTCTGTATGACGATTTTTTAGGTTTTCGACGGTAAGAAAGTTGTAAACGTCGAAAACGTCATATACCCGTAGAAAACGTATATAAAGTAGTAAACGTCATAAACCTCAAAAAATTTATGTTACCATCATATTTTTCACTTAATAATAATTTTGCTAGCCTGTCTTTGTTACTGCTGAGCGTCCGTACCTTTTTTAAAAATAACAGCATATTTTTATTAATATTTTAATTTTTCAAAATAACTGAAATAATTGAACAATAAATTGGATTACGCACTTAGCACACCATCTGCAATATATTCCAAACACTACCACTACTTTACGTATGATTCAAAGAATTTGCGGGTGAAGTAATAAACAAACATATGCATAATGTCCATATAATATAAAAAATATAAATAAAATGTACATTTTAGAGTGAAATCCTTTTATGCCTGTTTTTTAATAAAATAGGATCTCAAAAAATAATTATAAAATGAGTTTTATTATTATGAAAAACATAGATTTTTAGGTTATAAAATTCGTTTGTTTATTCTGTCAAAAACTTTGTTTGTTTGGCTAGGTTTACGACGTTTCCGACGTATGTAATATACGTCAGAAATGTATGTCAGATACGTCATAATTGTAGACAGACCATCTCTGATCTCCACACATATTAGTCGTGGATTCAACCAGAGCAAGCCGTGCGATACAAAAGTGATGGTGGCGCTCGACTTATCAAATGCATTTGATACTGTCATTAACTCCACGGTGTTGGGAATATCTAGAACACTACCCTCCGATCAAGTTTTAAACGTTGGATAATCAATTATGTGTGTGGATGTCAGGAACAAGAAGTCCAAGCCCTGTAGAGTGAAAGAGAGAATTCCACAAGGGAGGGTAGTATATCCAGCGCTGTTTAGCCTCTAGCTCTTTTGTAATCCATATTCTCAAGGCGGCATTGTGACTGTAACCTATGCGGATTATTGTACGATCTTGGCGTCAGTCAAGTACCGTCCCTGATGTCATTTCTTAAAGATCCGACACTGAATCTACGACTACCAACCCCTACCCCAAGTTTCTAGATGTCACATTGGATAGCATGTTCTCGTCGTCCGTGCATGTCACCGCTATCTGCGAAAAGCTGAGATTTAGGAAGAAGGTCCACCAGTGTGGTACACGTATATAAGTGAAACGCGACGGAAAATATTCAAAACCGTCACAATACCGCCCTAAGAACTGTAACAGTGTGTCTTCCAACTGCACCTTTTCCTGCTAAACTTACCCAACTAACTCCAGAAGTTTTGTAGTTGCTAACCATCGAAACATGCACATTTCTAGAACTGAAAGTTAGAACTGAGAAGTTATCTCACGGTCATCCCATCTCAATCGTATAAGGAGATATCCTATTCGGTTGCTTTAGGAATAACCAAACCATGCAGCCAGCTGCCAACTCTCTTAAGGGTTGAAATATCGCTCGGAGCCGATTGACCTATCCTTCCCAGGCAAGATGCTCGGGTATATAAGGTTGTGGGAGGAGAGATCAAGCACTCCCTCACATCACTATCACTAGTAGTAGCTAGGCGCGCTTACAGATAGACAGTGCATTAATTTAACAAATTTGTTCACAGGACCCTAGATGATGTTCCGCAAGCAGAATTCCATGAGATACGTCTTAAACGTAGATTCGGGAAACATTTTGAAAAGAAATATACTCACGTTGGGAAACGTTTCCTCCGAATTGAAAGTATGCAGACATCTGATTCGAATGTCTGCGGTAACTGTTCCAGTTCCGGAAAGGTACAAAAATCCTATGGCTGTAAGTAGGCCTACCTACGTACGCCTAGCTCGAAGATTTTGTTCTCTGCAACATTCTCCGCGAAATATATGTAAGTTCTCTCAATACGCATTTTGCATATAGATGTGTCTGTGAGAAACAGCCCACTAAAAACACCCTCAAAATATATACATTTAGTGAACATTTTTAAAGCAATTAAATTGTGTCCGAAATTATTTTTGACTTTAAAACAGCTTTGGAATATTAAAGCCGACAATAAACGAACGAAATCATACAAAAGCAACAACATTTCAAACATAAGCCAAAATGTAAATAGTCTACAGAAAATAATAAATGAATGTCGTAAAGATAAGATGACACAGGCCAATTTCCGAGAGAACATGTTATTCAATAGGGAGAAGAATAAAACAAACCCACAAGTTAATATTTTCAAATCCAAGCAGAAGCAAAAGTTTCAACAAGAAAACAGGACGATGACATTATCGTCGCTTCTACTTTTCCATAGAATATGGAGACATGCTAATGCCAGTTGGTTGTTGCTTTTTTTTGCAACGCGCCCTGAATATCAAATGAACAGATTCCCTCTGTTACTGGCAATGGTGTTTCATCTAATGGCAATTCAATTTTATGTGGGTCTACTAAAAGTTAGATAAGACTTGATTTCTGTTCTGGAAATTACTTTAGATTCAAAGGCAATTGTTGGTTTTAAGAATGTAACATTTTTTTCTTATTATCGCATTGAGTTTGAAAGTTGTTATTAGCACAGTGATAAATCATAAGATGTGTGGCGCATCGAATCTGCGGAAATGTTAATTCTTTTTGGGAATTAATTACTAAAAAATTATGTTTGTTTTATGATGTACGTATGAATGGAATAAGCTCTACCCCTAATAATATTAATAATGAATTTTATATATATGTAAATTTGAAAGTATAAAGGATAATGACGGCGCTTTTACCTAAATGAAGCCCATGTAATTAAGGCAAAATAAAAAATAGTACAGTGCAGGGTTTTGGAGTCGGAGTCGAGCAAATTTGTTGGATTGGGAGCCTGAGTCGAAAAATAAGTCGACTCCGACTCCGGGCAATTTTTTTTCTATATTACAGAAATATGACACTAAATACGGCACACCAATTTTTTTCAAAAAAACATTATTTATTTGAAATGAAATCTATTAGAAAATATATAAGCGAACGGTAGTTAGAGGACGATTCACAGGATATTTAGTATCCTTTGAAGTCTAACTTTTTCAACTCTATTATGATTACAGAATTCAATGGAATTTTTTTTTTGTACAATTGATACCTTAATTTTTTGCAATCTAAGGTAAAGTTCTATAACAATCGAGTTATAATTGAACATTTTACGTCTTCTATATAAGTCCTACAAGTCTTCTGTCAGAAGGCCTACTGGTCTTCTCACAAAGGTCTACTGGTTTTTTCATCTTGTCTTTTGTGAGAAATCATCCTTGTCTTCTATTAAAGGACCTGTTGGACTCCGTCGACATTGCGGTCTCTTCGGATATCCCACCGACTACACTGTGACACCAAATGGAAGTCAAGGTCTAGGGGCAAAAAATATCCCAAAGGATCCCATAGTTGATATTTCTGAGTTATGACGTAATGATTTTTTTTATTGGCCGCCAATAACGCCTGAAAAAATACTTTTTAGCTTCCTTTGGCGATATTATTTCTTCATTTTGAGATGACATGTATTCAGTTAAATAGAATGAGGATTCTTTTTGTAGAATATTTTGACCTTATAGCTCAGTCCCTTCCATGTTCTTGAACTGAAAAAGAAAAACCAGACGGAATTTTCTATAAGAAAAAATTCTACAAAAATGTTTCTCCGAGAAGTTTATGTAGGTTCCAAAAAATCGATATTGTCACGTGTCATTGTCCTCTAAAAGTTTTACCCGTTCCTCTCTAAAAAAAATCCGTATGTTTATGTATTTCGGTACATTTCGTATAAGTTATTATTTATGTATGAAATACGGATGGTTATTATGATTTTTTTATAACCTGATATTCCCGTATCATATTTTGAAGAGCTTTTACATAAGATTAGATAAAATCTTTCTTATAAGATGATTCCATAAAAATCTAGTAAGGACATCAAAATCTAGAAACTCGTCGATCGAGTTTATTTTTATTATTTTTTTTTTACTTTTTCTATCTACTATTTCAGTAAAATCTAAAACTTGTTACAAAATGGATCGATATGGGACCAGATTTGTATGTCGTTGATAAGCCCACACAATATATGACAAACGGTTTTTAGTTTTAGAACCAGAGTTGGCACCACAAAACGCTTTTATAAAAACAGGTTTTCGTAGACGGCGATTTGTCAAAAAAGTTATACTCCTTCAAATGAAGAAAAAAATTGACCAAAAACAAGTTTCGTAGTTTTGTAAGTTTTAAGAAAAATGGCTTTTCAACTGGGGCCATCATTAAGGCTCTAGAAGCACTGTAAAATTTTGGTTTACATCCATTTTAAAACCTGGTCACTGACAAAAACTTTCTAATTTGTATTTTGTTTCTATTTTTCCTTATAAGATTAAGTAGAAATAATATAAATATGAATTTTACTTCATATTTATGGTCTGTAGTTGAGTATTAATGAACTTTCTAAAGAAAAAAACAAAAAGATTAGCCTATATGGGCCCAAATATAGGGAAAATTAAACATTTGTCCACTTTTTTTCATTTTTAGTGGTATAGGAATTTACCTTCGGAGTCGGAGTCGTGAAAAAAACTGGCTAGGAGTCGGAGTCGAACCAAAAATACCTCTGCTCCGAAACCCTGGTACAATGGCAAAAATTTGTCAAACATCACGTAATAAGTAAGTTATCATAACCAAACTTCAAAATGTCTGAAATCGGATGGTACCGTAATATAGGAGCTAGGGAAGTCTCCCTTCCTTCATATCAATTAGTAGAAGCCGATTCATATTGGTTCAATGATATGGGACCTCTTTGTAATCCCCGAGTCCAAGCGGTGTGTTTTACGACACCATTTGTAGAGAAGTTTTTCATGGCTAAAATACTCAGGAAATGGAAGACAACATTAAACCTCAAGCAATTTCATTTCATTTATTTACCATTATATAATCAAACGCCGACTAAGGCCAAAACGATTACAAAGTATTATATAAAAATGACACTATATAATATTAATATCTTAAAAAACAATACAACATATTATTTAATTATTTTTTACACGAATGTGGATAGAACTGCGCCAAACTAACATGGGACCGAAAAAATATATATTTGTACCGTTGACAAGGAAATTATCATTTTAAATAATATTCATTTTAAAAAAAGTACATGTAATTGCTTAGATATGATTGCAGGACATAGAAAAATTTCGTTCACTATAAGGAATTATAGCTCTTACTTGGAAAGAACGTTGCATTGCGAGTGTTCGATATCTCGGTACAATGAAGGATGATGTTCTAACAGAGTTACCGAACACAAAAGTTGTATATAAATAAGAGGGGTCAACTGCAACTGTGTTAAAAATGAGTTACTATATTTGAAGTAAACAGATATCCAAAGCAAGTTAAATAAAACACTGTAAAAGTATCACAATATACAACAAAGAAATACTGTTGCTAGCGTACGCAGATGACACCAATTTTCCAAAGTGGGTCTGGCAGTAAACGGTGCATGGTATCCAGTCTTGGATTAGCTATAAACTTTGAAAATTTACAAATTTGAAGTAGTTACTGACATCAACAAACAACATCAGTTTGGAAATAAAGAGAAGAATAATATTGGTGTACAGTTAAAAGCAAAACCACCATTCGTTAAACGAATATTACACTCTACCACACCTTGATAGCCGTACTTATGTATGGATCCGAAACAAGGGGAGTTGCGAAAGCAAATGAGGCAGAACTTGGGAGAAAAATCTTCGAAAGATTTATCGGCCACTATGCGTTGACGGTAAATACCGGCGTAGTGAACCACAAGCTGTAGCAGCCGCCCGACATCGATATAGTAAAACGTATCGAGCTACTTGACGGAAGCCCAAAATAATTAGTATACATTCTTTCACTCATATTCATCAACCAAATTTTTATTGTCTTATGAGCGAACGTGTTGCGCGACACGTGTTAACTCACTACCTTTAACGGTTGTAAATTAAAAGACTTCGCTTGACTCTACAGAGTCCTAGCCTTTGTCATGTTAAAGTCGATCAGGAAAGTCCATTAGAAAACCTCTTTATGGCCAAAAGCTTAAAAAATAAATTTTCAACTTTTATTTATATTTTTAACGCTCCCGGCCAATGTTCTAAAAACCTTTTTAATTTATTTTTTCTTTATCAAAACGTTTTAATAGCCAATAATAAATGCCAATCACGTTCTAAACATGTAAATAAAATTTAAATGAAATATATAACTTACCTCAAACTTCTGAAACCCAAGCTCAATGTCGTACACATCCAATTGCTCGCTAAAACGCCTTCTATAACGTACACCATCCATACTGCCGGCAGCAGTATCGTTGGCCATGCCGCCACCATTACCCATGGCCACCAGAGTCGACACCGATGTTTCCGTCGTGCCAGTATCATTTGTATTAGTAACATAAATGCGGCCACTACCGCCGCCACCACCATCAAATTCATGGTTATCATTATTACGTTTGTGCATGCGTATGCAAATGCCGCTGCCGCCACCACCACCATCATCGATACCATTATCCAATTCATCATCCGTATCGGTAGTACAATCACCAGGTGTTCTGCTGCCACTGGCCAGACCACAACCACCTTCACTTCTGCCGCTACAGTTAGGTGACCCTTGGCAGGAACTCTGGCCACAATGCCTAGACTTTTGACGCTGGTGATGACGTTGGTGTTGCTGTTGTTTATCGCGATCACGTTGACCGCGAGATTTTTGCAAAACACTTTGCCGACAACGTGTACCACAGGCAATTGCTGATATCTTACTTGCATAATAGTACATAGCCATGTGTCACGTTTTGGTTGAAACACACCCTCGGCGATGGTACATTGGGCTACTCTAGTTTAGATACACGCCAACGCGTAAGAATGCGTTCCCAAATGTTCTCGGCTGGAGGGCTACTAAACAAACAAAACGGAAGCCAAAGGAATTTTTGATAAAATTCTGTTTTAGGACAAGAGGGAGATGATGATGCGAGTTCTAGAGAAGATACTGTGTTTTGTTGGTTTGTTTGTTTTGTTTTTCTAGGTTATATTGAACAGACCGTAGAAAGGAAACGGAAAAGGTTGTTTCTTTTCCTTTTTCAATTTAAGCGTTCGATTGTGTTTGTCGTTGTTGTTTGCCGTGATTGCTATTCTATTTGTTGTTCTTGCTGCTCTTTTGATTTTTATCGTTACACTGATGTCATGCTTTTGTGGTCGGAGGATGATGCTGCTGCTGTTGTTGTTCTTGTTTGTCCTAGTTTTTATTGACAAATGATGTTAATGTGGTTACACTTTCTAATGCCAAACGCGCAACCAAACTCACGTAAATATTTAACAGGTTTACGTTTCCGTTACGTTAACTACGACGTTCAAATTCACTTCAGCTAGTTGTGACAGTATAATTTTTGCTGTGACCATTCGTTCTACTTTTCGTCGTTCCCACATTTGTCGAGTCATGACATCACGTAACTTCATTGAATTTTATATCATCACTTGTTGTCGAACATGACACGTAATCGAATGTTAATTATGTTTGTGTTTACAGTTCATTCACACATATAGCGTACAGCACACACACACGCAGATTGACAAATAGTAATTTTTGTTGGTTAATGTTGGTTGTACAGCACAAACAAAGTTATTTGCGTCCCTTTTGTGGAATACCAATTCGTTTCGTGGTTTCACTTTGATTTCTGAAATAAATCAGAGATTTTATGTCATTACACGATAATTTCATTATTTTAGTTAGATGTGATATTTGGTGTTTGTGCCGGTGGATCTATCAATGAAATTCAAATTGGGGAATGTTGATAACTATAGTTATGACAAATACTAAAATCACTAAGAGATGAAATTTTTGTAACAACTCAATGTTTGTAAAACAATTCAGAGAATGAACATGGCGTAGTGAATGATACGTACCAAACACAAGCTCCTGACCTAAGTAAACCCTAGGGATGTTCCTATTTTATATCAACCATTCACTATAACCTTATAGCTCTAAAATTGCTAAATTGAATACTTTTGTAAAACTTAAATCAAGCCAGAAGATAAACTGAAACTATATAAAGGTATACTTCCGCCACAGAATTTTAAAATTTTCGCCTAAGTGCAGTTTGGGATCTGTTGGAAGTTAGCTCTGAAATTTTTAACTAACCTTATATCCTGCTTAAAGCAATATGTTTCATTCTTTGAGAAAACTATATTTCCTGTCCATAAAAATCCTTCAGCAAGCAACTTAAATATCTGGTACACATGATAACTATGAAAAGAAGTGACTGGCATAGTTGCAATCTGCACATCGTATATGGTCTACATCGGCCAATTCCTTCGGATATCTACAAAGGTTTAACACTGTTTCGCTAAATACAGTTAAAGCCACTTCTCAAACCGAGGTGACACTATAATTTTTTCTTCGGAAAATCCATACTTTTCCAAATATGAGTCCCAATATTTTCAAAAGTCTGCAAAGTGGTGATATTGCATATATCAATTCAAAATGTATGGTTTGTTATTCATGTTTTACAGTAAATAGACTGAGGGTATTAAGCTGTTAATTTGAAGTATGTACAAATAACAAGTAAGAAAGTATCAGTCAGCGGTGCTGACGGGGATATACCCTCAGCCACTGAAAAAAAAAACAATCACAACAATCACGAATTTGCTTAAAATACGTGGAATCTGTAGGTACCGTAATGTGGGGCAATACCAAATCATCGACATACAAACAATTTTTAGTAAGCATTCTGATTCGTAGAGAACTCGAAGTACATATTAAATTATGTTAAACTAAGTTCGGAAGACATTTTTGAAAAAAAATTTAGAGTTATCTTGCACAATAACCATTTTAGTATGTGCTGGCAGGGTTTTTGAGCAATTGGGGAAGTATGGACATACTCCGGAAAATATTGTACCGTTGTATATGGGGTCAATAGGAGAACCTACTGAAAAAGGAATCAAAACTATCCAAGATGAGCTTTAACTTCGCTTTTTTCGAATTTTGTGCGGGGGTACCTTCCCCCGATATTGTCCATAATCCAACCTGATACATGACTGAATGAAATAATACGATGTGCAAAATCTGCACCAATCAGAAACATCCTGCGATTTGCGGATTTGCCATTTTGGATGGTCATGTCACGGTTTCTTTGAGCTTTTAGAAAAATATCTCAAGGAAGTATGGACTTGCGCAAGAAAAAAGTTGTTCCGTCGTAAAGGGAGCCGCAAAGACAACCTACTGAAAAATTTCAAAACTATCCGCGAGGTGCCCGAAGGAGTAGACCGACATATTCCATATTCCAACATGATACTGGATGAAATAATGCGATGCGCAAAGTCTGCACCAATAAGAAACTCCCTGCGAGAATTATTTTGGATTTACCAGGGTTTCTTGGAGCTTTTAGGCCAATATCGCAAGAAGTTTGGACTTGCGTAAGAAAAAAATGTACCGTCGTAAACAGAGGACAACCTACTGAAAAAAAAATTCAAAACTATCCGCGGGGTGCTCTTAAACTTCACTTTATCCGAATTTTATGTGCGATGTACCCGATGGAGTGAATCGATATGGCCCATCTTTGAACTTAAACTAAGCTTGGACAAAATGTTACGATCCCCAAAATTTGGTTCGAATCGGTTGATCCGTTCGAGAGTTATCGTGCGCACCAATCAGGCGGACAGACGGACGGACATGGCTAAATCGACTCCAAATTATCTGAAACGAATTTCGTCCAAACATACTTGGGGTCTAAAACCGATATTTCGATGAGACACATTTTTGGTCGTATAAAAGTGTATATCACAAATGTTGTCAAATATTTCATATTCCATTTAAAACCAGTAAGGAAAGGATCAAAGTCGGGCGGGGCCGACTATATAATACCCTACACCACTGTGAATATGTAAAATATAAATCGGAGCTATATCCAGATCTTAACCGATTTTGATATAATTTGGCACATTTATTTCCAGACCGAATTCAGTCACACATTCCAAATATCATTGAAATCGGACTTATATATCGTGTTTGGAGCTGAAAATGCACGAAATCGGCCGAAAATATGTATGGGCGCTATATCCAAATCTGAACAGATTTCGATATAATTTGGCACATTTATTTCTAGACTGAATTCGGTCACACATTCCAAATTTCATCGAAATCGGAAATATATAGCGTGTTTGGTACAGAAAATACGTGAAATCGGCCGAAAATATATATGGGAGCTATATCCAAATCGGAACCGATTTCGATATAATTTGGCACACTTATTTCTAGACAGAGTTCAGTCAAACATTCCAAATTTCATCGAAATCGGACGTATATAGCGTGTTCGGTGCAGCAAATACGTGAAATCGGGCGAACATATATGTATATGGGAGCTATATCCAAATCTGAACCGATTTCGATATAATTTGGCTCAATTTAAGTGGCGAAATTTCGTGGCCACTGGGAACCACATATGTAAAATTTCAGCTAGTTCAAGCAAAAAATGTGGCTAAGATCCCTAAAATACTTTAAATCGGGAGGTATCGTTATATGGGGACTATACCGAACCGTGGACCTATCTTGACAATTTTTAGTGGAGCAATTTCGCGGCCATTGAGAACCTCAAAGGTAAAATTTCAGCTAGTTTGGGCAAAAAATGTGGCTAAGATCCATAAAATACCTTAAATCGGGAGGTATCGTTATATGGGGACTATACCGAACCGTGGACCTATCTTGACAATTTTTAGTGGAGCAATTTCGCGGCCATTGGGAACCTCAAATGTAAAATTTCAGCTGGTTTAGGCAACAAATGCGGCTAAGATCCTTAAAATACCTTAAATCGGGAGGTACCGTTATATGGGGGCTATACCAAAACTTGGACCGATATAGCCCATCTTCGAACAACGCGGGCCTGTCTTCATAAAAACGTGAAAGTACCTGAAATCGTGCGGTACAGCTATATGGGGCGTATACCAAACAAAACAGGGACTTCTGTCCATAATTTGTTTGGCAGAAAAGTTAGATACGTTTCAACAAATTTTTGGTAGATGAATTGTTTGAACACTAGGAACCCTAACTGCCAAAGTAGAGCTAATTCGGTCTGAAATCGTAGATAAAAGTTAAAGTTAACAAGTTTGAAATCGGGTGGTACCGGTATATGGGGGCTTTACCAAAACATGAAGATATATCTGGAAATTTTGGTAGATACATTTGTTGTTCACTAGAAACTTTTAATTCTAAATTATTTTTAATTCGGTCAGGAAATATCAAAATTTGGTGGCTATACCAAAACATGGACCTACATATGTCCATAATTTTTGGTAGGCAAAATGCCAAATTATAGCTAATTCGATCTGAAAATGTGATTAAAAATCAAATCAAGCGGTACCGTTATATGGTGGCTATACCAAAACGGAAATATGTCCACGGTTGAGAAATTGCTTGACCACTTATAACACTAAATGTCAAATTACATCCAATTTGGATCGAAAACGTTGGTAATGTTATATGGGGCTATTCCAAAACCTATGTACACAAGTTTTAATGGAGAATTGTCGAATAAATGTCACAATATTTATATCGGTTGGTATGGCAGCTATTCCCAAAGGTGGGCCTATGTCCACAATTTTGATGGGGAAGTATTTTTGATACTATGAACTAAATTATATCCAACAAGTAAGAAAAGTCTATAGTCGGACGGAGCCGACCATGGGAAACCCTATACCACTATCCCTGGACAATCTCTCTCCACGGAACTTCTTTTCAATGATTGTGAAAATTTAATTATCAAATATCAGAGATGTAATGTATAACACTTATGACCAAAACCAAACAGTTATCTAGCATGACGAAGACATTTTTGTAGCAGGAAATGAAAATTTAGTTCACACAAACTAAAATGTAATGGAACCCACTTATGTAGTACTACTACTTCCGGTGTTTAACCGCTACGTTGCGTTTTATTATTTTGACCTACAGAGCCGCTAAAAAATTGCTTAACATTTTGTTTTTGGTCCATTTCATCCCCTGAACATTTCACGATCATCACAAAAAACTAAACATTTCTTTTCTGGCCCGAACCCAACCTCCTTAAAAAATTCGTTACAATCGGTCCATAATTGCGGCTTTAAGCTTGTTTACAATTTTTAATGGACGGACACATCGCTAAATCGCTTTATCTCGTCGATATATGAATTTTGGCATACCAAATAAAGGGTCTAGGACGAATATTTCGTGGTGTTACATAAACTTTTGGAGAGACAATATGTAGCATGGGATAAAAATGTGGTTCTCTACACAGAACCCATTATATATTAGGCAGTAGGCCCGTTATCTAGCAAACACTTTATTGCAATTTACATCAGAGGAAAGGTCAGTAGTTTTTTTCATCTGTAGGCTACTTTGCGAAATATATATGTCCTCAAGGAAGTAAAATATCGACCAAAAATAAAATTTTTATAAAGGGTGTTTTTTTAAGCCCGATAGAACTTGAAATTGTAAAAAATTACACGAAAAATTAAATTGTAATCAAAAAATTTTTTTTTATTCGAAAGATCAATACGTGACATTAACATTTGAAAATGATTTCGGGCATATGGGCACCGCGGCTGTTCTTGACGAAGTGCATTCTGGACGTCCAATTTTTGGCCACTTTTTCGAGCACTGCTGGCCGTATGTCACGAATAACACGAACAATGCTGGCCTCCAAGGCATCAATTGTTGCTGGTTTATCAGCATAAACCAGTGACTTCACGTAGCCCCACAGGAAATAATCGAGAGGTGTCAATTCGCACGACCTTGGAGGCCAATTGACAGGTCCACTTCTCGAAATCAACTTATCGCCAAATTTTGATTTCAATAAGTCGATGGTTGCGCTCGCCGTATGGCACGTAGCGCCATCCTGTTGAAACCACATCTCCTCCGGATCAATGTCATCCATATTTTCAAACAAAAAATCATTGATCATGGTGCGGTAACGATCTCCATTGACCGTAACGCGAGCTCCGGCCTCATTTTTGAAGAAATAAGGTCCGATGATGCCACCAGCCGCACCATACGGTGCATTTTTCTGGATGTAAAGGAGTCTGTAGGGTCTCTTGTGGATTGGTCTCACTCCATATGCGGCAATTTTGCTTATTAACAAACCCGTTAAGACAAAAATGCGCTTGTTCAGATGGACGATTATGTACGCCATACAAATGACGAAGTCGTCTATAAGTTGCGCGAATCGACGACTGATTTTCAAAGTAAATTTGGATAATTTCGTAGCGTTGTTCAATCGTGAGTCTATTCATGATGATTTGTCAGAGTATACTGAATCAAATAAAAAAAGTTTCATCAAAATTTAATTTTTTGTGTTACTTTTTACAATTTAAAGTTCTATCTACCTTAAAAAAACACCCTATATTTTTCAAACAAAAGTAATGGTTCATTTCACCCGCTAAAGAATATCAGATCATCATTCAAAATTGTAGGCATCTTTTTCGACCTATGCTCTTACCCGGTGCGAAATTTCGTGACTATTGATGTATAATTGCGACTTCTAGCGAGTTTATTATTACATTACAAAGAAATAACGGAATATATTAGGCTGTAACTCAGTTATCTGATCATACACACCAATATAATTGACATCAATTGAAAGGTCAAGCGTTCCACTTTCAAGTATATCTCACTTGTCCGGAATGTCACTTCCAGGAATTAAGATATAAGCTGTATATTAAAAATTTTCACAATTTTCACAATTTTCACACAAAAGTTTTGGTCCATTTAACCCTCTAAATATTATCCGATCGCCATCTCAAATTGCAAGCTTCTCCTTTGTGATATACTCTTACCTTATTTAAAATTACGCGTTGATCGGACTATTATTGAGAACTACAGAGCCGCTAGAAAATTGGATAAATATTATGTTTTTGGTCCATTTCACCCGCTAAATATTTTACGATCATCATTAATAAGAATAGGGATCTATTCTGATCTGAACCCGACCTCCATACAAAATTTCGTGACCATCGGTCCATAATTGCGGCCTGGAGCGTGTTTACAATTTATAATGGACAGACGGACGGACTGACGGACGGACACACATCTTAAAATCGCTTTATCTCGTCGAGATATGAAGATTGGTATACCACATTGGGGGTCTCCGACGAATATTTCGCGGTGTTACACGAATTTTTACCAAAACAAAGTTATAATACCCTTTTCCACATTGTGGTATAGGGTATAATTAGGGCAGAAAATGTAAATCAATACTTCAAAGAACATGCAATCTGGCGGTACGGCTATACGGGGGTTATTCCAAAATGTGGACCTATGTCCACAACTGTGTAAGCTTTGATCCATTTTGAACCCTGATGGTAGAAAGTAGAACAATGTCCATCATTTTTGGTGGAGAATTTGTTTGACCAATGAGAACACTAATTTTAACCCATCTTCAAGTCTGACTTGCCCGCAAAAAAAGACGCATTTGTGCAAGATTATCTTATCTCAATTTTTCTGGGTGCTAGAGTGATTACAACAGAGGGACGTTCATATATATATATTATGACATTTATTGGTCATGTCATAGTATTTTTTTCACGAATAAATAATAATTTCGCAGTGGTTTGTGCGGGTCGTTTTTATACTTAAATGGAATAAGCGTTATTTTATTCATTCTCGCAACAGCAAATCAGTTTCGGGATTAAGTTCAACAAGTCATAACCCTATAGTACACTCGCCTTGCACACACAATACCCGTGTTCGTTTCCCAGTTTAGGCAACATCACATTTCCAACAGTTGCAAAAATACTCCTCAATTGGGGACATTTCTTGATAATTTCAATCATAGAAAACTTCTCTACAAGCGGTGTCCTAAACCATGCCGTCCGGACTCGGTGATAAAAAGTAGGTCCCATCTCATTGAGATAACATGAATAGGGGTGCACTAATACATATAAGAGAATGTGCCGTGACATTACTCCAAACGGACATAACTCCCAAAACAATGTCCGATCCTATATTTGCCTTTAAATATATTTTAAATGAAAAATTTTGCGTGTTTTCTTTTTTGTTTTTTAGTAGCTACTAAGATGAATAGAAGTGGAACAAATAAAATAGTGGTAGCCTTTATGTGTTAATTGGCTATGTTAACAGGCCAATTTTTTTATGATTTTTTTTTCAACAATTTTTTATCAAATAAAGAAAATGAAGAGCGCGGAAATTTTTCCAAAAATATTTTCTTTTTATTTTTAAAGTAAGCCCAGCTTAATCACAGATTTGTTGTTTTCAAATTTTAAAAACAACAAGTTTTTAGAGTTCTTTGCATTGAAGCAAAGAACTCTTCCCCAATTTTATGACGACTCGAGCTCAAGAATAAATGTGACCGACGAATTCGTTCAAATGGGAATTCAACAGAAACATTCAAAAACTCTAGTATGCTGTGCCTACTTTAAAATAAAAAGTAAGATGGGCTTACTTTAAAAATAACAAGTAAGAACAGACTATAGTCGGACGGGGCCGACCATGTGATACCCTATACCACTATCCCTGTGCACTAGCTTTCCGGGCTAGCTGTTATAAGATGTGCATTAGAAATTTTACCAATTTTCACACAAAAGTTTTGATCAATTTAACCCGCTAAATATTATCCGATCATACCGTTGACTTGCACGCTACTTCTTCATCTCAAACCAAAACTACGTTTAAAATTTCGCGCCGATCGGACTATTATTGCGACCTACAGAGCGGCTACAAAATCGAGCAAAAATTTTGTTTTTGGTCCATTTCATCCCTTTAACATTTCACGATCATCGCCAAAAACTAATCAGTTCTATTCTGGTCCAAACCCGACCTCCATACTAAATTTCGTGACAATCGGTCCATAATTGCGGCCTCTAGCTTGATTACAATTTTTAATGGACGGACAGACGGACGGACGGACGGACGGACACACATCGCTAAATCGCTTTATCTCGTCGAGATATGAAGTTTGGTATACCACATGAGGGGTCTACGACGAATATTTCGCGGCGTTACATGAATTTTTGGGAAAACAAACTTATTATACCCTTTTCCACATTGTGGTATAGGGTATAAAAAGTAAACACACATCACAACAAAACTGCCAAAGAGAATCAAAAATATTTTCATTATTTAAGAAAATATAAATTTGTTGTCAAAATATTTAATTTTTTTTAAAGGAAAAGTGTCATTATGTATACTAAATGTCTTCTTCGAAAACCGTAGTCTGGTAAAACTTCTCCGCACTGCTTCTGAAAACTTTTAAGGATTTTGTGAACACTTCAGCATTTTTTTCGCACTTAAGACTTCTCAAATGTACTATTCAGCTTTAATTCTAACTTCTTCTCTAAAATTTACAACGATTCGTTAAGAGATCAACAGAAAATAATTGTTATTTTCGAAATTAAGATTTTTTTTTTTTAATTTTTCGAAGTACCTCTTAGGTCAAAACAGTTCAACTTGAAAGAAACCCAATTCAATTATCACTATGAAATGACCTTCGCCTTAATAAGGCAAAAATAAAATAATTTCAGCGTGAGCCAGGCTGGGATTCGAACCTGGGTCTTTGACAACCAAGTGACACAGTTGCCGCCGTCTCGGCATTCGGAGCCATCATCAACTTGTCAAAGCTTCCTCTGATGACAAACATTGATGATCAAATATTCTGATACAGAAGGACAAAAACAATTAAAGATGAAAACAAGTAAGAAAAGCGTTAAGTTCGGCCAGGCCGAACTTTTTATACCCTCCACCACGAACTGTATTGAAGTTGAATTCCGTAAATTGGGAGATATCTTCCTATGGGGGCTATATGAGGGCGTTGACCTATACCTAAAAATTTCAGGTGGAAAGTTGAATACCCTTAACGAAGACTAACTACCAAATTTCAGTCATTTCTGTGGGATATTGAGGTCACAACCTTCAAAATACCGAATATTTGGAGGTACTGTTCTATGGGGGCTATACTAAGGCGTGGACCTGTACCCGCAAGTTTCTGGGAGAAAGTTTTAACCCCCAACGAAGACTAAATACCAAATATCATTTCTGGGGAATATTGAGGCTACAACCTTCAAAACACCGAAAATCGGGAGGTAAGTTCTATGGGGGCTATATAAAGGCGTGGACCTATACCAACAAATTTCGTATGGAACGTTTAATACCCCAAATGAAGACCAAATACCAATTTTCAGCCATTTCGGTGGATTAATGTGGCCACAACCTTCAAAATACCTAAAATCTGGAGGAACCGTTCTATGGAGGCTATATGAGGGCGTGGACCTATACCTAGAAATTTCTGGGGGAAAGTTGTGTACCCCCAACGAAGACTAAATACCAAATTTAAGCCATTTCGGTGTGATAATGAGGCTAAAACCTTCAAAATACCGAAAATCGGGAGGTATCGTCCTATGGGGACTATATGAAAACGTGGACCTATGTAAACATTTTATGGTAGAAATGTTTCTTAGCCTCTGGAAACACAAAATACAAAGTTACAACTGTGGTCAAATGGGACTAATACATACAGAATATCGTGAAGTGACGCGTACTTATATACGGGGTGTTATATGGGGGCTATACCAAAACGTGGGGGCTATACCTACATAGCCCGCCTTCAATACCAAAAGTCCTACGTATGTACATATAATAGATTTTACCAAATTTCCATCCACCTACTTCAATCCGTTCGGACGCTAGAGTGATTTCCACAGACGGACAGATGGACAGGCGGACAGACAGACAGACAGACAGACGGACAGACGGAAAGACAGACGGACGGACATGGCTATATCGATGTAGAATTGCACGCTGATCAAGAATATATATAGTTTGTGTAGTCTACAATTATTATTTCGAGTAGTTACAAACTGAATGACAAACTTAATATACCCCCATCTTATGGTGGAGGGTATAAAAAGCTGTCATAGTAGTATTTGCAATAAAAAATTGAAAAGTAGGTTTGCCAGCCAAGTCTGTCTATAGGAAATGTTTGGAATTAAATAACTGACATTAAATATATAACTTCGTATATAGAAATTTCGAATGATTTAAGTTCAATGTGTGGGACTTCGAAGGATTCCTAATTTTTCAATGTACCGTTTAGGTAATAACAGCTCAATCGCAAGAGAATCGATTCAAATATCACTATAAAATTACTTTAGCTTTAAAAATGCACAAAAAAAGGCGTTGGGAGTTTTGTCCGCGGGAGTTCCGTGGGACTTATGTCCAGGCCCTATAAGAGAAGTCTCCATTGTCTCTTCTGGGATGTTTTGGGAACTTTTATATTATGTTACAATTGAATTCTATTAACGCAAACTCTACTGGTGAATCCACTTGAGATGAAAGATATAAAACCTGAACGTTGCCACACCAAACAACCATTTGGTGTCTATTGTCCTGTTCAAAAAAAAAAAAAATATTATTTTGCATGAAATTTAAAAATAAAGAAGAAAACTTCAAATTAAATATGTTTTCCTAGACATTCGATTCTCTGCTTTGACTTTCTGTAACAGAAGCCTGTCTTGTCAATGTAACCTTAGAATTTCATGAAATAAACACATGCACACCTACAACCGTTATAAAAGAGTCCTGTAGTATTTCACGTTGTTAAAATAGTTTTTGTTATAATAAGACTTTCGTATGTCTTCAGATTGTGTGTGCATTCCTGACAAAGTTAGACTTCTTTGTGCAATGATATTTTAGGTCTGTTTTTGGTGTTGTTGTTTATTCTTACATTATACAATTTCTTGTGGATGATTGTAGGGTGTGTGTTATTTAAGGTTGGTGTTCATATTCTGCGTTCGTTATTCCTTACATTGAAAACTGTTCATTTCAATAATCTCTGTGATATCTGAAAGCAAAGGAGAAAAGAAGTAAATTAAATTACAGGCAGAAGTTTATATTAAATGTCACTAAAGTTTCAACAATATTTACTAACTAAATTGCTTAAGATTTATTTATGTGGCCACTAAAGAAAGTTAGTAAAACGAAAATATTGCCAATATTGCTTTGAAAAGTTGTGATAAGAAATTCTAGGTAAAATAGTATTATTTATTAATTATTAATTCTTTATTACAAATAATATAGTTTTATTTATTTTTATAGTATTTGTACTAATAGAAATCATAACGTTTCTAACGAAGAACAAAAAATAAACAGTAGAACTGTTTTTGATGTGAGAAAATTTATAAATCAAATATACATATTACGTCAATAATCCCTGTCCATAAAGCTCATATGTAATATTAAATATATAATCTGTTATCCTAAAACCTTATTTATGTTACTAAGATATTTCCATGAATTGCAGTGACATAAACTTCATTTTATTAAATTTTCGTTTGAAAATTTCCATTAAAAACAAATATCTTTTGTGTCCTTTATACCAAAATTCAAAAGAAATTTCTTTCAATGGGCTAATCCTTTTTTATTTTGTATCGCTTACTTTTGAGAAATTGTATGTTCATACATTTGTATGTATGCTAAATGTAACTACATGCATATATGTATATGAGGGCGGATCCATTTAAACATCGCCTTTTTGATATCTGGGATTGTACGACCTTGATACACTGTGCTTTAAAAGTTGCTCAGAAATAATATTCTAGTGTTCTGATGCAAATATTCCATCGTGTTTGGGTTCATGAACAATGATAGTATCTTTGGTTCCTAAGGGACACTTCGTTTTTTTTTTTTGTTATAACGATAAGTGTTGGTGAAAACGGGGTTTCTAAGATTTTCATGTTTAAACAGGCATAACTCCTTTTTCTCACAACAGATTACTATTGATCCTTTTCCATTTTAAAGCGGTATATAATATCTTTCGAACACACTATTATTTTTTAATCGGTTAACAAATGGCAACGTTATAGTGTTTGATGTGTGAGAAAGCGCACAAAAAACGGGAAATGCTTTTCTTCGTTCTCTAGCCTGCTTAGAAGATACCAAACAGTATAATTATTTATTTTTTCCAAAAGGGGAATTACGTTAGCTTTCAAAAACGGGAAAACTTGTGAAATCGGTTAAGAATAGACGAGTTATGCAATTTTTTGCGTTTTAACTTTTTGGTTTTTTTATGCAAGTCCGTCCCTTCGTCTGTGGTAATCACTCTAGCATCCACAAAAATAGTGGTAGGGTGCTGACATTTTGGAAAGATGGGTCTTTTATTTTGGAAGCATATCGGTCCACGTTTTGGTATATCCCCATATAACGGCACCGAACGATTTGAGATATTTTGAGTTTTTAGCACGAGGAAAAGAATCAATAGAACAAGTATGAACAGCGTTAGCTTCGGCCAAGCTTGTTATACCCTCCACCAAGTGTATTGAAGTAAAATGGAACAATTAGTTTCCTTTCGTTTATAAAGAAGACCAAATACCAAATTTCAGCAAGTTCGGTAAAACAATGTGGCTAACCTTCAAAATACCGTTCTATCAGGGCTATATGAAGTTTTATACCACCAACGAAGACTAAATACCAAATTTCAGCCATTTCTGAGGAATATTGAGGCCACAACCTTCAAAACATAGAAAATCGGGAGGTACGTTCTATGGAAGCTATATTAAGGCGTGAACCTGTACCGACAAGTTTCTGAGGGAACGTTTTATACCACCAACGAATACTAAATACCAAATTTCAGCCATTTCTGAGGAATGTTGAGGCCACAATCCTCAAAACACCGAAAATCGGGAGGCACGTTCTATGGGGGCTATATGGAGGCGTGGACCTATACCGAAATATTTCATATGGAACGTTTAATACCCCAAATGAAAACCAAATACTAAATTTCAGCCAATTCGGTGTACACAACCTGCAAAATACCGAAATGTGGATGGTACCGTTCTATGGGGGCTATATCAAAACGTGGACCGATTTAGCCCTTTAGCAATACCAACATCGTAGGAGTAAAAGATACTTCTATACTAAATTACAAAGCTCTATCTTAAAAGTTGCGAGCTGTATCTTGATTTCAACAGACGGACGGACGGACATGGTTATATCGACTTAGAATTTTACCCTGATCAAAAATATATATATATATATATATATATATATATATATATATATATATATATATATATATATATATATACACGTTCTATGGGGGCTATATGGAGGCGTGGACCTATACCGAAATATTTCATATGGAACGTTTAATACCCCAAATGAAAACCAAATACTAAATTTCAGCCAATTCGGTGTACACAACCTGCAAAATACCGAAATGTGGATGGTACCGTTCTATGGGGGCTATATCAAAACGTGGACCGATTTAGCCCTTTAGCAATACCAACATCGTAGGAGTAAAAGATACTTCTATACTAAATTACAAAGCTCTATCTTAAAAGTTGCGAGCTGTATCTTGATTTCAACAGACGGACGGACGGACATGGTTATATCGACTTAGAATTTTACCCTGATCAAAAATATATATATATATATATATATATATATATATATATATATATCGTCACCATAAATGCCGGAAGACGTAACCCACAAAAATAAAACTTTACAGGAGAAGCAAAAAACGTTATAAAATGGATACGGTGTTATAAAATATCGAAAATTTTTAGTATCGTGTTTTAAGACAGAGATGAAATATGTTTTTGGAAAAAAATTAAATTTTTTTCCAGAATGTTAGAAGCTGTGTGGGTTACGTCTTATGGTATTGTATTTTTCTGAAATGCCAAACGACGTAACCCACAATTTATTGAGTATACATTTGAAGAAAGGTGTATAAATGAAAAATTATAATTAAATTAGAATTAGTTTATTGGCCTACCCGGCTAAGCGAACTTTAAACTAGCAATCTGACGGTGTTGGGTTCAATTCCCAGTCTTAACGGTGATATTTCAATGGACCACACTTAGGTGAACATCACTATAATTATCTATAATTATTTATAAGTATAACATCACTATAATTATTTATAAGTTCAATTGTATTAGACTATATTTAAATCATCAGATCTAGAATATTATATTTATTGTTGTATTTATGTCAATTTATCAAAATGTAGTTAATATAAATTAAGTGATCTGTAATAATTTAAATGAAATTCTTAATTCTCATAAAGAATTTTGTCATAAAAGTAGGATGGAGGATGCACTGCTTCAAAATTTGCGGAACTTCTTCTATGGTAGAATCTGGTAGTCGTTTTTGATATCAGTTTTAAAACAGATTATATCACTAGGATCATAAGCCATTTCGCAGTTTATTGACTGTAGGAACTCCTGTCTTTTTGTCTAAGTAAACCAATACAAAAATTTCTTTGTATTGGAACGACGTGAATTTTGAACATATACACGTTTTCGTATAAACGTCTCAATATTCTTGTTACGTACGTTTTGCTGTCAGAAATTTTGAGTATTTCCGTTCGTTCTTTCTCTTGAAAAAATGAGCAATTTCGAAGCGACCTGCCTTTGCAAAATGATGATGTACATCCAGGCTTCATTTGCCTTGCATTGCCTTCCCAATAACCACTTCCTTTTGGCCGTTTAACATATTGTTTTCCATATATGCCGTTTTAGATGTTTATTTAAATCAGGGCACAGGTCTTCTGTCATCCTCTTCAATTGTTTTCAATTATGGATTTTTTTCTGTAAGGCATACTGAAAACCATCTAAACTAAAAGTGTTTGATTTAAAAATTAACTACAGGAATGGTGTTTGTGATTTTTGAAAGTAGCCACCATTTTTGAGGTATCGTCATCTTAGAGTCAAATTAAACATATGGAGAAATAAGCTGATTAAGAGCCAAAACTGTTAAAGTAACCCACCATGTGATAGGTATTTCCATAAGCTTTCATACGATATTCATTTTGTAGTAATCGGTTCAGTAGAACCGGGTCTAACCCGGTTTTTGAATCTGGACTTTCGGGTCAAATAACCGGATAAGCGGATCCGCTCCACATGAAAATTATACATTTTCGTAATCAACGCAATAAACCCTACTTTTGGCATAATATTTTCTGGAAAAATCATAGAATACATTGAACACTACTGATGTTTCATTTTAAAATAGTGAGGGTTATGCCTTTTGTGTTTTATGAAAATTACAGTATGTTGTTACGTCTTTTGGCATTTCTTGTATAGGATCGTGATTTTTAAATATAGATGCTTGAAATTTTGCCAGAGCATGTATTTTAGCTTTATGTATCTGATTCCACCAAAAAACGAATTTCGATTTTCATGTCGGTTACGTCTTCCGGCATTTATGGTGACGATATACTAGCTGAACCCGGTGCGCTTTGCTACCCCGACTTAGATAAAATATAATGCAATGCTTTTTTAATATTTTAACGTATAAATATAGGAGATATGAAGGCGTTCTCTACCCATTCAGGGCTGTTTTGGAGCTACTATGGTATTTTTGTATGTTTCAGGAGGTAACACTCCTCCTAAAACCTTTTCGACTATAAGTATTCCTACAGTAGTTATATACTCTTACAATATTAATTTCTCTTTATTTGTACAGATTGGATTTGGAGTGAATAAAATTAAGAATAGAACCAGGTTTGAGAACCTTAGGTTTGAGGATAGTTGTAATTTATTTTATAAATGGGACTTATTATTTCCAGGTCATATACATATTAACATATTGTGATATCTGAAATTACTCTTAACATAACTCCCACTCGTATTCAAAATTTTTACTCAAATAATGATTTAGTTATATCATATTAAAACATTATTCTTAAGAAGTCTCTCAAAGATATAATATTTAATGCTGTAGCCTTGGTCAATTCCTTCTCAACTATAAGTACTCGTACTTGTGTATATAATGATGACTTCTATGTATCTTCAAAATTTCATTCAAATTAGACGTATGTAACAAAAACATGAAAATATATATGGGAGCTATATTCCGATCTGAACAGATCTCGATATCATTTTGCACATTTATTTTTACACCAACTCCCATCTCGCATTCCAAATTGCAATGAAATTGAACATACATAACGTGTTTGGTGCACAAAATGCAAGAAATCGGCCGAAAATATATATGGGAGCTATATTCAAACCTGAACCGATTTTGATATAATTTGGAAAATTTGTTTCTATACCAAATTCCGTCACACATTCCAAATTTCAGCGAAATTGGACACACATAGCGTGTTTGGTGCATAAATTACAGGAAATCGGCCGAAAATATATATAGGAGCAATATCCAAATATGAACCGATTTCGATATAGTTTGGCACATTCATTTCTATACCAAATTCCGTCACACATTCCAAATTACATTGAAATTGGACATAAATAGCGTGTTTGGTGCATAAAATATAGCAAATCGGCCGAAAATATATAAGGGAGCTATATCCAAATTATAACCGATTTCGATATAATTTTGCACATTTATGTATAGACCAAATTCCGTCAGACATTCCAAATTTCAGCGAAATTGGACATACATACAGTGTTTGGTGCATAAATTACAGGAAATCGGCCGAAAATATATATAGGGGCAATTTCCAAATATGAACCGATTTCGATATAATTGGCACATTTGTTTCTAGACCAAATTCCGTTACACATTCCAAATTTCAGCGAAATTGGACATATACAGCGTGTTTGGTCCATCCAATGCGGAAAATCGACCGAAAATATATATGGGAGCTATATCCAAATCTGAACCGATTGCGATATAATTTGGCACATTTATTTCTAGACCAAGTTCTATTACACATTCCAAATTTCAGCGAATTTGGACATATATAGCGTGTTTGGTGTATCAAATGCGGAAAATCGGCCGAACATATATATAGGGGCAATATCCAAATATGAACCGATTTCGATATAAATTGGCACATATATTTCTGGGCCAATTTCCATCACACATTTTAAATTTCAGCGAAATTGGACATATATAGCGTGTTTGGTGCATAAAATAAGGAAATCGGCCGAAAATATATGTATATGGGAGCTATATCCAAATCTGAACCAATCTCCATATAATTTGGCATATTTATTTCTAGAACAGATTGCGTCAGACATTCAAAATTTCAGCGAAATTGGACATGCATAGCGTGTTTGGTACATAAAATAAGGAAGTCGGCCAAAAATATATGTGTATGGGAGCTATATCCAAATATGAACCGATTTTGATATAATTTGGCACGTTTATTTCCAGTCCAAGTTCCGTCACACATTTCAAATTTCATTGAAGTTGGACATAAATAGCATGTTTGGTACATAAAATAAGGAAATCGGCCGAAAATATATGTATGTGGGAGCTATATCCAAATTGATATAATTTGGAAAATTTGTTTCTATACCAAATTCCGTCACACATTCCAAATTTCAGCGAAATTGGACACACATAGCGTGTTTGGTGCATAAATTACAGGAAATCGGCCGAAAATATATATAGGAGCAATATCCAAATATGAACCGATTTCGATATAGTTTGGCACATTCATTTCTATACCAAATTCCGTCACACATTCCAAATTACATTGAAATTGGACATAAATAGCGTGTTTGGTGCATAAAATATAGCAAATCGGCCGAAAATATATAAGGGAGCTATATCCAAATTATAACCGATTTCGATATAATTTTGCACATTTATGTATAGACCAAATTCCGTCAGACATTCCAAATTTCAGCGAAATTGGACATACATACAGTGTTTGGTGCATAAATTACAGGAAATCGGCCGAAAATATATATAGGGGCAATTTCCAAATATGAACCGATTTCGATATAATTGGCACATTTGTTTCTAGACCAAATTCCGTTACACATTCCAAATTTCAGCGAAATTGGACATATACAGCGTGTTTGGTCCATCCAATGCGGAAAATCGACCGAAAATATATATGGGAGCTATATCCAAATCTGAACCGATTGCGATATAATTTGGCACATTTATTTCTAGACCAAGTTCTATTACACATTCCAAATTTCAGCGAATTTGGACATATATAGCGTGTTTGGTGTATCAAATGCGGAAAATCGGCCGAACATATATATAGGGGCAATATCCAAATATGAACCGATTTCGATATAAATTGGCACATATATTTCTGGGCCAATTTCCATCACACATTTTAAATTTCAGCGAAATTGGACATATATAGCGTGTTTGGTGCATAAAATAAGGAAATCGGCCGAAAATATATGTATATGGGAGCTATATCCAAATCTGAACCAATCTCCATATAATTTGGCATATTTATTTCTAGAACAGATTGCGTCAGACATTCAAAATTTCAGCGAAATTGGACATACATAGCGTGTTTGGTACATAAAATAAGGAAGTCGGCCAAAAATATATGTGTATGGGAGCTATATCCAAATATGAACCGATTTTGATATAATTTGGCACGTTTATTTCCAGTCCAAGTTCCGTCACACATTTCAAATTTCATTGAAGTTGGACATAAATAGCATGTTTGGTACATAAAATAAGGAAATCGGCCGAAAATATATGTATGTGGGAGCTATATCCAAATCTGAACCGATTTCGATATAATTTGGCACATGTATTTCTAGACCAAGTTCAGTCACACTTTCCAAATTTCATTGAAGTTGGACATAAATAGCATGTTTGGTACATAAAATAAGGAAATCGGCCGAAAATATATGTATGTGGGAGCTATATCCAAATCTGAACCGATTTGAATATAATTTGATAAATTTATTTCTACATCAAGTTCTGTCACACACACAAAATTTGGAGATTGTATCTGTAATAGTTCTAAAGATATTTGCATACAAATTCTACATTTTCTGGAGGTACCTCCGGTTTTGATGCTATATCTCCAGATCAACGCGAAATTTCAAAAAATGATATAGCCTATTTTCATTCCAGGCCATGTAGCAATGTACCCTAAAAATTTCAGTAAGATCTGTTCAACGGTTTTCGAGTCTATAAGGCACAAACAAACAAACGTACAAACAAATTTCAATTATATATATATAGATAGGCCAATTCTATCACACATTCCAAATTTCATGGAAATCGGACATATATAGCGTGTTTTGTACATCAAATACTTGAAATCGGACGAAATATATATATGGGAGCTATATCCAAATCTGGACCGATTTCGATATATTTTGGCACATTTATTTTTAGGCTAAAATCCATCACACATTTCAAATTTGGAGTCTGTATCTGTAACCGTTCTATAGATATTTGCATACAAAATTTAAATTTTTTGGAGGTACCTCCGATTCTGGTGCTATATCTCCGGATCAGAGCGGAATTTCGAAACTTTTTATAGCCTATGTTACTTTCAGGCGATGTAGTAATATACCCTGAAAATTTCAGCAAGATCGGTTCAGCGGTTTTTGAGTCTATAAATTTCAAACAAACACACAAACAAACAAACATACAAACATTTTTCTATTTTATATATATAGATTTTATAGGGTTCCGATGAATATTTCGATGTGTTACAAATTTTAAATATACCCTGCATATTATGGTGGAGGGTATAAAAAGAGGTTACGCCCGTTTAAACTTGAAAATCTTAGGAACGCCGTTTTTCACTACATTTATCGTTATAAAACAAAAACGAATGACCAAGAGGAACCAACGGTATTTTCGTTGTTTATGAAGCCCAGTACGATAGAATTTTTGCATCAGAAGCCTTGAATATGACTATGACTTTTTTGTAACCTTATATCCCTGTATCATAGCGTGATAAGTTTCTACATATGATAGGCAAAAGTTCATTAATTCTCACTACAGGGAATCATTTTTGAGAAAAAATGTCAAAAAGTCATAACCCTAATGTACACTGTCTCAAAGCCAAAACTGCCTGAAGGAGCGTTCCAATGCTTTTGCGATGACTTAGAGAGTCCTTAATTGTTGTGTTGGCCACGATTTTTGTCTTAGTGTTGGGTCGAAAATCTCAATGGCCAATGCGAAAACATCCAAAGACGTGGTACAAAATATCAAGTTAAAATCCGGACATATGATCTGGTAGACTTTTTTGCTCAGTATAATCCCAGGAATCAGAAACGCGACGCTCCCGTTAAGTTTTTTTTCATCCATACAAATCGCCCCGCCCTAATGTATATACTTACATACCCAGCAAAATGTTTAATTTTAAAGAAGTAATTGAAAACTGAGTTCAAGTTATTTCGCTCTACATCGTTTCTTACGATCAGGAGTGCCTATATCATAACTCTATGTGGAGAGTTTCAAAAAGAGGCATTAGCTCAACCTGACCTAGATTAAATTTATTTTGCTAGGTATGAAAACAAAATCTCAGTCACTTTGGTGAATACTAGGGACTAATGATTAATTTCAGTACCTACCTGGCGTATGAGTACTGTATGGAAGAATATTAAGCATGGCAGTATAACGCATACGCCAATCATGTGTCAAAGATATGTACGAGGGCGGTTCGGAAACTTCTCAGCCTATCAATGAAAGAGAATAGTTAGTTTTTCAAAAATAATTTTATTTTTCAATATAATCTTCTGACTCTTCAATACTAAGTGTCCAACGCTTTTCTAGCAATTCTATCCCTTGATAAGGTGGGTGGTCAAGCAACTCGTACTATAATTCGTTGATTTTAGCCATTGTTAAAACACTATAGTGCGCTGGTGCGTTGTCTTGATGAAAAATTATTTTTTTGTGTTGTAAGCCAGGACGTTTTTCTCGAATTTGTACATTTAATTGATCCAAAGGTTGCAATAGCACTCTGAATTTATTGTTTTACCCGTTTGCAGATAGTCAATCAATAAAATAATACCTTTGAAGTCCCAAAAAACCGTTGCCATAACCTTACCAGCCGATTGAATTGTTTTTGCCTTCTTTGGGGCACTTCCTCCAGCTTCAGTCCATTGTTTGGATTGTTCTTTTGTCTCTGGAGTATAGTGGTGGCTCCATGTCTCATCAACAGTTATGAAACGACGCTTAAAATCCATTTTATTTCGCTTAAAACGACCCAAACATGCTTGAGAAATGTTCATTCTTATGCGTTTTTGATCGACTGTTAACAAATGCGGCACCCATCTTGCAGAAAGCTTTTTCATCTGTAGTTCTTCATCCAAAATTAAATGGACTCGATCATTTGAGATGCCCATGATATTAGCAATTTCACGCTCTTTTATTCGTCGATCATTTAATACCATATCATGCACTTTGGCTACAATTTCTGTTGTTGTTTCTGTTTTTGGACGTCCACTACGTGGTTCATCTTCAATGCTTGTACGACCACATTTAAATTCAGCAACCCAATTTTTTACTGTTGCATATGAAGGAGCACTTTCACCTAACACATTCACCATATCATTATGAATTTGTTGTCCCGATAAACCTTTTTTATGTAAATATTTAATGACAGCACGCATTTCTAATTTTTCCATTGTAAAAAAATTACGGATGCGTCTTTTTTGAACACCTGTTTCTATATGAAGGAGTTGTCAGATCGAAACAAAATTTTATATGTGTTCATAACAGAGATGGAAGTTTCCAAAACACTTAACTTTTTTCTGTTTATACCGCGCTTTTTGTGCTAGGCTAAGCAGTTTCCGAACTGCCCTCGTACTTAGTATACCCTCCACCATAATATGCTCCATTTGTAACACATCGAAACATTCGTCGGAGACCCCATAAAGTATATACAAATCTTCTTGATATAAAATTCTAAGTCGATATAACCATGTGCGTCCGTCTGTTGAAATCAATATACAGTTCGCAATTTATAAGATAGAACTTTGTAATTTAGTGTAGTTGTTTCTATTACTCCTAGGATGTTTGGTATTGCAAATGGGTTAGATCGGTCTACGTTTTGATATAGCCCCCATAGAACGGTACCACCCGACTTTCGATATTTTGAAGGTTTTAGCATCATTATCACAACGATATGGCTGAAATTTGGTACTTAGTCTTCCCCAAGAAATTTGCCGGTATAGGTCCACGTCTTGATACAGCCCCATAGAACGGTACCTCCCGATTGTCCGTATTTTGAAGATTGTGGCCACAATAATACACTGAAATTGCTGAAATTTGGTATTTGTTCTTCAATTGGGGTATTAAACGTTCCATATGAAATTTGTCGGTATAGGTTCACGCCGTAGCACTGCCTCCCTCGTCCTTATTTCCCGTAGTTTGAAGGTTGTGTCCTTAATATTACACCGAAATGGCTAATATTTGTTAACTCCTTTATATAGACCCCCCCCCCCCTAAAAGGCACCACCAGATTTTCGGTATTTTGAAAGTTTCAGCCCTTTTTTCACACCGAAAAAGTTGAAATTTGGTAACATGGTCTTCGTTGGAGTGTAAAACTTTCTCCCAGATATTTCTTGGTATAGGTCCACTCTTTCATATAGCCTCCATAGAACTGTACCTCCCGATTTTCCTTATTTTGAAGATTGTTGCCACAGCAACCCACCGAAATGGCTGAAATTTGGTTTTACCGAAATATCAGAAATTTGGTATGTAGTCTTCTTTGAGTCTAAAAACTTTCCGCCAGAATTAAGTAAGTGTAGATTGACGTTTTGATATAGCCCCCATGGAACCGTAACCACGCTACTGGTTGCAATTTTTATCGAATCGTCACTGAATATTAGGGGTTAATCAGGGTCCCAGACGGGAAAAAGTCTATTTATTCTGGTGATGGTCAGATCGCATTCATGAATCGGAATGGGCAAAAAACGTATGTGGAGAAAATACAACGTTTTATTCATATGGGAATATATTCGCTTCTATTAGGGGTATTCCGAAAGGAAAGCCTGTCGATGGAAGAAGAAAATATCACATTTGCACAAATCCAAAATAAGTTGGCGTACAAGTGGTTAAACACTAGAGATATCGCAATATCCGGTAATGCATCCGAGTATTCTATTTTGACGATTTTTTGGCTCAAACTAAATAAATGATGATTTGATGATTTTACGCTTTTAAATGACGATTTTTAGAATAAATAATAAAGTATTGCCTTTGTACACTCAAATCTGACTAAGAATATTTTTTAAAGTACATTGCATAAAAACTTTCATAGTTACTACAATACACTCCGATACGATGAAAATGTGTCTCATCGAAATAACAGCAAATATGTTTGGACGAAATCCATTTGAGACAATTTAGAGTCGACTTAACCATGTCCGTCGGTCTGTCTGGCTGCAGCGCATGATAACTCTATAACTGATTTGGTCCAAAATTTGGTTGTCGTAATATTTTTTCCAAACGTATATCTTCGGGTACCCCCCACACAAAATTTTAAATTTTTTCGCAAATGTGCAGTTAAGGGACATGTCTAGGATCGTTTTGAAATTTTTACAACAGGGTAGTCCTCGCGACTCATTTTACGCAATATATTTTTAATGGAGAAAAGTCCATACTGGCTAATAATTACCCTTAAAAACGCTACTGCCATCAACTATGTCTCTTAAAGGGTCGCTCCAATCCGTGCACGTTGTAATTGTTCTTGCAAACTTACGTGACAGTTGAAGATGGACTATATCGGGCCACTTCTCCCAGGACCTGTCCCAAAACTTAAGAACAGGTTGAGACCTGTTCGTGGAAAAATTTTAAACTTTATTTCGAATAGTTCTCACATTACTCATTGTAACGATAATGTTTTGGAAAAACAACTGAGAGTATATCTCTGCTGGCAAAGCCGACTGTTACTTTTTTTACTTGTTTTCTTTTTTAAAGCTCCGTTCCCGTACTGTTTAAATGATAAAAGTTGCAGAAGGGTGAACGGTGCAAGAATAGTTAATATAATGCTTATTTTACTATTACTGCTGAAATATTACAACACAATGATTTGTCTTCTTTTTTCCTCAGATGGAACTTTTATTAAAAATCTTGAAAAACATCCATTAAAAAATATTTCCGCCTAAATTATTTCAATTAGTACTTCTAAGAAAAACGCAGTCGGTTTTTGTAACAATGTAGCAAATTCTTTATAATTTTTGGTTAGTGGTTAATGAGGGTATCCGCTTCTAGTAGGGGTAGCCAGCTTCCAGTAGGAAAAGCCCGTCAGTGAAATAAGAAAAGATAGTCGGTAATACATCCCATTGTCCATTTTTTGATTTGAATTGTAATGCCGAATATCCCAGCTTTGCACCGATGTAGCCTGGTCGAGGTCATGGATTTTCTATTACTTTGGTTATGTTAGTCCTAAGTCATTTGTTATAAATGTCAGGATGGCTGATAACTTTAGTATCGCCTTAAAATTTTTACCAGTGAAAAACTTATGCACAGGTAAGCGGTACATGGTATCACATGTTGCCCCCGTCCTGACTGTAGCTTACACACCATTTGATTTGTGGAAATTGTTACTTTTGTAACAAAAAGAAAACTAATTATTTCATTTTAGTACCGAGTATTTCCGTCCGACGGAAGTTAGCGTTTTTTTACTTGTTTAACATACAGCAGTTACAAATGAATTACCATGTGACATATTCAGAAAGATAAATCGACAAAATACACTTTCTTTATAGAGAAGGTAAAAGCAGAACCGAATATTGCTTTCTAATTTATTTTTAAATAATAATAACTGAAATATCCCAAATCCAAAGGCTTCTTTAAGTCTACGGCTTAGAAAACTGTTGCAATATTTTAAAAATAAATTTTCTCTAGACTTACATACATACACATATTTTTTGTTGAATTTCCGCTTTGTATTAAGACTTCAGATGGTGTAAGATTGATGGTTAAGACTATTTAAGCATAAATAAAATATTCACTTCCAAAAACCGAAGGAAAAAAACCAACAAAAAATGTGGAAACCATGTCTTACTTTACTGTCATCCTTTTGCAAACAAATATAATGGAGTATGTTTTTTTGGTTTGCCTGAGGAATTGGGTGTAAAAGAAAATAGACAACGGCAGCTGTTGCTGTTGCGGATGTATTAACAACTTCTGGGGTTGTTGTAAACACACAAGCACGTACAGCACTCCATCAAGTATTTACAAATTTTTAAAAATATTTGGAAGTTAATTTAGGAATTTTTAAAGTCAGATGCGTATTTAAAAATTTACTACAGAATGGCATTTATTTGTATGAAAAAAGTTTAGGAATTGTTAAGTTATTTAAATTTTTATAAAACCAAAAATAATTACTTTTTGTGAGTATTCCCCAGTGGCGCAGTTGGAGATCATTTTATGCGCTACAGGGCATTATGGTATTTATGAATGCTTGTCAAATTCAACTTTGTTTTATTCACCGTAATAAGGAATTTTAGGACTCCAAGGAATTTTAGGTTTGGACATCATACATCATATGGATTCCTATGTTCTTGGTCTGAGTAAAATTCGAAGTTAATTTAGATATTTAAATGGCAATGAGAGAATAAAGACACAATTGGCTTGATGGCTTTAGACTATGTGAATAGTATTTGTATTGTTGTTAAGGAGCAATGCACTAAGGTCACAAACACGAAATTGGTAACATAATTTTTTAAGTTAAGGTCACATTAAGCAAATATTTGCTACAGCGACCGGCAGTGTGCGCTAAAAGCAAGTCAGCATAAATAATGCATTGAAATTTATGTTCACTTGATCTCAGAAAGCGCACACTGCCGGTACTTGTAAAAAATACATGCTTAATGTGACCTTTACTTAAAAAAATAATTATTTCTGCCGGCCCCTTGAGCAAATATTTGCCTAATGTAATCTTACACGGTGCGCCTGAATAAACTTTAAATGGAATGCGCTTACACCTGGGAAGTTTTTGCGGATTCTGAAACTACAATGTTCATAGATGATAAAAATAAAAAAACAAAAAATCGCCCTAGAGCTTTTTTAATAAAACGTCTTTAAAGTTCACATGTTTATGGGTTTTTAGGTTTTTACGATTTGGCTTGGAAACCGCAAAACTGAAATGCGACTAGTGAAAATGTTGTAGCTGTAAAAAATTTCTACAAGATTGTTTTTTTATGATATTTTCGTAGGTTTTGCCATTTTTGAGATGTAGAAGGTCAAATTGGGCTAATTCACTGACTGTATCGCCTCCTTATAAAACAATGTCATGCACGGTGCGCCTTAACTAACTTTGAATGAAAACCGCTTACAATTGGGAAGTTTTTGCGGATTTCGAAACTACGACTCTTATAGATGAGAAAAAAAATAAAAAAATTGCTTCAGGGATTTTTAAATAAATCATTGTCAAAGTTTATATTTTAGGTTTTCACGATTTTTTTAGAAACGCCAGTTTTTATCGAAATGTGACAAAAAATTTTGCTTGGAAACGGAAAGTCCTATTGAAATGGTACTAATAAAAATTTTGTAGAGAATTTTCACAGCTGCAACATTCTCTTAAATCCCATTTCGATAAAACTTGCGGTTTCCAAGCAAAATCGTGAATATCTAAAAAACCGATTTTTTCTTTGTTTTTGTCTTATCTATGGACATTGTAGTTTCAGAATCCGCCAAAAACTTCCCAGGTGTAAGCACCTTCCACTTAAAGTTGGTTTAGGCGCATCGTGCTTACCTTTAGTTTCACATCTTTAATTTAGTTTCCACACGATAATGATGAAACACTTCAAATCAACCAATACAATTTTTTGAAATACCTTTCTACCTTCTGATTTTGTTTTTTACAAAAAAGGAGCAATACACTATGGTCCCAATCACACAAATTTTGACCAATTTTTTTTTTCAAGTTTTATATTTTTATCTTGTTCTGCAAACGATAATAAAAAGCATTTCAAACCTCCCACTAATGAACTTCTTCTTCAAAATATTTTTTAAATATTAAACTAATTAATGTTTTAACATATTTCAAGTAAAATAAAATCTCTACGTTTCGTCGTTCTCCCTATATAAGGCACTCAAATTTAAGCTATTTTAAATAGATAAACCACAACTTTCACGGATTTAGCTGTAGTATATAATTTTGACTTCCTTGAAGGCAAAACCATTTGTACAACATAATTGCATGGGAACTATCATGATTTATGCGTGATGCATCAGAAGCGTGTCTCCAAATTCGTCGTCGTTTTATGAGACACCCTCGCATTCTTTCCAAAAGCAACAACGCCACAACGCTTTTCAATTGCTACGGTGGAACACGTGGCTCAGAAAATGTTACACAATAGTCTTTGTTTAAAGACCCCCCAATTTCATAACCCGTGATTGCCGTATTTTTCTGAACCATGGGAAAGTGGATTGGCAAGGTTTCATAAAATTTATCAATCATCACTCTAGAGAACTGCCTATTTCCCCATATCCTCTGGTAGCTGTAAGAATTTTTAGGGACATCATCACAGCTTCAGCCTCTCGCTATGTAACTGCTGGACGTATACCCGGAAGAGTCGATGAGACAAGCAAATGAGGGTGTTGAGCTTCGTCGTATGAACCCTGAATATTAAAGTGTTAGTGAACTTATTATTCTTCAAGTCAAAGGGTAATACAACATTAGTACAGGACTATGTAAATTGTGGCCAACGGTTGAATCACTCTGGTATTCGGGGAAGATCAGCGGTTATTTCAACGGCGTAATAGTGAGAAATCCGAAGATTTGCGAGCGTTTTTAACCGGCAATATATAGAGCACTCCGAGAGTGATAGATGGAAAAAGAGTGTGTTCTACGCAGTATAAAAGCCCCCTAATCCAAGGAAATTCCACCATAATTTATGATAAGTGATGTTGCTGATGTCATCGGAAACGCGAACCAGAGGAGCCAGAATCATATAACTAGAAAAAATATACGAACATATTTGCGTTGCTACAAAAAAGAAAAAAAAAAAACCAAGTAAGCAAAGGCTATAGTCGGACGGGGCCGACTATGTTGTACCCTACACCACAACCTGTAGGAATTAGCTATGGGCAACCGCCTTGCACAAATTGTCTACGATGGCAAAATACCCGTTAGTAATGTTAGTGATATTTCCTGAGTATTTCAACCATGAAAAACGTCTCTACAAGTGGCAACTTAGGACACGCCGTTCGGACTCGGCGATAAAAACTAGGTCACATATCAATAACATAATATGAATCCATTGATATAAGAGAAGCCTCCCTTGTCTTTACTGGGATGTTTGTGGAAAAATATATAAATTATACATTTCAAAAAAATATTCGAAAATTGGAAAATTCACATTGCTTATCCCCTTCGGCTACATCTTCAAATTGTCTTTGAATAACAGGTTCCTTTTTGGAATACACCAAAAATAAATACATATATACCGCGCAATTTGGTATATTTGATAATTGGGAAAATTGCGACTTTATTGAAGATCTATCGTCCAAAATTGTGCACTTGTACCACACATATGCTTGAAAAATAGTTCATTGTGGGCATATATTGTGATATCTAAAATATATTTTATACCGGTAGAAATAACTAACAATGAATAGAAATTCAAAAATTTTGCATGCAAACAAATTTATAAATCCCAAAATTATTCATATTCAATTATACAGCAAAGAATATAGTATAAGTCAGATGCGCTAACGGTGATATAACTTCAGCCTCTAAAAATATATTTGTACAAGTTCCGATACAGGCGTATGGACTTGTAGGGGTTCTAAATCTACAGAGTAGTTTTAGAGCCGAAATTAATTGTTGCCCAAAGTCGAACAACAACAACACTTTATTGAATATAGACAACACAACAAGTATTCAGGCGATACTTACGTGTTGCTATTGGGAAACTGGTGGTGTAGGTTAAATGAAACACTTAGTTTATCTTTATAGACGCAGGCGGTCTGAAACTTTGGTTTTATTTTATGTTGTATAATCTTTACGGCAAAATTGCTGCTTCTGTTCTCTAAGCTTTACCGATGATTGTATTGATTGTGTTGTCCTTTTGACATATGATTTGGCGCCGATAAATAGATAGTCGAGGTTTTGGCAGGTATCGATATCGCCTTCCGATTGGCTCCAAACCTCGACATGCTCCCCCTCTTGCACGGGTGCAACATTTAGAAAGGAATGGTAGTAGTATTATTAGTCAACATCCTCGTTTTTTAATGGGTATTAGATAACAAAAAATGAGTTGCAGGGTGGTTGTTGTCATTTGTACAAAAGTTTTCCGGTCGTTACGGCTGTTGACGACTATGTTGGTGTTTTAGCGTTTTCGGGTTTACAGGTAGTAGCCATTTTATTCCTCTTGAATATTTTTATCAAACGATGTGGTGATCCTCGATGGGAAGGATACGTGTATGATAGTTTGGTAGCCACAGCCAATGTTTTCAAGCTATCGCCAATATTGATATATTGCTAATGGTCTCAAAAATGTATATGCATCTGAAAAAACTTTGAAACAGAAAAAAGAACACCATACTCCATATGGATCGCATTAATATATGTAAAAGTCTAAAGTTTTTTTACGCTTTTCTGGCTGAAGCGAAAACCATTTTAAAATTATTATAGTAAATTCTTGAAAAATTATATTTTCCCCACCTCTAGTGGGCATTTTTTTTGAAACTGTCAAATACGGTATATTAAAATACGTTATACTAAGTTTTTTTTATGCACTTTTCGGGCTAAAGTGTAACCTTTACCCTCTTGAATATCGAACTTTCATTTCAATTTCCAAAGCATTTATTGCGCTTTTCCGGCTAAAGCGACACCAATTTCTTAAAATGTTAACACCTCTAGTGGCTCATGAATCTTTCATAGGTAGACATTTTCTTTGAAATTACCACCTCAAGTGGATAATTCATTTTATATTTAACATTTTATATAATATCTTTTTTTGTCATCTGTGTATTTAATCTTGATTTTTTACTTATTTTTCTTTTGTTCTTTAGCCACACCTTGTGACTTGTTTTGTTTTATTTAATTAACACCTCCAGTGAATATTGTGTGTTTGTTACTTTGAAGGCATCTCTTCTTCTTGAAGTTTAAAAGTGCGATCGTCAGATCTATATTTTGTGAAAAATAAAACTAAACCGTTTTAATAAACAATTCAATTGACCGCCAGTGTCTTTAGAAATTGAAAGTGGTTTTATTTAAAGTGTTTTCTTTTGTTTACAGACAACAAAACGTAAGTATCGTCAGAATACTTGTTGTGTTTGTTGTAGTTTGCAAAAGGTAATATTGTTGTTCGTCTTTGTGCAACAATAATTTCGGTTCAAAATCTACTCTGTAGAATTTGAGCCCCTACAAGTCCATTCGACTGTATTGGAACTTGTACACAAATAAATAAATTAATATCGGATCCCACTGATCCACTTTTACATTGTGTGCCTTCAAAATAGCTAGACAGTCGCTAACTGTGGATTGAATTCTCTTTATATCTTCACTAGATTCAACCTTTGCTGGCGAAAGATTAAATAAAATTTTCAATTGGTTATCTACCAGAACTCTCAAATTCTCGTATCGCACAGACAATGCTTCCCACGCTAAGGAAAAATTCTGATCTGATAGTGGATAACGATCAACAATTCTCCCAGCTTCACCCTTTGTTTTGTTACGCAAATGGTAAAGTTTTTGCGCTGGCTTAAGTCTGGGATGATTACCATATATGGCCATAAACATATCTCTAAAAGTTGGCCATTCTTCATAACTTCCGTAGAAGTCTTGAGTGTCACAAGGTGGCACTTTAATACAAATTTCCGACATATCAAAAGCAGCTGAGCTGTGAAATAGTGACGGATTTGTAACTTCGCCTCTAGCGGTATTACTTTGATTTTTATCTTTTCTATTCTTTAACATTTCTAATAAATTGGCCTTTGTCGTTTGATAAATGTCTCTGACGGACTCAAACATTTGTTTGGCTTTCAATTTATATTTTTTCTCTTTCTCATCTTCTGTTGCAGTAAAAAAGACATATTCAAATGCACTGCGTACATTGTGGAAATCTTCATCAATCGATTCTATTTTAGTTTCTATTAAAGAATCCGAAAGATCTTTTTCTGGAGTATTTCCTAGTTTTCTGCACGTTTGCATAAGGCTGTCGGTTTCGTATTCAAATTTAGCACAAGTTATTGAATCCATATTGATATTATAAATTTATGAGTTTTTTATGTTATTATTTTTATGTAAATTATTTATCGTTATTATTTATCTTTTTAAAATTTATTTCTTATTATTTTATAATTTTTTATTATTTATATTATACTATCAAACTATAACTATCGCTTTATTTATTTTAAAATAAAGTGTAATTATTTCGTAAATTGGTTTGTGTTTGTAGTATAATTTCCGTATTCTCAATAAAAATTTAAAGTTATAAATTTTTATGAAAAAATTATATTATATTTTTTAATTGTTTGTAAATTTTATGTTATTTATTAATTTATTTATTGTATTTTATTAAATTATTATTTATCTTTTTATTGAAATTATTATTGTTTTTATTATTGCTTCGAATTCAATAAATTATGCAACGTTTTATACGTTACGGTCTGCACACTAACGTTACGTTACTCTAAAGCCCCCAAGGTTTGGATCCACACTAAATGATCGATAGTCGATATGGCAACAATTGACTATTGACAAATCGATCAAGCACAACAATAAACAGATGGCAATATTCGTTTATATGTTGTAAATGACAAATGAAATCAAAACAAATGAAACAAAATGATGTGAAAAAGTGATGAGTGAAAATGATAATTGTTTTATTAGAAAAAATGATGTTAGTGTATGTGTTTTCTTTAATAAATACACGCAAAATCTCTAATTCTCTCTTTTTATTCCAATTTCCACTCGATGTTTCTTGGTAGTGTATTGTGTACAACAATAATGCAAAGGGCCGCCACATTCAAACACTGAATAGGGGCAGAAAATTTTAGATTTTTTTTAATACAATTTTTATGCTTTTTTGGCAAATCAGCCGGATCGTTTTTAAAGGCTCGAAGGACCATGTACAAGTTCCGTTACAGGCGTATGGACTTGTAGGGGTTCTAAATCTACAGAGTAGTTTTAGAGCCGAAATTAATTGTTGCCCAAAGTCGAACAACAACAACACTTTATTGAATATAGACAACACAACAAGTATTCAGGCGATACTTACGTGTTGCTATTGGGAAACTGGTGGTGTAGGTTAAATGAAACACTTAGTTTATCTTTATAGACGCAGGCGGTCTGAAACTTTGGTTTTATTTTATGTTTTATAATCTTTACGGCAAAATTGCTGCTTCTGTTCTCTAAGCTTTACCGATGATTGTATTGATTGTGTTGTCCTTTTGACATATGATTTGGCGCCGATAAATAGATAGTCGAGGTTTTGGCAGGTATCGATATCGCCTTCCGATTGGCTCCAAACCTCGACAATATTTATTTTGTAACACGAGTTAGCTTCAAAATACGTGGAATCTGTAGGTATCGTAATATGGGGCTATACCAAATCAATTTTAGTAAACTAAATTCTGAGTTTTGGAAATATTTGAGAATTATTTTTTCAGATTTGTAATTTTAGTTGGAGCCGGCAGGGGTTTTTGTAACTTCTGGACTATTATTTCAGGAAGTATGACTGACCTCGGGAAAGAAATCAGAATAGGGACTGTAAAAAGCACCTTCGTCATAAAAAAATAATAATCAAATAGATCCGATACGGGTCCTCAAACTGCAGTTTTTCCAAATTTTGTGTGGGAGGTACTCAAAGGACGGACCGATATAGCCCATATTCCAACCTGACACATGACTGGATGAAATAATACGATGTGTAAAGTTTCGACCAATCAGAAAATTACCTTGAGAGTTATCTTGCGGATTTGCGACGCAAGTACAATGTGCTGAAAAAATTCAAGACGATTCGAGAGGACTCTTAAATTTCCCTCTTCTGACTTTTGTGTTGGTGTGGACCGATATAGTCTTATCCGATCTATATCTGGAAGGAACAATAATATATGGAAAGTTTGGAGCAAATCGATTGCTCACTTCACCAGTTATCGTTCACACAATTTTGAACTTTTTTGGGGGAGGTGTGGACCGACATAGCCTACATTCGAACTTATACAAAGTTTGGGCGGAATATTACTATGTATAAAATTTGGTTCTAATCGGTAGATTCGTCCGAGAGTTAACGTGCGCACCAGCCAGCTAGACACTAAGAGAGACAGATGAACGGACAGCGCTAAATAGACTCCAAATTGTCTGAAACTAATTTCGCCCAAATATACTTGGGGTCTAAAACCAATATTTCGATGAGACACATCTTTGGTCGTATTTTGTTTGTATCCCCTTTACCCTAAATCCTGAGGTATAAAATAGGTACCGAGGCGGCCCCATGTTGCAATATTTGTATAAAAATCCAATTTGACAACTGAACTGAAAATTTCTCTGTCATGATAAAGACAATTTGTAGCATGGGAGGAAATTGTGGTTCTCTACTCAAAACACATTATCACGGTGCGCCTTAACTAATTTTAAATGGAAGGTGCTTACACCTGGGAAGTTTTTGCAGATTCTGAAACTACAATGCTTATAGATGAGAAATATCAAGAAACAAAAAAATCGCAGGAGGGATTTTCAAATAAATCGCGATTTAAGTTCACATTTTTAGGGGTTATTTAGGTTTTCACGATTTTGCTTGGAAAGCGCGACTTTTATGTAAATGGGCCTAAAGAAAGCGATGTAGCTGTGAAAATTATCTACAAGACTTTTATGATATTTTCGTAGGTCTTGCCGTTTTTGAGATATAGAAGTTCAAATTGAGACAATGCACTGACTGTATCGCCTCCTTATAAAACAATGTCAGTACTGACATTTCCCAAATTAAACTTATATATCTTGAAAATGGTACAACCGAGAAAATAAATCATCCAATCTTGTAGAGAATTTTCACAGCTTCAACATTTTCTTTAGTCGCATTTTGATATGAGTTGCGGTTTCCAAGCAAAATCTTGAAGACTTAAAATAAAAACCTAAAAATTTTAACTGAACCTCTATATCTCAAAAATGGTAAAACCTACGAAAAAACCTAAAGATCAGTCTTGTAGAGAATTTTCACAGCTACAACATTTTCTTTAGATTCATTTCGATACGACTTGCGGTTTCCATGCAAACTCGTGAAAACCTAAAAAAACCCTAAAATTGTGAAGTTTGATCGCGATTTATTTAAAAATTTCTCCGGCGATTTTTTCTGCTTTTTTAATTGTTCTTATCTATGAACATTGCTGTTTTAGAATCCGCCAAATCTTCCCATGTGTATGCGGTTTTCATCAAAAGTTAGTTAAGGCGCACTGAGCATGATATTGTTTTATATGGAGGCGATACAGTCAGTGCATTGTCTCAATTTGAACTTCTATATCTCAAAAACGGTAAGACCTACGAAAAATATCATAAAGGTCAATGTTGTGGAGAATTTTCACAGCTACAACACTTTCTTTAGGCCCATTTACATAGGACACGCGGTTTCCAAGCAATATCGTGGAAACCTAAAGAACCCCTAAAAAAGTGAACTTAAATCGCGATTTATTTGAAAATCCCTCCGACGATTTTTTTTTTGTTTCTTGATATTTCTCATCTATGAGCATTGTAGTTTTAGAATCTGCAAAAACTTCCCAGGTGTAAGCACCTTCCATTTAAACTTGGTTAAGGCACACCGTGTTATATAACAGGCAGTAGGTGCGTTATCTAACAGACACATTATTGCAATTTGCAACAGGGGAAAGATCAGTAGTTATTTTCCCATATGTAGGCTACTTTGCCGGTATATGCCCTCCAGGAATGAAAATATGGACCAAAAATAAAATTTGTATATTTTTCATACAAAAGAAATGGTCTATGTCAACCGCTACATAATATCAGATCATCATGCAAAATTATAGGCATTTTCTTCAACCTAAACTCTTACCTCGTGCGAAATTTCGTGATTATTGAGCTATAATTGCGGCCTGTAGCGGGTTTATGATTACACTACAAACAAAAAACTGGATATATTAGGCTGAAACTCTGTTATCTGATCACGTACATCAACATAATTGACATCAATTTAAAGGTCAAGAGATCGTCTTCCAAATATAACTCACGAGTGTGGAATGTGTCTTTCAAGAAGAAATATATAAGCTGTTTATAAAAAATTTTCACAATTTTCACACAAAAGTTGTGGTCCATTTAACCCTCTAAATATTATCTGGTCGCCATCTCAATCTGCAAGCTTCTTCTTTGTCATATACTCTTACCTTATTTAAAATTTCGAGGCGATCGGACTATTATTGCGACCTACAGAGCAGCTACAAAATCGGATAAAAATTATGTTTTTGGTCCATTTCACCCGCTAAATATTTCACGATCATCACCAATTAAAATAGCGATCTATTCTGATGTGAAACCGACCTCCATACCAAATTTCGTGACGATCGGTCCATAATTGCGGTCTGGAGGTCACGGACGGACGGACGGACACACATCTCAAAATCGCTTTATCTCGCCGAGATATGAAGATTGGTATACCACATTGGGGTTCTCCGACGAATATTTCGCGGTGTTACATGAATTTTTCCCAAAACAAACTTATAATACCCTTTCCACATAGTGGTGTAGGGTATAACTACTATAGCTCAAGTTTTGAACTGTATTGAAGTAATAGGAACAATTAGTTCTCTATAGTTTATGAAAGTACTGAACTCTTCTTCCTCCTCGTTAGGGCTTTTTTCTTGAAACAATAGAATATCTAAACTGATGAAAATCACTGTATATTGATAACTTTTTGTGTGGAGCTTTTCTATCCAATTAGAGTCCAAAATACCAATTTACATCCACCTCAGAAGGAAAATGTAGCAAAACCCTTTAAAAGAGCTCACATGGGGCGTCATTGTTGTTCTTTGCAAAACATGAACCAATATTTACAATTTTCCGAATTGAGCTTTTGTATCCTCTGACTACTACACAATGCTGAACTATAGCAATCTCTGTTCGAAAATTTGACAAAACCCACATAAAACACATAAAATTGGGCAATACTGGTCCGTGGGGCTAGACTAGATTTATATGGATAGTTCTGGGAACACAAAATTCCAACTAACAACCATTTCGCTAAAGAATTGTGACTAAATTCTTTAAGAAAGGGTACCCACATATGGGGGCTATAACAAACCATGGACGTACACTATCTGATTTTTGGGAAGGGATGTTTTGTACCTGCTAGTAGTGCCGTTCTATGGGGGCTATATGAAGATGTCAATCTATACTGAGAAAATTCTGGTAAAGGGCTAAACACACCCAAAGAGGACTAAATGCCGAATTTCAATCATTTAGGTGCGATATTGACACCACAATCCTCAAAATACCGAAAATAAGAATGTACTCTACGGGGGCTATATGGAAACGTGGACATATACCAAACTTTCTCATCTGGAATGTTAAATACACCCATCGAAGACCAAATACAAAATGTCAATCATTCCGAAAATCGGGAGGTACCCTTCTATGGGTGCTATATGAAGACGTGAATATATACAGACACGTTTTTGGTAGAAATTTCAATACCCTCAACGAAGAACAAATATCAAGTTCCAGTCACTTCTATGCGATATTGATGTAACAACCTCTAAAATGCCGAAAATCTGAGCTTGCTGAGATTGGTGCTAGCTTTGAGCTTGCTAAGAACTTGATCGAATCGTAGCTAACGAGTATCGAGACTGCGGACGTGCAACACGTCTTGTCGTACTTTGTCGGCTGGTGACCGACGACTTCGGTGAATAAAACCAGAATAAATATTCGGGTAGTTCTTCTTCTTTGTTTGCAAATCCGTTATCCGGATATGAGCGATCAGACAACAAATTATAAATGTATTTTGGCATTTCGTTTTATATTATAAGCATTATACAGGCATAAGCAGCTCTATATTTCTTGCAGTCAGAATCACACTTCTTTCATCCTGGCAGCCTATCCAATCTTGGATGTTTTTCAGCCAGTTCAATTCTCTCCTGCTTCTTCCTCTTCTTCCTTCCACTTTACCCTTTATCATGGTTTGCAGAAATTTGTATTTATCATTTCTCATCAGGGGTCCCATTTATGCAAATTTCCGAGCTTTGGCATGTTGTAACAATTGTCTATCTAGACCCATTCTTCTTAAAACTTCCTGGTTTCTTAAAATCTTTAAAATTCTTCGGAAGACCCATATTTCGAAGGATTCAAGTTTTTTTCTCATCAGCAATTTTGATGGTCCACGTCTCAACTGAGTAGATTAGTACAGACCAGATATAGCATTTCACAAATCTGGCTTTTGTTGAGAGGCTTATGTCGTGATTTGCAAAAACTTTTTATACCCTCCACCATAGTATGGAGGGTATATTAAGTTTGTTTTTCCGTTTGTAACGCATTGAAATACTCATTTGCGACCCTATAAAGTATATATATTCTTGATCAGGGTAAAATTCTAAGTCGATCTGAGCACGTCCGTCCGTCCGTCCGTCCGTCTGTGGTAATCACTCTAGCATCCACAAAAATAGAGATTGGGCGCTGATATTTTGGGAAAATGCGTCTTTTGTTTGCAGGCAGGTCAAGTTCGATGATGGGCTATATCGGTCCACGTTTTGGTATAGCCCCCATATAACGGTACCCCCCGATTTACGGTATTTTGACGTTTTTAGCTACATTTTCAGACCGATTTGGCTATAATTTGACATTTAGGGTTCTTAAGTGTCAATAAACATATATAACAAAACTTGTGGACATAGGTCCACGTTTTGGTATTGTCCCCATATAACGGTACCCCCCGATTTGCGGTATTTTGACGTTTTTAGCTACATTTTTTGACCGATTTAGCTATAATTTGACATTTAGGGTTCTTAAGTATCAGTAAACTTATATAACAAAAGTTGTGGACATAGGTCCACGATTTGGTATAGCCCCCATATAACGGTACCCCCCGATATACGGTATTTTGACGTTTTTAGCTACATTATTAGACCGATGTAGCTATAATTTGACATTTAGGGTTCTTAAGTGTTAATAAACTTATTTATTAGAAGTTGTGGACATAGGTCCACGTTTTGGTATAGCCCCCATATAACGGTACCCCCGATTTACGGTATTTTGACGGTTCTAGCTACATTTTAAGACCGATTTGGCTATAACTTAACATTTAGAGTTCTTAAGTATCAATAAACATATATAACAAAACTTGTGGACATAGGTCCACGTTTTGGTATAGCCCCCATATAACGGTACCCCCGATTTGCGGTATTTTGACGTTTTTAGCAACATTTTTAGACCGATTTAGCTATAATTTGACATTTAGGGTTCTTAAGTATCAATAAACATATATAACAAAAGTTGTGGACATAGGTCCACGTTTTGGTATAGCCCCCATGTAACGGTACCCCCCGATATACGGTATTTTGACGTTTTTAGCTACAATATCAGACCGATGTAGCTATAATTTGACATTTAGGGTTCTTAAGTGTTAATAAACTTATATATTAGTAGTTGTGGACATAGGTCCACGTTTTGGTATAGCCCCCATATAACGATACCCCCCGATTTGCGGTATTTTGACGTTTTAGCTACATTATCAGACCGATGTAGCTATAATTTCAAATTTAGGGTTCTTAAGTATCAATAAACTTATATAACAAAAGTTGTGGACATAGGTCCACGTTTTGGTATAGCCCCCATATAACGGTACCCCCCGATTTACGGTATTTTGACGGTTTTAGCTAAATTTTCAGACCGACTTAGCTATATTTTGACATTAAGGGTTCTTAAGTGTCATTAAACTTATTTAACAAAAGTTGTGGACATAGGTCCACGTTTTGGTATAGCCCCCATATAACGGTACCCCCCGATTTACGGTATTTTGACGTTTTTAGCTACATTTTCAGACCGATATAGCTATAATTTGACATTTAGGGTTCTTAAGTATAACTAAACTTATATAACAAAAGTTGTGGACCTAGGTCCACGTTTTGGTATAGCCCCCATATAACTGTACCCCCGATTTACGGCATTTTGACGTTTTTATCTACATTTTCAGACCGATTTAGCTATCAATTGACATCTAGGGTTCTTAAATGTCAATAAACTTATATAACTAGTGGACATAGGTCCATGTTTTGGAATAGCCCCCATATAACGTTACCGCCCGATTTCAGGTATTTTGAGAATTTTACCAACAAGTTTTAACCGAATTATCTGTAATTTGAACATTTGACATTTGAAATTCTTAGTGGTCACCACACCTCTCCACCAAAAATTGTCAAGAAAGCCCCCATATAACGGTACCTCCCGATTTTCAGTAATTTGATGATTTTAGCTACAATATTAAACCGAACAAGCAGTAATTTGACATTTGAAGTTCTTAGCGGTCACAACACCTCTCCATCAAAAATTGTCAACATAGGTCCATGTTCGGATATAGCTCCCATGTAACGGTACCTCAGAATTTTCAGTAATTTGGCAATTTTAGCTACAATTTTTAACAGAACTAACTGTAATTTGACATTTGAAGGTTGTAGTGGTCACCACACATCTGCATCAACAATTTTCAACATAGCCCCAATATAACGATACTTCCCGATTTTCGGTACTTTGAGGATTTTACTTAAAATGTTTAACCGAACGTAGGTCCATGTTTTTGTATAGCCCCACAACAAACCTCTCGATTTTCCGTACCTTAGCTTTATTTTGTGGACGAACTTTCTGTAATTTGAAATTTAAAAGCCAACAAAAATTCTGCAACAAAAATTGTTCATTTAAGTTCATATTTTCGTATAGCCCAGAACCTCCGAACTAGCTGTTAATGACATTTGAAGTTCCCACGTTATGTACCGATTTTCGATATTTTGAGGATTCTAGCTAAATTTTTTAACCGAATTAGGAGTTATTTGACATTCCCATCAAAAACTGTCATCATAGGCCCATGTTTTATTATAACCCCTATATAACAGTACCTCCCAATTTCTAGCCCACCAAAAATTGTCAACAGTTAGATATAGGCACCATAAAAAAGGGCCTCCCGAATGAAGCATTTTATGTACATTATCTGACATTTTAACGTACTTAAAGTTGGGGACAGGAATGAATATTTTATGGTGGAGGGTATGAAAAGTTCGGCCCGGCCGAACTTAATGCTTTTTTACTTGTTTGTATTTGAGAAATGCGTCTGTCTTCGTTTAATAAATTTCCAAGGTATATGAAATTAGTGACTCGTTCGATAATCTTATTACTACTTTTTAGTGTGTTGTGATAGTGATAATTTTTCTTACTCGCAATGTTTCGCTCACACAAGAAAGTTTGTCTACGAGCTTTTGTAGACCAGATATGGTGGAGGCTATTATTGCGGTGTCATCTGCATAGCGTATGTTGTTTATTATTTGTCGATGTACTTTTATTCCTATTCTTTAATTTTCAATGGCTTCATTAAATATTTTCTGGGAATAGATGTTGAAAAGCAAAGGGGACAATATGCATCCTTGTCTCACTCCTCTTGATATTTTAATTTCGTCGGTTGGTTCACCATTGTTCGTAATCCTAGCCTTTTGATCCCAGTACAAGTTTTTTATGCATCTTACTTCTTTCTCCCCAACTCCAATGTTTAATTTGATTAATTTGTCGCGTTGGACAGTGTTAAACGCCTTTTCATAATCTATGAATAGGGTGTCCAAAACCGAAACCGGTTAACCAGTTTTGAGTTACAAAACCGAAACCGGTTTTCCCAAAAAAAAAACGTAATTTTCGGTTAACCGAAAAAGCGCTTATTTGTGTCGGTTAACCGCTTTTAAAATAATAGTAATATTTTTAATATTAAATTAAATTATATAATTAAAATTATATTGTTGAAAGTAAACTAAACTTAACTAACACAAGGTACGGGCCAAGGTGTAAATGTCAGATACCTTTAAATTTTAAAAATATTTTGTGTAAAATGTATAGTTGTGCCAATCTATGAAAAACTGCGTATACGTAATATCACAAGGTAGTTTGAATTAAGTTACTCATACGTTTTTGAATTAGTACAGTAAACTAAGAACTTGACGATTTTAAGGTTCTAAAGGGTAAAGATAACAACATTCATGCTGGATTCCGGCACTATAATTTGAGGTTCTCAACGCATGGCTTAATAAAATGTAAACTTAATTCTTATGGTACACAAATTTATATATGTAAGGGTTTTTAATATTCTTAGAGCACAACTTCAGTCTTGATTTTGCTGTTCCCATTTCGAGGTTGAATGTCAAATAACTGGCATATTATGAGATAATTATATAATAACGAAGTCGTTATAGCTAATTTACCCCTTTCTACAAATTTTTAATCAATTGCTGATCAATTATAAACAATTCTGTACCTATTTTACAAAACCGGTTTAAGCCGATAAAACGGGTTTGAAAATTTTTGAGAACCGAAAACCGGTTTTTGAAAAAATTGAAAATTTAGTTTAAACTTTATTTGGAAAAACCGGGGTTTTGTACACCCTATCTATGAAGCAAAGGAAAACGTGTTTCTGTACATCTCTGTAATTCTGAACCAGTATCAGCATGGATAGCAAAGCTACACAAAGTGAATGAGAATTATTATTAAATGGTGTTGTCGTTGACAGCATTTATACTGACGGTATAATAGAAACCTTAAGGTGGGATGCATATTAATTCGGGCCGAAGGGGATGTAAGGATAGTATAAAACGGTCACGTTACAAATAGTGCATAGTAACAAGTGCAGGATAATCCTAACTCACCACGTATTCATGAATTTCCCACATAATTGGCAACATGGGCCAGCAGAAAATAAGTTTTTTTGATAAGTTGTTCACTTATGTCCGATGTGACCCCTATGTCGTCCTTTGTCTGCCTTTTCACATTGGTAATGTCCCACTCCGCCAAAAACAAAAAAAAACTCAGTTAATATTAGAAGAAAAAAGTTTACCATTAACCATTAAAACAAACAAGTGTGGGAACTTTATGACCATGTGTGTTTCTTTTTATATACCATCGGGTTATTTCTTTATAAATCATTATTATTGGAGAACGAGAATGTATGTAAGTTTTTTATTTAGCTTTAACTTTTATTATTGATCCCTTGGGAACAATTTTATGCTTTATTAATAGATGCATACTTTACGGATATATTGTATTTGTGCGTGTATTTTTCCTTATCAATGTAAATAATTTGTAAGCTCCGTGTGTGTAGGTTACTTTGTTATGAAATCAACAAAAACAGCCATCCAAGGTACAGCTTCAAAATGTAAGCTTATAAATGTTGAAAAGTCTAAATGATTGAACGGAAGTTACGTTTACAAAGTTTTCCCACCACCACCCCATCACCTACATCATTGACATGGTAAATCCTTTAATGGAGTAGACCTTTTGATGATTAATCTTTTCTTGTGATTTTGTTGGTTAAAGGATTGGTAGTCTTTTGTGTATAGATGTGTGTGAGTGTTTGAACTTGTGTGTGAAAATATTGAGGAAATATTGACAGGGCATAAATATGTTTGTGCTCTGATTCCAAAAAAGATTAATGACTTTCAAAGAGAGAAATGTTAGCCTATTTGCGATCTAACGTACAAATTCGTTTAAATGTGAAAAATCAAAGCAATCCATCCATATGTGAATCAGACTTGAGGTAATTTAAGAGGATGGAAAACAAAGAAAAGAAAAGAACATTTAGATAACATTTCCCTTCTAAATTCAAAGATTTATGTTTTTCTATGTTGTGGAATACATGAATAACTCCATTCAGTTTTAATGAACGCATTACAAGATAACAGAATAACAAGTAAAATTTATATGGATTTGCTCAATATTTACTTGTTGATGAAAGAATTAAGGAAACAACTTAAGATGTGGATTTTGCTACATAAGCAATCGTATACCAAATTATGTATACAACAAATATATTTCTGAGATCTGAATACGAAGAAAATATTCTCAAAAATAAGAATATTATTACAATATTTTAAGAAAAATGTACTATTATCTATATCTATTCTAAGCGTAACAAGGGACGATAATTATATTTATTTAAGTCAAACGAAAAAATATTTATTCCGAAAAATCTCGTGATATTTCTTGGTGATATTTCCAGGTTCTTTCATTTCCTTACTGGGTAACAAAAAATTAAAAAAGCTAATACAAATTGATAAAAGAAAAAGAGCACTTCGGCTTTGTTTGTAGAAAATATTTGCATCTACATACGGCATTCACAAGTAAAAACGACATTTCAGCTATTTCGGTTGGACAATGGGGCAAAAACTTTAGAAAAATATCGAAAAACGGACGACAGCGTTCTATAGGGACAATATCACAACGTGGACCTATACCAACAATTCTTTGCAGAAATATTTTATATCTCCAACGTTCATTTGTTCAGAATAGTTTTTTCTTGGGCCAAATTCCGTAACTTTTTAAAAGATAGACACATGGCGTAGCCAGGAATAGCTAGGGGGCGGCAGCTGGCCCCTAGATCCTACAAAAAAGTTCATTTGTATGTGAAAAATCATAAATATTACGATAGACCAAAAGTCCAAAGTACTAAATTTAGTACAATTTGGATTTGGGTGATAGAATAGAGCTGGAATCCTGAAATTTGGAATGCGCTCAGTGATGAAAAGTAACAAAGATGGGCCAAAGGTCGAAAAGTACTAAATGGTACTAAACTTAGTACAATTTGGATTTGGGTTAACGGATAGAGCTGGAATCCAGTCATTTGGAAAGAGGGTCTCTGATGAAGAGCATCAAAAATGTTTTTGTACATTCAAACCATAAGTTTACGAAAAGTACTAAATTTAGGACATATTGAATCTGAGCTGGAATCTTGAGGTTTGGAACGAGGGTTACTAATGAAGAGTAAGAAAGATGTTCCAAAGGATTTTTGGAAATTCGAATCATAAGTTTACGAAGTGTATTATATGGTACAAAATTTAGTACAATTTTAGTTTGAGAGAACGGATAGAGTTGTTAGTTAGTAGTTTTTGATTTTTATTTATACGAGAAGTTCTAAATAGTTCAATAATTTGTTTTAGGGGAACAGATAAAGCTCGAATAGTAAAGTGCGATTGGGATATAGTTGGGATATAAATAGGTTCTTTTTTGAAACTTAAACCTAGGTGTAGGAAAAGTATTACATTTGGTACCACTTTGGTATTGTATAAACGGATTGGATTTGAATTCCAAATTTTTGTATACGGGTCAATGTTTTTGTTTAGGTAAGGAGTTTTTAAATGCGTACAAAATCTGAAATTATGTAAGGACGTCGCTGAGATAAAGTCCTGAGTTTGAAAAATGAATATTGTTCCATTGATTTTATGTTCACCGAAGGTGGTTTCTAAATAATGTACTGAAATCATGTAGTCAAACGTGAAGTATTTTTTCAACAAAAAGTTTTTTTTTTGTTTTAAACGTTTTAGGAAGTTAATTCAAGGACCACGTCTATGCGACAATTTTATGTTGTCAGGGGTAACAAAGAGGAACAAAGAGGTATATGTCAAGCCATGCACATTAAGCAAAATTTTTTCGCATGCAAAATATGCATAAAATCTTCAAAATGCTCTAAATCATCAAAATGTCCGTCCTAATAAATGTGAGAGAATTCAAGGTCAAAATTTAAAACATAAAGGTAGAATTAGACGTGACATAACCATAAAGCCCTAAGGTCATATCAATCAGCTGATTCAAACAAACCTATGGAAATCAATGTATTCGATTAGTAGTAACATAACATATTGTCATAGACATAACCATAAGAAACCAATTGGGTTTTGGTTTTCTGTGGTTATGGCGTTATAGCTATGTCACGTCTAATTCTACCTTAAAAATGGGACACTATAGGTATGTTATATTTCTAAAATTCCCAAAGTCGATATGTAGATATAGAAAACGTGGATTTCTATGGCCATTTTGAATACCGAAAATTGAATGTACGCTATTGTTGTGATAGGTTAAGATAAAATTTCCATTTTGAAATATTTTTTTCATATAAAATATTATTTATTTATATTTCATTCCCTTTCCGCATACGAAGTAGCGGGTATTTGCTAGTATGTATATAAAAAGGTCAAATCACAAAAAGTAAACTATAACAAGTAAGCAAAGGCTATAGTCGGACGGGGCCGACCATGTGATACCCTACACCACAACCTGGAGGAATTAGCTTGCACGCTGAATGTCCGGGTTCCATTCCCATCAAATTGTCAACGGTGGTAAAATACCCCTTAGTAATGTTGGCGATATGTTCTGAGTATTTCAGCCATGAAAAACGTCTCTACAAGTGGCAACTTAGGACACGCCGTTCGGACTCCGCGATAAAAACTAGGTCACATACCAATAACATAATATCACTCCATTGATATAAGAGAAGCCTCCCTTGTCTTTACTGGGATGTTTGTGGAAAAATATATAAATTATACATTTCTAAATAATATTCGAAAATTGGAAAATTCACATTGATTAGCCCCTCCTGCTTCATCTTCAAATTGTCTTTGAATATCAGGTTCCTTTTTGGAATACACCTAATATAAATAAATATATATACCATGCAATTTGGTATATTTGATAATTGGGAAAATTGCGAGTTTATTGATGATCTATCGTCCAAAATTGTGCACTTGTACCTCACATATATATGCTTTGAAAATAGTTCATTGTGGGCATATATTGTGATATCTAAAATATATTTTATACCGGTAGAAATAACTAACAATGAATAGAAATTCAAAAATTTTGCATGCAAACAAATTTAAAAATCCCAAAGTTATTTATATTCAAATACACAGCAAAGAAGGTAGTATAAGTCAGCTGCGCTAACGGTGATATACCCTCATCTTAAAATATTAAGATGTATAAAATTTGGTTCTAATCGGTAGATCCGTTCGAGAGTTATCGTGCGCTCCAGCCAGCTAGACATTAAGAGAGACAGATGAACGGACAGGGCTAAATAGACTCCAAATTGTCTGAAACGAATTTCGTCCAAACATTCTTGGGGTCTAAAACCAATATTTCGATGAGACACATCTTTGGTCGTATTTTGTTTGTATCCCCTTTACCCTAAATCCTGAGGTATAAAATAGGTGGCGATCCGACCCCATGTTGCAATATTTGTATAAAAATTCAATTTGACAACTGAACTGAAAATTTCGCTGTCGTGATAGAGATAATTTGTAGCATGGGAGAATATTGTGTGCATCAGGGGAAATGTCAGTAGTTATTATTCCATATGTAGGCTACTTTGCCGCTATATGCCGTCCAGGAATTAAAAAATTGACCAAAAATAAAATTTTTATATTTTTCATACAAAAATAATGGTCTATGAAACCCGCTAAATAATATCAGATCATCAAGCTAAATTATAGGCATTTTCTTCTACCTTAACTCTTACCTCGTGCAAAATTTCATGACTATTGAGCTATAATTGCGACCTCTAGAGTGTTAATTACTACACTACAAACAAAAAACTGGATATATTAGGCTGTAGCTCTGTTATCTGATCACGTACAACAACGTAATCGACATCAGTGCAAAAGGTCATCTTCTTCCAAATATAATTCACGAGGGAAGTTTGTGTCTTTCAGGAACAAAGATATAAGCTGTATATTAAATTTTTTCACAATTTTCACACAAAAGTTCTGGCCCATTTAACCCTCTAAATATTATCTGATCGGCATCGCAAATTGCAAGCTACTTCTTTGTCATAAACTCTTACCATATTTAAAATTTCGCGTTGATCGGACTATTATTGCGACCTACATAGCCGCTACAAAATTAGATAAAAATTACGTTTTTGGTCCATTTCACCCGCTAAATATTTCACGATCATCTCCAAAAAAAATAGGGATATATTCTGGTCTGAACCCGACCTCCATGCAAAATTTCGTGACGATCGGTCCATAATTGCGCCCTGGAGTTTGATTACAATTTATAATGGACAGACGGACGGACGGACACACATCTCAAAATCGCTTTATCTCCTTGAGATATGAAGATTGGTATACCACATTGGGGGTCTCCGACGAATATTTCGCGGTGTTACATGAATTTTTACCAAAACAAACTTATAATACCCTTTCCACGTAGTGGTGTAAGGTATAAAAACAATAAGCTATTTTATATGTTTTTTTAATGTCACACTTCTTGGTTTTTCATAAAACTCCTATAACTCACATAAAACTTATACAACGAGTGACAGCTCATTTACTACGAGTTTCGAATAATTCAACACAAAAGTTTTTTGAGTTTATGAAGCACTAAAACACCACAAATCATGCTTGATTTTGCACACAAATTTAGCACTGATATCTGGCTAGCTGTTTGCAAAATATGGTCCAAGTAGTTATTTTAGTTTTTGTGTAATAAGCTTTTTAAGTAGGGAAGTGAATTTCAACCGCCGACTTAAAACGCGTTTTTCTCGAAACTGGATTTTTTTGAAATGTGTAACTCTTTGAATAAATGAGCGATATGCTGATTGGTTTATTCGTTTTCGAGCTACAGTGGGCACCGCACAGTGTTGCCGCTTCCATACAAAAGTGGACAAAAATAGAAGGAGTTGACCTAGGTTGATGAATTTTTGCACAAGTACTTATAAGGGCATAGAAATGAAAAATTTCAACTTTGGTCCATATCGGTTCAGATTTGGATATAGCCCCATAATACATCTTTCACCGATTTCGCTATAACTCGGTCAATTTTGATCGAATAGCCTTCAAATTTAATATGTAATATTTTCTTAGGCCCCTGAGTAGTTCTGCCGGTTCAGATTTGGATATAGCCCCCTTATAAATCCTTCCCCGATTTTGCTATAACTCGGTCAATTTTAATCGAATAACCTTCAAATTTCATATGTGATATTTTCTTAGGTAGTTTCACCGATTTTCATAAAAATCGGTTCAGTTTTGGATATAGCTCCCATATATATCTTCCCCCGATGATCAGGGCCTGAGGAACCTCCCATGTTAAATTTGAAGGCTATTCATCAAAAATTGAGCGAATTACAGCAAAATCGGGGGAAAATATATATGGGGGCTATATCCAAATCTGAACCAATTCTTACGAAAATCGGTGAATCTATTCATGGGCCTAAGAAAATATCACATATAAAATTTGGCTATTCGATTAAAATTGACGAAGTTATAGCAAAATCGGGGAAGATATATATGGGGGCTATATTCAAATCTGAGCCGATTTTTGTGAAAATCGGTGTAGCTTTTCAGGGGCCTAAGAAAATAACACATCTTAAATTTGAAGGCTATTCGATCAAAATTGAACAAGTTGTAGAAAAATCGGGAAAATATATATATATAGGGGCTACATAATATCTGAACCGACATATATCAGAATGTTGAGGGATAGGCAGAATGTTTTTACACATTTCGCTTCGGAAGAGATGTCCAATTAACGGAAATCAAGAGCCAAGGTGGCAATAGGTGGCAATCAAAAGATATACTCTACGAAATATTAAGAATTTATATATTTTCTATCAAATTTAAGTTTTTAATTCTTGGTAACGGTACTTTGCCCATGTGCAGTTGATGCTAACTTTTTGCACTAAAATTTTATATTTATAGCCCACCCATCAAATCCCCATCCAAAACTTTTAATATTATCACCAAAGTTTTCAGAAAATGTTGTTTTAAATGTCGTCTATTTTTCATATGATTATCGCTTTAGATTATCTGGGAAATATTTTTCATATTTAAAGAGCTATAACTTCATTATGGGTGCACATATCGACAAAATTCTTTCAGATTCGTTGTATCGGATGTGTTTACTGTAAGAAAAAAACATAAACATATGTAAAAGTTAACATCACATTTTTTGATTTTTGTCCACGCGGCAACCCTGTGCACCGCAAACTGCTTTAGTAAAAACAGTGTTTCGTAGGCGGCCATTTGTCAGAATACTGTGCAATATTATTCAAAAAAAAAAAAAAAAAAAAAATCAAGGTGTGATCTATAAAAACAAAATCTTCTGAAAAAATTTGGTAGATTTCTTGCAAAAAACTCATGAAAAATGTAATTTTTCGTGGAAAATTTTTTGTTTTTTTTTTCAAAACTGCAAGGATCTTTAAGTATTGCTCATTTACTACCTTTCCTTTTATTAATATGACATGTTTTAACATTTTTATGTACGGAATCAGAATACACTCTGATATGTATTCTGACTTTGGCATAGTTTCATTTCATTTTAAGCTGAAAAGTCCTGTTTTCATAATTTTCTGTCTGGGTTATCAGATCAATGCTGTTTCCACATTGTCATCATCAAAATCATTTGTTCCGATTCATACGTAGAATCCAATTCTGAATTGGTTATAGAGGCTAACGTCTTACGCAATATCCTTCAACAATTTTACCAAGTTGCTTTTACATATTTTGCAACGAGCTAAACAGATATAAGTGCTACATTTCGGTACAAGATTATGCATGTTTGAGGTGTTTTTATGCTTCATAAATCAATAAACTTTTTTGTTTATTTATGTCAAACTCGGAGTAAAACAGCTGTAACTCATTGAGTTTTAGATATATCATCATGAAAATTTGACACAAGATAAAGTAGAAATCGTTGAAAAATAGAAATGGCTAAGTCAGAGAAATCTATTCGGTGGGAATTGAATTCCGCAGGATTATTCGTGATTGCGCTGATAAGAAAGTAACTTTTCGAAATGCCGATACAAAAGAAACTCTTTACGCAACACAGCACAGTGGTTCGGCCCGTGGACAAAAATCGAAAAATTGATGGCGACAAATTTTATTGCGATTGAAATAAATATTCTCTAAACCTATCAAATTTTTAACATCCAGCCTTATTTTTGTAAATTAACAGCGGTTATACGCCAAGTTAAGTCGAAGAAGTTGTGATTTGTATGTGAGGCCTTAAAAACGAAAAATACATCCGCAAAGCATTCGTAGGTTATGAGTAAAATTATAAAATATTGGACAGGTAAATGTGCAATTTTCAAAATGAAACATATAGGTGATGGCATTGGCAATGTTTTTACGAAAAAACAAATTCATAATTCGTTTTCTAACTTCATTAAAAATAAATTATTAATAAATGACTTTTTCTGCTATTTTTAATATAATTACTATTAATTTATGTTGAGTTTTACTAATGTTGTGAGCATTTGTGAGTCTCGAATTTTTTTTTTTAGAACACAGGGGAAAGTCTCTAGTTTACGACTAAAAAAATTCCAGCTGCCCCCATCTGCCACCCGTTAGTTATTCAACTTATACCACGCCCGTTAAAGCGTCAAAATGCCGAAAATCCGGAGGTACGTTTATATGGGAGCTATACCTAAATTTGGACCTATACTGAACATTTTTGGCAAGAAGGTATTTTGCTCACTCACAACTCAAAATGCAAAATTACTGCCTAATCGGTTGGAAAATGTGGGTAAAATCGTCAAAATTTCGAAAATCGGGTGGTACGTTTATATGGGGGCTATAGCTAAACGTAGACCGATATTGACAATTTTTTGCATGGAGGTATTTGGTTCACTCAGAACTCAAAATGCCAAATCAGTTGGAAAATTTAGCTAAAACTGTCAAAATACCTAAAATCTGAGGGTACATTTATATGGCGGCTATACCTAAACGTGGTCCTATTTTGAATATTTTTTGCTAGGAGGTAGTTTATTCACTCAGAACTCAAAATGCAAAATAACATCCAAATCGGTTGGTCAATTTGGCCAAAATCGTCAAAATACCACAAATCGGGCGGTACTTTTCTATGGGAGCTATACCCAAATATGGACCTACATCCACTAAAAATGGTTTTCTATATTTTTGGCTTGTAATAAACCTACGTTTAAAATTTGGAGGCGGTAGCTCGATTAGAACTATTTTTGGCACTCTTTTCCATACAAGTGGGACCACTGTGCACAGCATATTTTACTTTTCTACTTTGATGTCATTGACATATTTAAAGGTGTGTCTACTGTTGTAATGTTGTTTCGGTTTGTCGCAGTAAACTTAATAACTTAATACCTTTCAAAAATAAAATTCCTATTAAACTCAAAATTATGTAAAACATGTCACTTGATATTAACTCAACAACAGCTATTGTCTGTCATCTTCAATAAAATACGCAAATAAAGCAGAAAATCCCAAAAATAGTATTTATTACGATTTGCATAGAAATCGAAGTAAATCCCTTGAGATAATTTATCATATTCATTGCGAAGGGCATCATCATATCAAACAAAAAATATCGTATTCATCATAAGCAAAAATCTCATCGCTTTATCAATCCAAAACCAAACTGACATTGAAACCAGCAACCAATTCACCCACTCAACATCAACATTCTCTTAAAAAAGAACCGAATAGGTGGTACACAATCGATGAGAAAGAAATGGCTTTATGTTACATATGAGGCGCTCAGCGCCAAAACGGACTAATCCACTTATTAAAAAAAATCAAACTGGCAATAAAAATTTCACCGGAAATTTTTGAAATAAATACTTCAAAAAAACTCCCTATTTCATTGTATAACACGAGGTTATATTTAGTATTTATTTCAAAATGTTCCGGTTAGATCTTTATAGTCAGCTTGATTTTTTATACCCTCCACCATAATATGGAGGGTATAATTAAATCTGTCATTCCGTTTGTAACACATCGAAATATTCAATTCTAAGTCGATATAACCATGTCCGTCTGTCCGTCCGTCTGTTGAAATCAAGATACAGATCGCAATTTTTAAGATAGAGCTTTGTAATTTGGTTTAGAAGTTACTATTACTCCTAGAATGTTTGGTATTGCAACTGGGCTATATCGGTTCACGTTTTGATATAGCCCCCATATAGCGGTACCTCCCGATTTTCGGTATTTTATAGATTTTAGCCTCATTATCACACCGAAATGGCTGAAATTTTGTACTAAGTCTTCGCGGGTGGTATAAAGCATTTCTTGAGAAATTTTTCGGTATAGGTCCACGCCTTCATATAGGCCGCAATCTTCCACCGAAATGGCTGAAATGTGATATTTGGTCTTCATTTGGGGTATTAAACTTTCCATATGAAACTTGTCGGTATAGGTTCACGCCTTCATATAGCGCCCATAGGACGCTATCATCCGATTTTCGGTATTTTGAAGGTTTTAGCCTTAATATCACACCGAATTGGCTGAAATTTGGTACTTAGTCCTCGTTGGGGGTATAACACTTTCTCCATAAAATTGTCGGTATTGATCCACGCTTTCTTATAGCCCCATAGAACGGTAACTCCCGATTTTCTGTATTTTGAAGGTTGTGACCACAGTAACCCACCGAAATGGCTGAAATTTCGTATTTAGTCTTCGTTGGGGGCAAAAACATTTCTGATAGGTCCACGTTTCGATATAGCCCCCATAGAACGGTACCTTCCGATTTTCGTAATTCTGAAGGTTGTGACGTCAATATCCCATCGAAAGACTGAAATGTGTTATTAAGTCTTCCATGGGGTTATAAAATATTCCAGAAGAGAATTATCAGTATAGGTCCGCGGGTCCCTCTAACCCCCATCGGATATTTCGTATGAAGTTTTCTTTGAGTCTTTAAACTTTCCGCCATAAATTTGTAGGTATAGATTGACGTTTTGATATAGCTCCGAATTTTGGTATTTTTTAGGTTAGCCACATTGTTTTACCGAACTTGCTGAAATTTTGTTTTAGTCTTCTTCACAAATGAAAGGAAACTAATTGTTCCATTTTACTACAATACAACTCGTGCTTGAGGGTATAACAAGTTCGGCCTGTCCCAACTTAACGCCGTTCTTACTTGTTTTTAATATGTGGGTTAGGCCGTTTTGGCGCTGAGTGCCTCACATATACATACACATATTCTTTGTCACGGGTCATTGGTATGATGATGATGTGTTTGCAGGAATTTTCCAACTATGTTTTACTTCTTCTTGCCATCCTTTAATATTTATCATATCATATCATGTAGGTTACATTTTATAGCCTGTTTGTGTATGTGTTTGGGATATCCTTTGTTTTATTTTGACATAAAATATAGAAGATTCATCCCAAGGAAAAGATACGCGATTACTACTGCTACTACTACTACAACTTCTACTACATATCACATTTCACCAATATTATGTTACAGCAATTGCTGCTGTTGTTGTTTTTGTTATTTATTCAGTCCTTAAGGGAAATCAACTTTATTTCCGATTTATCCTTGTTGTCATATTATGTACGCTGTACTGTCGTAACAAATCGTATTCCACTTTAGGTATTATTGAAAATATAACCAGAGGCAAAAAGTCTATACAGATATACCAACCTAAAGAATGTATATTAACACAAACACATACATACATGAATAGCCAAGTGAGCGTACGCACACCCACGCATGTGTGTGTAGTTGTAAATGTATGACAATATTCCTATGATTACGTTTATGGTTATTATCGTTATCATATCGCTGGTTATAAACATAACAATGCCACGGATTATTGTGTTATACCATGACAGGTTACTCATCATTACCACTGAGTGCTCGGCAATCAAAGAGACAAGTATTGTTCAGTTAAACAGGCAAGTGTTTTTCATGCCGCCATGAATTAAAGCGAATGCACTCAAAAATTTATGGAATTCCGTGTGGCCTTTTTAATTATAGTCTGTCGAAAAGTGCGAAGGAAAGAAGAAGAAAAGTCTATAAATTACTTTATTTGTAGTGAAAAAATTGAGTGAGTTAAAACATGCGCGTAGGATTATGACAAAACGAAAATATACATGTTTTGATTGAAAAATCGGGCGATATAGAGTCAGTAAGTACCAAAATGTGGAGCTATATAAAATATTTCAAATTATAACCCATTTGGTAGAAAATATGGCTAGAACTTTAAGGGGTTACTCCGTAATTTTAAAGTCCACATATTAGAATATCGTATGCCTCGCAAGAAAAGTTCGTAAGACCACTTTTCTGCTGAATGAAAGTACAAGTTAAAACACGTGACAAAGAAAATGGTATTATGTCTCGTTTTTTATACTTTGCCTTTGCCAGAAAAAATTCGTATGTTCACAAAATATGGAAACTTAAGTCGTAAGTCCGCAGAAAATTTATATTTTAAATTAATACTACAGCTTATGTAGTTCAGATATAATGCTAAACGCCATCCATGGTTGGGGTACATTGCAAAGAAGTAGCCTACACCTTCGGTTAAAAATTTTGTTTCGTCCATTTCACCCCGTACGATCATCACCAACAGCTAATGGGGTTTCTTCTAGTCATTTTTATACCCTCGGTCTTTAGGCTAACGAGGGTATATACACTTTTATACGACCAAAAATGTATCACATCGAAATAACGGTTTTAGACCCCAAGTATGTTTGGACGAAATTCGTTTCAGCCAAATAGACTCGATTTAGCTATGTTCGTCCGTCTGTCGGTCTGACTGGTGCCACGATAGCTCTTGAATGGATCAACCTATTGTTAACTTCCATATGGGATTCGATAGTAAACATATTGAAACTAAGGAAACCAAAAAATTTGTTCAACATATTGGAAGGTGCGGGCGTGGCGTTCTCCTAAAACGACCATCGGATAGGTAGGATTGTCGTCTTTAAGAACCGATTCAATAAATTACCGTAGCGTCTACACGAAGTGAGCTATTTTATTTTTCCCTCAGGTACTAAATTTTAGTGGACTAGAACTTTTAAGGCACAGCTTAAAACAAAGCTCCGTTTTCACAGAATGATGCTCTTTCAGTCCATATACACTTTTGTACCCGTTCCGTTTTGAAATTACATGGGTAAAAATGTCAGTTTTTCCATACAGTTTCTCATATAAATTTTAGCCTTTTTACACAAATATACATTTTTATACCCTACACCACTATGTGGAAAGGGTATTATAAGTTTGTTTTGGGGAAATTCATGTAACACCGCGAAATATTCGTCGGAGACCCCCAATGTGGTATACCAATCTTCATATCTCGGCGAGATAAAGCGATTTTGAGATGTGTGTCCGTCCGTCCGTCCGTGTGTCCGTCTGTCCATTATAAATTGTAATCAAACTCCAGGCCGCAATTATGAACCGATCGTCACGAAATTTGGTATGGAGGTCGGTTTCACATCAGAATAGATCGCTATTTTAATTGGTGATGATCGTGAAATATTTAGCGGGTGAAATGGACCAAAAACATAATTTTTATCCGATTTCGTAGCTGCTCTGTAGGTCGCAATAATAGTCCGATCGCCTCGAAATTTTAAATAAGGTAAGAGTATATGACAAAGAAGAGGCTTGCAATTTGAGATGGGGATCAGATAATATTTAGAGGGTTAAATGGACCAGAACTTTTGTGTGAAAATTGTGAAAAATTTTTAATAAACAGCTTATATCTTTGTTCCTGAAAGACACATTCCCCACTCGTGAGCTATATTTGGAAGACGATCTCTTGACCTTTCAATTGATGTCAATTATGTTGATGTACGTGATCAGATAACAGAGTTACGGCCTAATATATCCAGGTTTTTGTTTGTAGTGTAATCATAAACCCGCTAGAGGTCGCAATTATAGCTCAATAGTCACGAAATTTTACACAAGGTAAGATTTTAGGTTGAAGAAAATGCCTATAATTCTGTATGATGATCTGATGCTATTTAGCGGTTGACATAGACCATTACTTTTGTATGAAAAATATACAAATTTTATTTTTGGTCCATATTTTCATTCCTGGAGGGCATATACCGGCAAAATAGCCTACATATGGAAAAATAATGTGCAATAATGTGTCTGCTAGATAATGCACCTACTGCCTGTTATATAATGTGTTTTGTGTAGAGAACCACAATTTCCTCCCATGCTACAAATTGTCTCTATCACAACAGAGAAATTTTCAATTCAGTTGTCAAATTGGATTTTTATACAAATATTGCAACATGGGGTTGCCTCGCCACATATTTTATACCTCAGGATAGGGTAAAGGGGATACAAACAAAATACGACCAAAGATGTTTCTCATCGAAATATTGGTCTTAGACTCCAAGTATGTTTGGACGAAATTCGTTTCAGAAAATTTGGAGTCTATTTAGCGCTGTCCGTTCATCTTTTTTCTCTTAATGTCTAGCTGGCTGGTGCGCACGATAACTCTCGAACGGATCTACCGATTGGAACCAAATTTTATACAACGTATTATTTTGCCCAAACTTTGTTTAAGTTCGAATGTAGGCCATGTCGGTCCACACCTCCCCCAAAAAAGTTCAAAATTTTTTTCGAAAAATTGTGTGAACGATTACTGCGAAGTGAGCAATCGATTTGCTCCAAACTTTCCAGATATAGATCGGATAAGACTAGATCGGTTCACACCGTAGAGTACCTCCCACACCAAATTCGAAAAAGGGAAAATTAAGAGTCCTATCGAATCGTTTTGATTTTTTTAAGCAGATTGTACTTGCGCCGCAGATCAGTAAGATAACTCTCAAGGGGATTTTCTGATTGGTCGAAACTTTACACATCGTATTATTTCATCCAGTCATGTGTCCGGTCGGAATATGGACTATATCGGTCCGTCCTTCGAGTACCTCCCACACAAAATTTGGGAAAAGTGCAGTTTGAGGACCCGCATCGGATCTATTTGATTATTATTATTTATTTTGTAGAAGGTTCTTTTTACGGTCCCTATTCTGGTCCCTTTCCCGGGGTAAGTCACACTTCCTGAGATAATACTCCAGAAGTTCCAAAAACCCCTGCCGGCTCCGACTAAAATTACAAATCTGAAAAAATAATTCTCAAATATTTCCAGAACTCAGAACTTAGCTTACTAAAATTGATTTCGTATAGCCCCGTATTACGATACCTACAGATTCCACGTATTTTAAAGCAAACTCGTGTTACAAAATAAATATATTTTTATACGGCAGAGGCTGAAGGTATATCACCGTTAGCGCAGCTGACTTATACTATCTTCTTTGCTGTGTAATTGAATATGAATAATTTTGGGATTTATAAAATTTTTGGGATTTATAAAAATTTGAATTTCTATTCATTGTTAGTTATTTCTACCGGTATAAAATATATTTTTGATATCACAATATATGCCCACAATGAACTATTTTCGAAGCATTTGTGAGGTAGAAGTGCACAATTTTTGGACGATAGATCTTCGATAAAATCACAATTTTCCCAATTACCAATTATCAAATATGCCAAATTGCATGGTATATATATTTATTCATTTAAGGTGTGTTCCAAAAAGGAACCTCATATTCAAACAAAATTTGAAGATGTAGCAGGGGTGAATTGTGAATGTGAATTTTCAAATTTTCGAATATTTTTTAACAAGTAAAAAAGTGTCAGTCGGCTTTGCCGACAGATATATACCCTCAGCCAATGTTAAGCGAAACTTTCACTTCCGGACAGATCAATGTATTTTAGGTCTCTTCAGAATTTTGTGGCCCTTTTTGGACATTTGAACTTGGGCCATTTTAGAAGTTAAACTAAATTTTGATAAAATATTAGGAGATCCAAAGCTTGGACCAAATTGGTTACCCCATTCAAGTGATATCGTCCTAGCATTTTAGTGACATTTTTTAAATATTGGGGAGATGTATCTAAAGTTGTGGACCGGTATTGCCCATGAAACTAAGTTTGGATATAATATGACGAATACCAAATGTTGAACCAAATTGGTTGAACAGTTCGAGAGTTATCGTGCTCTCCGACCGCCACATATGGTGACGTAGAGTTTTTTACAACTTTCGGGCTGTTTTCCCAAAAAATATGGACTTGCCCCTGAAAAAACTTTTACCGTCGTAATGGAGGTAGCGAATGCAAATCGCTTCAACAAAAATCAAAGTGATTCGAGACCAGGTCTTAAAGTGAACTTATCTGAAATTTTGCATGAGAGGTACCAGAAGGAGTAGACAAATATAGTCCATATTCGAACGTGATCTATATCTGGTAGATATATTAGGATGTGCACAGTATAGATTACATCGGTCACTCCCTTCAAGAGTTATCGTGCGCAAAATTTTTCCGAACATTTTTGAAGTTTTGTGGGGGAGGTACCTGAAGGAATGAACCGATATAGCCCATCTTCGAATTTAAACTATGTTTTGATAAAATATTACGAAGGCCAAATTTTGTACCGAATCGACAGATCCGTTCGAGAGATATCTTGCGCTCCAACCACTACACAAGGTGTCATAGGGAGTTTTTGCACCTTTCTGGCCATTTTCTCAGGAAGTATGGACTTGCCCCTAATGAAACTTGTACCGTCTTATGGGGGGGGAGTGAATACAAGATGTTGCAACAAAAATCAAAGCGATTCGAGAGCAGGTCCTAAACTGAACTTATCCGAAATTTTGTGGGGGAGGTACCCGAAGGAGTGGGCCGATTGAGTCCATGTTGGAACCTCATCTAAGTCTGGTAGAAATTTCACGATGTGCAAAGTATGGAACAAATCAGTTACTCCCTTCAAGAGTTATCATGCACACACATTTTCCGAACATTTTGGAACTTTTGTGGAAGAGGTACCGGAATGAGTGGACCGATATAGCCCATCTTCGAACTTAAACTAAGTTTAGGCAAAATATTACGAAAGCCAAAATTGGAACCGAATCAGTTCATCCCTTCGAGAGTTATCGTGCGCTCCAGCCAGACAGGCAGACAGACAGACAGACGGACGGACATTGCTCAATCGACTCCAAATTGTCTGAAACACATTTCGTCCAAACATACTTGAGGTCTAAAACCATTATTTCGATGAGGCACATTTTGCCCGTATGAAAGTGTATATATATATACCCTTCATAGCCTAAAGGCTGAGGGTATAAAAATGTATAATTTATAAATTTTTCCCCAAACATCCCAGTAAAGACAAGGAAGGCTTCTCTTATATCAATGGATTCATATTAAGTTATTGTTATGTGACCTAGTTTTTATCGCCGAGTCCGAACGGCGTGTCCTAATTTTCCACTTGTAGAAACGTTTTTTATGGCTGAAATACTCAGGAAATATCGCCAGCATTACTAAGGGGTATTTTGCCACCATTGACAATTTGATGGAAATCGAACCCGGACATTCAGCGTGAAGGCGGTTTCACATAGCTAATTCCTACAGGTTGTGGTGTAGGGTATCACATGGTCGGCTCCGTCCGACTATAGCCATTGCTTACTTGTTTATTATATGAGTTTTTACAATGTCATTTTTAAATTTTGGAAAAATATTTTCGATTTTTTTTAATTTTTTGTATCTTTATGATTTGTTGACCTTTTTTAAATAGTAACATATTAACACCCTCATATTTTGATGCAAAATATGAAAAACTCAGATTTTACGTTGAATTCCTCTGCAACTACTAGACCGAATGTTTTTTAATGCATCGGAAAGCATCGAACAAAACCAAAAAGTATGAAAATGTCTCTATCCGTTAAAAAGATTCAGACCGGAAAAAACGATTCTGAACCATTTTGCGACGTTTATAAGATCGTCAGAGACGATGAATCTTGGATAAATGCTTAGGACCGTTTAGGTCTTCGGAAGCGAGCCAAATCCAACGAACGTTTGCTCAAAGTAAATGGTCGCCTTTTTTTTCGGCAAAACTGACAGTGTGGCGACTATGCGGCTTGAGAAATGTAGGACGGTTAATTCTGAGTATTACACTACAATTTGTTTGCCTGAAGTCTCCTGAGAATTTCGAAAAACGAACAAGGAAGACGAATCATTCGGCGCCATGACATTGTGAGCTTTCACACATCGATTCAAACCAGCGCATGTTTGACCAGACAAAACGTGGAATTGAATTGACTTAATTTGATGTCAGCATATCAAGAAAAAAGATGTGGTCAACGATTTTCGTCGCCAGAAGATTCTGTTTCAGCTTTCAAAAACCATGTTTTGGAGGTGTCTCAATCGAAGTGGAAAAAGTTCTTCAATAATTGGTTTGAGCCCATGACAAAGTGTATAAATCATGCAGGAGACTACTTAAGAAAACAATAAAACTAGTTTGATGGAAAATATTCACGTTTTCATTTTTAGGCCAGATAGTTCACGATAACTATCTGGCCCTCGTCTACCCTCATTAGCTTAAAGGCTGATGGTATAATGATGAGTAGACATCGGATTTTGCATATTTGCATATGCGGAGATTCTGATTGGATCAAAATTCGTTTCAAAGAAAACTGAATTCAATAACAGGGACATATTTTGTATTTATTTTGCATATGCACAAAATATGCAAATCATATACAAAATATGCAAAAAATATGCAAAATATGCAAAAAAATTTGCAAAATATGCAAACAGATTTTGGCCGAAAATCGTCATAAAAGTAAAACAAATTGTCATTTAAAGTTGGAAAAAACATCAAAAAATACTAATAGTTTTTTAAACTAGGACTGTTGACTGTTTAACGTCGATTTTTTCGGCAGATTATTATGTTATTGAGACCGTTTACGACAGTGTGGTATAGGGCGTAAAATATGGTTTCGTAATACCATTTTTATACCCTACACCACTATGTGGGGAGGGTATTATAAGTTGGTTTTGGCCAAAAAGTTTGTAACGCATCGAAATAATGGTCGTAGACCCATACTTTTATATACCAAAATGAATGTCCCGACGAGCTGAGTCGATCTGGCTATGTGTGTCCGTCCGTCCGTCTGTCCATCTAAACCTTGTAATCACGCTACAGGTCGCAATTTTGACCGGATCGTCACCAAATTTTGGGTGTTGATGAGGGTCTCGGAGGGGAAGAAGTCTATTAATTTCGGTGATGGTCGGATAATATTCAGGGGTCGCAATGGGCAGAAAACTTATTTGGGGAAAAGTCAACGTTTTATTTCAAAGCGAATATCTCCGCATCTATAATGAGTACATAAAAAGCAAGACCTGCTTGAAAGCAGAAAATATCACCTTTACAACGATGTATAGTAGGTTGTCGTAGGTGGTCAAACAAAGAAGAAATCGCAGTAGTCGCTAATACAACCCATCTTTTTATTTTTGCGATTTGAGTTATAATGACGAATATCACAGCTTTGGTTGGGGATCTTGCAAAAGCAAAGCCTGACTATGAAAGAAGAATATCCCACCTTTACAATGATTCAAAGCGGGTTGGCGTAGGTGGCCAAATAACGGACATATAGCAATAGTCGGTAAAACATCCCATTTTTCAATTTTTTTCAAAATCGCGCTACAGGTCGCAATTTCGATCGGATCGTCACGAAATTTTGGGAGTTAATGGGAGTCCCACAGAGGAAGAAGCCTATTGATTTTGATGATGGTCGGATAATATTAAAGGGTCGAAATGGGCAAAAACTTTTTTGGGGAAAAGGTCAACGTTTTATTTAACGCCAATAGCTCTGTTTCTTTAAGAGGTATATCAAATGCTAAACCTGACGCGGAAAGTAGAAAATATCACCTTTACAACGATGTACAGTAGGCTGTCGTAGGTGGTCAAACAACAGAGATATCGCAATAGTCGGTAATGCATCCCATTTTCCGATTTTTTTGTAATTACGCTACAGGTCGCAATTTTGATCGGATGGTCACGAATTTTTTGGGAGTTGATGCGAGTCCCACAAAGGAAGAAGCCTATTAAGTGTGGTGATGGTCGGATAATATTCAGGAGTCGGAATAAGCAAAAAGCTTATATGGAGAAAAGTCAACGTTTTTCTTATGCGAATATCTCCGCTTTTGATAGGAGTATTCCAAAAACAAAGCCCGCCAATGGTAGAAGAAAAGATCTCCTATATATTGATGCAAAGTATGTTGGCGTAAGTGGGCAAACAACCGAGATATCGCAATAGCCAGTAATATATCCATTTTTTCATTTTTTGTAATCACGCTACCGGTTGGAATTGTGATCGGATAGTCACGAGATTTTGGCGGTAGATGCGGGCCCCACAGAGGAAGAAGCCTATTGATTGTGGTGATAGTCGGATAATATTTAGGGGTCGGAATGGGAAAAAACGCATTTGGAGACAAATTCAAAGTTTTATTCTTTGTGAATATATCGGCTTCTAGTAGGGGTATTCCAACGGCAAAGCCTGTCAATAGAAGAAGAAAATATTACCTTTAAATTGGTGTAAAGTAGGTTGGCAAAGGTGGCCAAACAAGGGAGAAACCACAATGCATCCAATTCTTCCATTTTTTGCAATCACGCTACAGGGCGCAATTTTGATCGGATGGTCAGAAAATTTTGGATCTATTTTAATATAAATTTTAATTAATTTCTCGTTGGAGTCGAGCTTAATGATCGATTATTTTTGCAAGTGAAAAAGGAAAACCGAAGATTCGAACCCACACAACCACAATTATGTGACATGTGTCTCTTTTTGTAGAGGCTCATCAGACATATCGGCCGGGGAATGACATCGCTATCATCAAACATTTCATTTTTCAAAGGCAATTTTGTTTTTACAAAGATGGACATTTGTACATTCATCGTATGGCTTCAATGACAAACGCTTACATTTTGTTCATACATATTTAAATTTACTCAAGGCGTTATGGCCACTTATTGAGCAAGAAAATGACATTTTTCATGAATTTTTTACAAGAAATCTACCGAATTTTTCTGAAGATTTTGTTTTCATCTGATAGATTACACCTTGAGCTACTTTCGAATTTTTTGTTGTTGAAAATGATTGTTGATTGATTTGTCAGAACAACTACGAAACGCTGTTTTTACTAAAGCAGTTTGTTGGCACCACACTGTAGCTCGAAAACGAATAAACCGATCAGCATATGCTTTTGCGGGATCAATAGTAACCTAACAATCTTGTACTTAAGCGAAATGGAATTCAAAAATATCCATTTTTAAAAAAATGTGAACTGTTTTAATCGAAATTTCGATTTTAACTAAAAAAATTGATAGTTTTTTCCAAAAAATAAATTCGTCAAAAAGTCGCTCGCTTAAGTACAAGCTTTTTATATGTGCAACAATCCCACAAAAACATAAGAAGATCGGATCATCCGTTTCAATCACAGTGGGTACCGCATTCCAAAATGCCATTTTGAGAAAACCGCGTTTCAAACTTCGATGTTACATACAAATCACAATGAATTTTCTTTTTGTCCGATTGACTTGAAGTTTTTACAACATATTCTATATATATATATTCGATTTTGTAAAATTTGTAAGTGGTCATAAACCCTTAAGGGACTGACATAATGTGGTTTTGGAGCCATCTTGGTACAGATGACAACATGGTGATGAACTGGACTCCTTGCTATGTCGCTCACAATTTTCAAGTTGTTTATCATCCTTTACCCCTCCTGGTAATTGATGTTCTGTGGTCAAGTTGTAGGATTTTTTCAAGAAATTCGGAGTTAATATGTTTGGTTGATGTCCGGATGTGCTTCCAAACTTGCAGTCAAAAATCTCTTTCAACAATTTTTCTAATAGGTCTGTCTGTACGGTGGTACAGAATCTCTCAGATTCTTCAGATTCTTCGAAGCGTTTAGCATCAAAACAAGACCTAGACCTCCTTGAAAATCTATTGAAATACGAAAACATAGACAAACAAATATCAGAAAAAGGAAATAACAAAATGATAAGTCACCTGTGGTATCTTAGTCCTGAACTTGTTGGCTTGGCATTGTTTGATCCGACAGTGCAAAACACCGTAAAGAGTCAAATGGCGACAAAAATCTTAACAAAGCGAAGATGGAAACTTCTCCGGAAATATTCAACCCAAACTTTCGGGCAAATAGCTTTAACCGTTCCACAGATATGGATCGCCGAGAGAGACGAGATTTCCATAGCATTGAGGCCCCAGTAGCACGTGTTAACTTATTCCAATGGTGCTCAATTGGCAATCTTAATCTTAAATCTATCTAAAATCTAATCTAAGTAAACAGTTTAGGCGGCACCCCCGCCTAAAAAAATTCGACATCGATTTCTTCCCTTTGAGTTAAAACCAGCCTAAAGCTACAAATTAAGACAAAGAAAATATTGAATGTACGGAAAATGATTGATATTTTATCAAATTTTATATTTTTTGCATAGTTTAACAATAAAAATAGTATTACAATACCATATACCCTACACCACACTGTCGTAAGAGGTATCAATAACAAAATAATCTGCTAAAAAATCGACGTTAAATGGTAAACAGTCTTAATTTAGGACACTTAGAAGTTTTTTGATGATTTTTTCCAACTTTAATTGTAAATTTTACGACTTTTATGATGATTTACGCCCAAAAACTGTTTGCATATTTTGCATTTTTTTTTTTTGCATATTTTGCATATTTTTTTTTGCATATTTTTTTTTTTTTGCATATTTTGCATATTTTTTGGCATATTTTTTGCATATATTTTGCAATTTTTTTATCGAAAAATTTACCTTTAAAACGCCTAGATCCAAAATTTGAGTCCAATCGGATAAGAAATAAAAAACATGCAAAAATCCGATGTCTAATGATGAGGATTTTGAAATCAAATAGCTACTTAACTAAGATACAGCCCTGTAGGAAATGTCAATAGTGAATCTATACTGACTTACTACTGACATTGTCAACAGTACTACTGACAAACTGTAGACAACTAATGTAATTTCCTATAGACATTTTGTATGAACGTGTCATTCGAAAGTCAGTACTGACAATGGAACTAGTATGTCAATAGTAAGTCAGTAGTTCCTGAGGAACCATGTGTTGACATTGGAGGTAGTGAGTCAGTATAGACATTGGAGGTAGTAAGTCAGTATAGACATTAGAGGTAGTAAGTCAGTATAGACATTGGAGGTAGTGAGTCAGTATAGACAATGGAGGTAGTGAGTCAGTATAGACATTGGAGGAAGTGAGTCAATAGTACCAGATTTTCAATACAACATTTTTTAGCTTATTTGGAACTTTTCATAGATAAAACAGCTATATAGTACGTTTAATAAGAAGATGAAGCTACACATTTGTTTAAATACTATATTTCATTAAAGAATAAAACAAATACATAATATTGAAAATTCTAAAAATGTACAAATCGCGTATTACAGTATTTTTATACCCTCCACCATAGATGGGGGTATATTAAGTTTGTCACTACGTTTGTAACTACTCGAAATAATCATTGTAGACCCCACAAAGTATATATATTCTTGATCAGTGTGCAATTCTACATTGATATAGCCATGTCCGTCCGTCTGTCTGTCTGTCCGTCTGTCCGTCTGTGGAAATCACTCTAGCGTCCGAACGGATTGACGTAGGTTGATGAAATTTTGGGAAAATATGTTATATTTACGTAGGACTTTTGGTATTGAAAGCGGGCTATGTAGGTCCACGCTTTCGTATAGCCCTCATACAAAATGACGCGTGACGCGTCGTCGTTTTAAGGAATTTTTAAGATATTTGGCCCATTTTACCACCGAATTGGTTGTAATTTGGTACTTTGTGTCTCCAGAGGCCAAAAAATATTCCTACCAAAGTTGGGTTATATAGGTCAACGTTTTGGTATAGCCCCCATATAAGGCCCCATATAAAGTACGCGTCATTTTAATATATTTTGAATGTATTAGACCCATTTGACCACAGAATTGGTTGTAGTTTGGTATTTTGTGTTCTCCCGATTTTTGATATTTTGAACGTTTTGGCCTCATTATTACACCGAGATGGCTGAAATTTGGTATTTAGTCTTCGTTGGGGGTATAAAACTTTCCCCCAGAAATTTTTAGGTATAGGTCCACGCCATCATATAGCCCCCATAGAACGGTACCTTCCGAATTTCGGTTCGGCCCGACCGAACTTAACGCTTTTCTTACTTGTTATCTTTTTAAATGGCTAAGCAAAAGATTCCACATAAGTAAAAATTAGTAAATAAAGACAATGTTTTCAAGGCTGCTTAAACATTTTAACATATAAATAATAACAAACGTTTTCGTTTTATTTTCTTGGCCAAGTCGCACCAATGACTTGTCTGCTTAAAATAGTTCTTCTTCTATTGCACTTAACGTTTTATCAGGCGATTCGCTGAATGTTGATATAACATCTAGGAATTGAAAAGAATGAACATGTATAAATAAACATATGTAAATAAAAACAAGTAAGAACAGACTATAGTCGGACGGGGCCGACCATGTGATACCCTATACCACTATCCCTGTGCACTAGCTTTCCGGGCTAGCTGTTATAAGATGTGCATTAGAAATTTTACCAATTTTCACACAAAAGTTTTGATCAATTTAACCCGCTAAATATTATCCGATCATACCGTTGACTTGCACGCTACTTCTTCATCTCAAACCAAAACTACGTTTAAAATTTCGCGCCGATCGGACTATTATTGCGACCTACAGAGCGGCTACAAAATCGAGCAAAACATTTTGTTTTTGGTCCATTTCATCCCTTTAACATTTCACGATCATCGCCAAAAACTAATCAGTTCTATTCTGGTTCAAACCCGACCTCCATACTAAATTTCGTGACAATCGGTCCATAATTGCGGCCTCTAGCTTGATTACAATTTTTAATGGACGGACAGACGGACGGACGGACACACATCGCTAAATCGCTTTATCTCGTCGAGATATGAAGTTTGGTATACCACATGAGGGGTCTACGACGAATATTTCGCGGCGTTACATGAATTTTTGGGAAAACAAACTTATTATACCCTTTTCCACATTGTGGTATAGGGTATAAATATGTCCTTAAATTTGCTTGTCTATTACAGCTGTATAACATTGGAAAATCTCAATTAATTCTTCAACATTGTAATTCATTATTATGTTTAGTTGCATTCAGCATTTCCAGCGAGACGGGACAATATATACACTAGGCTCCACAATCTTCTCTAAAGGTTCCACATAATGTCTAATTGTCGAAATTTCACCACATATGTTGTTAGTCGCCTCAGAATTCGTACTTTGCTATAAATTGTTTATTTTTCACATGTCTTTATATTTTCTTTTTTATATTGAATATGCTTTAAGTTTTCATGATATTTTATAGATTTTTACAAAAACATTTTTTTCACCAACCGCAAAAATTATTTTACGCCAAACAATTAAGAAAATTAAAAAAAGGATGCTTCGTTGGGCTATCATCTGTCAATACACACAATGCTTCTTCTTATTAAGGTAAAGGTAACAATAGTTGACAACCTGGTGACAAAGTGTTGACTTTGTCACCATATTAGTAGACAAAGTGGCGACATGTCAACACATGACCCCACACTTCCTACAGGGAGGTTATAGCCCTTCCACGTGGTGGTGTAAGACACACGAATTGTCTGCTCAATTTAATTTGTTTACATTGTTGTGTAATGCATAAAAATCAGTATTCTGAACTCACACATCGATAAAATTGCATTTTTTTGCTACACCCACGTATATATGAACAAATACATACATATGTGTACATATTTCAGTTGCTCTTATTATTACGTTTTGTCACGGTAATCATTATTAAATTTGTCAAGCCAGCGAAAAATACAACAATATTTGTGTGAGTATATTTGTATATGCTTAAGTTTTTCATATCAAACGAGAGTTGGCTGGTACAAAGAAAAACCAATATGATTATGTGGATATGTTTTCTTTTTGTAATTTCATCAGATTTTTATGTTACCACGCAAATATTAACACAGACACGCACACACACTGACGCAGATGTGTAACATAAATTTTTATAAAAGTACTTCCCATACACCAACAACCAGCATATTACCGCATATCGTATAATCATAATAATAATAATGGCACGTCAATCGTTATTGTTAAGTGAGATGTTGAGCCAAACAAGAAACTGTATTTTTTCTACACTTGTCTTGAATCTATTTTGTGTGCGTGTTGTGTTTAGCTTTATTCATTTGAGCATAATTTGGTCTGATCAAACTTAATAGCATTTTACTTGTTCTTTCCAATTTTGTAAAAAAAAAAATACATACATATTTGGTAAATGCGATACCAAGTTGTCTGCTATTGTTCTTAAGAGTATTTTTTATGACGAAGTCATGGCCTTGTTGTGGCGGTGGTGCTGATGCTGGAAAAATTCAATATTTTTTAAGTATCAGCATGCGTCAGCAAGGAATACAAAATGTTCTTATTTATGTTAAATAGGTAAATGGTTCAAACAGAAAGTCCTGGCTTTAATGTTGCTGTTAGCTGTAAATTGTGTTTTTTGTTGTCGATTTCTTCATATCCCTTTTTACCCAATATGAGACATAAGATGTGAGTGTACTCTGTCTACTCCACATAATTTATTAAAATGTTGATTGAAAACAAATTCAAAAGGAAATTACGAATGAATTTTGTTTTTGCCAGCAAAATTCCACGATAATGCCCAAGAAAAGACAAAGGTTGCTATGGCAATATTCTTTGAAAAAATCATTAAACGTTCGATATTTTTAAATGCAGACAAAACGTTATGTCGGAGAAATGTTTTGTATGCCAAATATGATTAAAGCTGGGTACACATTGTCAGTTTTGAATGACAGCTTTGGGGTTGCTTGCTAGAGTGGCCGTTCATTTTTGTCAATCATCATGCAACCACAAAATATTTTGTGGTTGCTGGACGGTTGGGCAGTTATCGATAATTGCGAAAAATCGACATTCAAAATACAGAAAATCGGGATATACCGTTTTATGGGGCCATGCTTAAATTGCAGTTAAAATTCTCAAACATGGACCTATGTTTAAAATGTTTTGGTGGAAACCTCAAATGTCAAATTACAACTAGTTTGGTTAAAATCGTAGCTAAAATTCTCAAAGTACTGAAAATCCGGAGATACAGTTATAAGGGAGCTATGCCAAAACATGGGCCGATATAGCCCGTCTTCAAACTTGCATACGAAAAAAAAATCACTTGGGTGCAAAAAAATAGCGCTCTAGCTCAATTTTTGTGGGCGCGAAAGTGAATACAACAGATGGACATGGATAGATCGACTCAGAATTTTATCCTGGTCAAGAAAATTTGTATTTTATTAGTTCGCAAATGATTATATTAACGTGTTACAGACGGAAAAATAAACTTAAGAAAGAAACAGTAAGGAAAGATTATAGTTGGGCGGGCCGACTATATGATACACTACACCACCGTGAATATATAAAATATATGTATATATGAGATATATACAGCCTCGCCGACAGGTTTTGATCGGAAATCATCAAAAAAATCGTCAAATCGTCAATAAAATTTGGAAAATCGTCACATTGTCTGAAATGAGCATTTTTCTCTAATATTTATGACAATGACACTGACTACATAAGATATACAAACCACATCAGTAAAGCTAACTTAATATCACTTAAATACTGTCATAATGAAGCTTTCACCAGATGTGAGTTTACCCCCTTGACTATCGAGGTTGAAACAATGCTGCAAGGTAAATACACTGGCAGTTTTGAATGACAGCTTTACTCAAATATCGCCGGATTGACTGTGTGACCGTCAATGTCTTTCGGTCTTGACTGACTAAGTGACCTCTTTAAAAGCGTAGAAAGCTGGACTCCTACATTTTTATTCCAGATATATATCTAACTATAGCCAATCTGGCTGAACATTGCTAAGAACTTTAAAAAAAATCATAGAATCGAGTTTGCAACATTGTTTTCCTTAAATTCTTTCGATAAATTTTGATTAAAATATAGATATACTGTTTCATTTCATTCAATTTTGGCTAACGTGAAAAATCGCCATTTCAGGGTATAAAATCGTCAAATCGTCATTTTCCAGTTTTGGGCCAAAAAATCGTCAAGATGACAATAAATCAAATTCGGCAACACTGCATATATATCAATTTGAACTGATTTCTATATAATAATATAATATAATTGTTCTACAAATATCCCTGAAGGGATAAGGGAGACTTCTCTCATATCAATGAGTGCACCCCGATTCATATTAGCTCAACGATATGGGACCTACTGTTTATCGCCGAGTCCGAACGGCGTGTCTTAAGACACCACTTTGTAGAGAAGTTTTACATGGCTGAAGTACGCAGGAAGTATCGCCAACATTACTGAGGGGTATTTTGCCACCGCTGAAAAATGTTTGATATTGCCTGGCCGGGGAATCGAACCCACGACCTTCAGCGAGCAAGGCGGGCGTGAATACCATTGCACCACGGTGACACCCAATATATAATATGGTATGCTTATTACTAGACAACATTCCGTAACACATTCCAAATTTCATCAAAATCGGACGTATATAGCGTGTTTGGTGCAGAAAATACGTCAAATCGGCAGAAAATATATGGGAGCTATATCCAAATCTGAACCGATTTCGATATAATTTGGCACACTTATTTCTAGACCGAATTCAGTCAAACATTCCTAAGTTCATCAAAATCGGACGTATATAGCGTGTTTGGTGCAGTAAATACGTGAAATCGGCCGAAAATATATGTATATGGGAGCTATATCTAAATCTGAACCGATTTCGATATAATTTGGCACACTAATTTCTAGACCGAATTCAGTCACACATTCCAAATGTCGTCAAAATCAAACATTATAGCGTGTTTAGTGCAGTAAATACGTGAAATCGGCCGAAAATATATATGGGAGCTATATCCAAATCTAAACCGATTTCGATATAATTTGGCCCACTTATTTCTAGACCGAATTCAGTCACACATCCAAATTTCGTCAAAATCGGACGTATATAGCGTGCTTGATGCAGCAAATACGTGAAATCGGCAGAAAATATATATGAAAGCTATATCCAAATCAGAACCTATTTTAACCAAAGTAATAGCGTTCTTACTTAGCAAAAAAAATATATATATAAATAATCGGACAAAAAATGCGAACTGGACAGACGGACGGACGGATGTACATGCATAAATCGACTCAGAAAGTGATTATATGTATATCCCCAAAAAGTATCTATGGGTCTATGGCTAAATCGGAAACTTAACAAGGAAAAACTATATTAATTTTCGGTGGGACCTTATTATATCCTTAACCACGAGTTGTATATGTATACCCTTTGTACCCAAAAGGCAGAGGGTATAAACATAAAAATTCTCGAAATCGGGAGGCACCGTTATATGTAGGCTATTCCCAAGTATGGATCTATGTTCACAATTGCTGGTGGAGAAATTTCCCGGCCACTAGGAACCCTGAATGCCAAATTATGGCTATTCGTTTACAAAATATAGCTTAAAACCCTAAAACACCTGAAATAGGCCGGTACCTGTATATAGAGACAATTGCAAAACGTAGACCTATATTCACAATTTTGGTTGGAGAATTTCGTTTACTCTAAGTGCCAAATAAAGTAAAATTTGGACGGCAAATGCCGATAACACCTCAAAATACCTGAAATCTGCGGGGCTTTACCAAAATGTCCATGATTTCTGATATTCATTACAGGGTTGCGAATGATTATTTCAATGCGTTACAAACGAAAGTGCAGTATATAAAAACTTCATAAAGTGAAATCTATAATTATTAATTACACTGTGCCACAAATTGGAATTCAAGGTCTGTGCGGTGGAAAATTCCTTTTGGAGATGAAAGCCCTTAGTGAGTATATTAAGAACCCAAAAAAATTTGGGTTCTTAACAAAAACCTGGTAAATGTCAAAAAAGACAATGAAAACGTGATAATATCGATTATTTGTCAATGAGAACCGTACCTAAAATTCTCTGAGCAACATGTTTGGGGAATATTTGGATGCTGTAAAATCTCATCTTGTGGTACTTTTACTACGGTTCAAGAAAGAAAGGGCGAAAAGGACATGAAAGGAATTGAGTTAGAATAATGAAATGTTCTACAAAAAGATTCGCCATTCGATTTGACTGAAGACATGTAATCTCAAAATGAAGCTACAATAACGGCAAACAGAGATATAAAGCTATTTTCTCAAGCATCACAGGCGAAAATTCAAAAAATTCATCGCGCGATAACTCAGAAACTTGACCTATGGGGAAAATTTCCTTTTGGGTTCTTAATCTACTCACTAAGGGCTTTCATCTCCAAAAGGAATTTTCCACCGCACAGAAACCTTGTTGCACAGTGTTATTTTTAAAATTCTGTAAAATTCTAATATATATGAATGTTCAGCCGTCCGTCTGTGTTAATCACTCTAGCATACGAACAAATTGAGATAGGACGCTAAATAGGCAGGTCAAGATCGAAGAAGGCTCACGTTTTAGTATGACCACCATATAAGCGAACCGCCCGAGTTTATATATTTGAAATGTTTAAGCTATATTTTTTGACCAAATTATTCGAATTATCCTCGTTATTCGAATTATCCTCTTAATACAACTACCGTTTCAACTGACACCATTGCATATGTGCAATTTTTGTCTGTTTCAAACTATATTGAGCGAAAAATATTCACTTAACTGAGAAGGAGTGAAAATTTTAGTCGCAACAAAATGTAGTTCAGCGTTACGTGCAACATTTATTTCGAATTGTTTTTATCAAATTTAGAAATATTTACTATTCACCATAAAACAAACTTTGTAACGTGTCCTCGTCAAGCTTAGCTGTAAAAATGTTATTACCTATGACCCTTAAAACTGTTACAAAAGTTGTTGTCGTTCACTATTACAAATTTGCACTACAATTTCTAGGTGGAAAACTGGCATTTGTTTATGGCAAAAAATCTTGTCCTCCTTACAAAGTATTTAAAATGCAAAAGATAATCTTTAATCCACTGAGAAAACAAATTCACAAACAATGTTGAAAATTTATTTCAAATTAAAACGCACGTAAAAGTTTTGTGAATTCCTTATCTAACTTTATGGTATCGAGTCAATTGGTATCATTTCAATAAGCTGTGTTGTTGCCCAAACATAAACAGTTAACACACGCACACACACATTAACAACGAAAAAGAATAGACCGTTATACAAATTAGCACTGTCACAAAACAAAACATAGTCCGGTCAAAATAGACATGCGTATAAGGGGGAAATAGCAAAAATTCCCACAAAGCTGAATTTTGGTGGAGAGCTAGGGTTGGCCAATAGAAGCAACGTCCTAAAAGTCCCCATCGATCCCATGTGTGCAAAACATGTTATTCGGGGTCAAAGGTCATTTTTGGAGGCATTATTCAGTTTTTTTAATTTTTCTCAAAAACGGTAATACTAAGCAAAAGCACGCTAAAGTAAAAGTTGTAGATTCAATAATTGTCTACAAGAGTGGTCTTTATGATTCTTAAAAAAGACTTACCATTTTCGAGATATCTCAATCTAAAGGTCAAATAAAAAATTAGCCGCGTAAGTACATTATGAGGCGAACCGGTTAAAGTAACGACACTATGTGTTAAATACTTCCGTAAGCTTTCAAACGATATCCACTTTGCAGTAATCGGTTCAGTAGAACCGGGTCTAACCCGGTTTTAAATTTGGCCTTTCGGGTCTAATAACCGGCGAACCGGATCCGCAACCGTTGAAAATTATACATTTCCGTAATCAGCGCAACAAACCCAACCTTCTGACAAAACTTGAAAAAAATCGGAGAGTTTTCGTTGGGGTCGTTCCCGTTGGGCTTTCGATTATACATGTTGGTTAAATGGGCTATTTTTGCATAAAATGACTCTAACATTGAATAACTCTACTAAACACGCTCCGAATTTGTTAGAATTTTTTTTAGAAGATAGCTATAATTTCGCTCTTCAAGAAAATATATATTTTTGGGGGGACAGACCCGGTTACTTCGCTTATTTTAGCCGGTTCGTATGAAGATGTCCATATTTCCCTTATAAGTGCATAAAAATCATGTGTTTTTTAGAACAGCTATATCTCAAGAATGGTTCCTTCTAAGAAAAAAAATTATAAGGGTCAAACTTGTAGATAACTTTTCTGTCTACAATATTTACTTCAGTCACTTTTTGATTAGATCAACGTTTTCAAAAAATAAATCCGAAAACCTAAAAACCCTTAAATTTTGACCTTTGACCCCGAATAATTTTTTTTGCACACATGGGATCGACGGGGACTTTTAGGACGTTGCTTCTAATGGCAAACCCTAGCTCTCCACCAAAATTCAGCTTTGTGGGAATTTTTGCTATTTCAATGTCTATTTTGACCGGACTAACACCCAACATCTGCAGTTGGAACAGTCAGCAAACACGCCATTTTCAACAATGCTTCGGAGAATAAAAATGAACAACACCCAGAACAAGCGAAAAGAAAAAATAATGGATGTCAAACAAGTGCCAGAAAAAGTCAAAAGACAAACACCCATGTTATAAAATACAAGAGAACAATAACGACAACTACAAATAAATGTTTGTATGAATTGTTTATCATTTGCCATATTGATGCGGAATGGCGAAGAGTATAAACACGCTCCAAATTTTAGCAACTGAATATCAATTCATTGTGGTGTGTGCTTATGTGGCAGCGTAACATTACAATCGTCCCCGCTAACACCACCAACACAAAAAGGATTGCGATATTGTCTCACGGCTATAGGTATATATGTATATTATGTGAAAAAGTTTCTTACTTACTTACTTACTTAGTTGGCCCATTACAGAACATTTGTTCCATAGACCGAACTAAGAAAAGATCTCCATTCCTCTCTGTTTTTCGCTTGACTTTTTGGAATACCGCGCCTTTCCATTTCTTCATCCACTTGGGTGCTCCATCGAAGCTTAGGCCTGCCGATTCTGCGTGCACCGCCATGTGGCATGTATTCATACGCCTTTTTAGCGGGTTCATCATCGCTCATTCTCATGATATGGCCTAGCCAACGCAATCGTTGCATCTCGATACGTTTAACTATATGCATGTCTTTGTATAGCTTATATAGCTCGTGGTTCATACGACGTCGATATTCACCGTCAACGCAAATCGGCCCGTAGATCTTTCGAAGAATTTTCCCCTCAAACACACCAAGCACTGCCTTATCTGCTTGCGCAAGTACCCATGCTTCGGAGCCATACATTAGCACGGGTAGTATCAGCGTTTTGTATAGTGTTATTTTTGTTTGACGAGATGTGGCTTTGTTTTTAAATTGCTTACTTAATCCATAGTAGCATCTGTTGGCCAATACAATTCTTCTTCTTATTTCACAACTGATGTTGTTTGTTGTGTTTATGGCAGTGCCGAGGTAGACGAAGTCTTTAACTACCTCAAAATTGTAGGTACCAACTTCTACGGTTGGTCCGAGCTCTATGGACGCTTTGCGCGTCGACACCATCAATTTGGTCTTTTCGCCGTTTACCGCCAGACCCACTTTCACAGATTCTGCTTCGACCTTCCTAAAGGTATCAGTTACTTCCTTTACTGATCGTCCCATGATGTCTATGTCATCAGCATAGGCAAGTAACATGTGGCTATTGGTGTAAATTGTGCCATTTCTTTTGACATTTGCATCTCGTATTACCTTTTCCAGCAAAATGTTGAATAGGTCACACGAAAGGCTGTCTCCTTGTCTGAAACCTCTTTTGATACAAAATTCTTCGGAGAGGTTCTTTCCAATTTTAACTGAGGACCTAGTATCAGTTAGAGTCATCTTACAAAGCCGGATGAGCTTTGCGGGAATACCAAATTCAGACATTGCATGGAATACCTTTGATCGGAGGGGACTGTCGAATGCTGCTTTATAATCGACAAAAAGATGAAATGTGTCGATCTGCATCTCTTGGGTCTTCTCTAGGATTTGCCGCAGGGTAAATATCTGGTCAATGGTGGACTTGCCAGGTCTAAAGCCACATTGGTATGGTCCAATTATCTCGTTGACCATAGGCTTTATTCGTTCGCACAGTATCCCTGACACTATCTTATAGGCAATAGGGAGTAGACTTATGCCCCTATAGTTGGAGCATACAGTCTTATCTCCTTTTTTGTGGACGGGACATAGGATGCTCAGGTTCCAATCGTCGGGTACGCGTTCTTCCTGCCAGATGGTGCTAACTAGCTGATGCATACACCTTATCAGCGCGTCGCCTCCGGTTTTAAACAGCTCGGCTGGTAAGCCATCGGCTCCTGCTGCTTTATTATTCTTCAGCCGGTTGATTGCTGTTTTTACCTCATCTTGGCCGGGTGGTATACATTCTATACCATTTTCTGGGATTGGATCTGCGGTTTCATCGTCTTCGCCACTATTGGATACCAGCAGATTGGAGAAATGTTCCTTCCATATCCTGAGCACGCTATCTGTATCTGTTACCAGATAACCTTGCTGGTCTCTACAGGAGGATGTGCCTGTACCAAAGCCATCTGTTTGATGTTTCACTCTTTGGTAGAATTTTCGGACTTCATTCTGGCTCCTGTACATCTCGATTTTTTCACACTCCCGCTTTTCCATTTCTCTCTTTTTCTTGCGGAAAAGACGTTTTTCTTCTCTCCTTTTCTCCCGATATCTCTCTCGTGCGCTACGCGTTGCTACTGATTGTAAAGTAGCTCTATATGCCGCATTTTTATCTTCGGTAGCAGCACGACACTCCTGGTCATACCATGAATTCCTTTGTGGAGGTCTCTGGAATCCAAGTATGGATTTTGCGGCTGTTTGCATGGAGTTGTCAATATTTTGCCATTGTGTTGTTATGTTATCGGGACAAGGAGTGCTCGCGTTAAGCAATTGGGCTAGTTGAGTGGAATATGCTGTGGCTATCTGTTGTGTTTGCAGCCTATCGATGTCCAACTTCCGCGTTGTGTCTGTTCGTGCTTTATTTGCAACGTTTAGACGGGTACGTACCTTTGCTGCAACAAGATAGTGGTCCGAATCAATGTTTGCGCCTCGGAACGATCGTACATCCAACACGCTGGATGAATGTCTTCCATCTATCACAACATGATCAATTTGATTACTTGTTCTTTGATCTGGGGACAGCCAGGTGCCCTTATGAATATCGAGATGATTAAATCTGGTACTGCTAACTACCATGTTTTTTGCAGCTGCAAAGTCTATCAGCCTCATACCATTGTCAGATGTTTCACTGTGGAGACTGAATTTCCCGACTGTTGGGCCAAAGATATTCTCCTTTCCAATTTTGGCATTAAAATCGCCTAGAATGATTTTAATGTCATGGGCAGGGCAACGGTCATATGTTTCTTCTAAGCGCTCGTAAAATATATCTTTGGTCTGTTCGTCCTTTTCTTCAGTGGGAGCATGAGCGCAAATAAAGCTGATGTTGAAGAATTTAGCTTTTATTCGAATTGCAGCAAGTCTTTCATTCACTGGGGTGAAGCTGGATACCAGATGTTTTAGTCTCCGACTAACTACGAATCCACAACCAAACTTATGCTTTACGTCATGGCAGCTATAATACAGTGCGTCACCTTTAGTTGTTGTTGTGACGCCTTTCCCAATCCATCGTATTTCCTGTATGGCAGTAATATCGGCCTTGTACTTTTCAAGTACGTCTGCCAATGCGAAGACTGCACCTTCTCTATAAAGAGTGCGAACATTCCAGGTGCAGATTCGCAGATCATGGTCCTTAAAACGTTTGCGGGGTTCGTCAACTTTAGAGGGGTTTGTTTTTCTTTTCTTTCGTTTTTTCATAGTAGGCTGTTTTTTTCTAGGGGAGGGTTACTAACCCGACGCCCAAACCCAATTTTTTAACGTTCTTATGGGTGAACGCGCGGCACATGTTAGCTCACTACCTTTAACGGGTGTTAAAGGCAGTTCCCCAGGTGACACCACGGGGAGGTCAGTGTCCACTTGAGATGAAAGAGGGACCAAGATAAATCCTGGGCTTTGCCATGTTAAAACCGGTCAGGACCGTTCCTTGGTATCTTCCATCCCCTACGTCACCCGAAAAAGTTTCTTATTTGTGTGCTTTTCATACACATACCATTTTCGTCTCTTCATTTTACGAGTAACCAGCTGAAACCGCTGTGCTTCGTAACCTTAACTAAGTTTTCGTCCCTATTAGAATCACTCACTTCAATCCTGAGAAGTTTTTTCATTTGCTTATTAGCTCATAAAGAGCACGATATGGAATGTTTACTGATTAGGCGTACATACAGTTTGCAAAGTTCATATTCGTACACCCCTTACAAATGAATAAAATCGTTATTAATTCCATATTTTTTATGCAAATATGAAACTATTGATGGGAATTACTACCACGAAGAAGGTTTTTAAAAATATCAAAACTAATTTTTAATTTCCCGAGGGTGTTTGTCAGTTCTCCTACCGGGCGCGTCCCCACCGGCGGATAGGGGGAGGCGGATGACCGTACTAATTTGTTCTAGATCTAGGGAATTCATTTGTGATTAAACCTGATCCGGAACGGATTAGTACGATCACCTGCCTCAGGGAAATTTATTTTCCCCGCGGACAAAACACTGACTATGGGGGTGTTCCCCTAAAACAAAAAACACAATATGAAGAAAGTTGGACAAAGTGAAAAAGTTACGGTGCAGGGCCTAATAAACCCAGTACCGGCGGGTGATGTTGATCTGCCCACGAGTCACACCCCGTCGTCATCATGCGATCGTGAGCAAATCTCTCCCACAGGTGTGGCTGCCTTGGCACCTGTGGTCGAAGGTAATGCGACAAGCACACAACCTAAGGGCAGATACAGGGAGGAAGAGACTGAGAAGCTAAGGGGAAGTTCATGCTCGACCCAGCCTTCAGATACAGGTAGCGACTCAGACTCCAAATCCGATAGCGAAAGCAAAAATAATATAACCGTCATGGAAATCCCAGAAAAGGAGGAGGTCCACAAGATGGTAGACGAAGTGAGCGACAGCATTGCAAAGCTCACAACACACAAGAAGCAGCTGTCTGGCGCTCAACGACGAAAGTTCAGGAAGCAACGGGCAAGCAAAAAGGCTATATCGCAGGATGCTCCCACAGGGATCATGAACACTCCCTCCACTTCTTTGAAAGCGGCGAAGAGGATCAGATCCCCCGAAGAGCAGAACACTGTAAAGCCGACGAAGAAGAAAAACAGCTCCACATCCCCAAACGTTCCGAGAGCACCGCGTCAAGTACCACGCAAAGGAGACAGTTCCGAGAATCCTTTGGCAGAGGGCGAAAAAAACAGCTCGAACGTGAAGAGGGTGTGCCCAGCCGCGGAATCGACTGCAGTGCCTGGGGATTCTGTGAAGAAATCCCGGACCCGGCAGAAGAGGAAGAGGGCTGCGGAGACTGGTAGAGAGCCGCCATCTTACGCCAAGGTAGCCAAGAAACGCTATAGGGACGAACTCTGCTATGCAGTGATCGATACCAATAGAGGTTCCGGAAAGCTACCCAAAGACCATCTTCCAGCAATTGAGGAAATGGTCAACAATAAGATATTGGATCACATAATGATTGGAGGTATTTCAGCCTTGTAAAACTTCTCTACAAGTGGTGTCTTAGGACACGCCGTTCGGACTCGGCGATAAGCAGGAGGTCCCATATCATTAAGCTAATATGAATCGCGGGGTGCACTCATTAATATGAAAGAAGTCTCCTTTGTGCCTTCTAGGATGTTTGTGAAACATTACTATACCCTATACCACAATGTGGAAAAGGGTATCATAAGTTTGTTTTGGTAAAAATTCATGTAACACCGCGAAATATTCGTCGGAGACCCCCAATGTGGTATACCATTCTTCATATCTCGACGAGATAAAGCGATTTTGAGATGTGTGTCCGTCCGTCTGTCCATTATGAATTGTAAACACGCTCCAGGCCGCAATTATGGACCGATCGTCACGAAATTTTGTATGAAGGTCGGGTTCAGATAAGAATAGATCCCTTTTCTTATTGGTGATGATCGTGAAATATTTAGCGGGTGAAATGGACCAAAAACATAATATTTATCCAATTTTCTAGCGGCTCTGTAGGTCTCAATAATAGTGGACCAAAAACAAAATTTTAACCAATTTTGTTGCAGCTGTGTAGGTCAAAATAATAACCCGCAAAATTTTAAACAAAGTTTGATTTTATGATGAAGAAGAAGTGTACAAACCAACGTGAAGATCAGGTAATACTTAGCGGGTTAAATGGACTGAAACTTTTGTGTGAAATTGGTAAAAATTTCAATAACGTAGCGGTTAAACAGCGTAAGTAGTAGTACTACATAAGTGGGTTTCATTACATTTTAGTTTGTGTGAACTAAATTTTCCTTTCCTGCTACAAAAATGTCTTTGTCATGCTAGATAACTTTTGGGTTTTGGTCATAAGTATTATACATTACATCTCTGATATTTGTTAATTAAATTTTCACAATAATTGAAAAGAAGTTCCGTGGAGAGCGATTGTCCAGGGATAGTGGTATAGGGTATCCCATGGTCGGCTCCGTCCGACTATAGACTTTTCTTACTTGTTATTATTACTATATTGCAGGTTCTGAAACACAACAATATTTAGGTAATGGGAAGACCAAAAAATGACATGTTATATACTTAAATGGACGTGTTGGCTTTACTTCCATAAAAATTTAATATACGGTGTTGTAAAAATTGTTTTAAATTCTGTAGTGCATTCAAAATTCCACTCGTTCGCATTTGACACGCTTTTACTTTATGCAAATACGAGTACCAACATAAATATTTGTATCTACTCTTGTAATAATATCGATGACAGTTTGTAATAAAACTTGGAAAAAAGACAGAATGAAAAAATTCTCTGTATATTTTTGTTTTATTGTGGCAGTGTGTACTTGTATGTATTGTCTGCGACAATGGTTAGAGATATGTACATATTTCTATGACAGTAAGAGTGAAATGAATTTCAATTTGTGTATCACCTGAAGCGTACATTTTCACTGATTAATAATAAATAACTGAAATGAAAGAACAACAGAAAAAAGATAATATTGAAATCCTTGAAGTTGTATTGTACACACTATGTACATTTGTGTGAAGTAGAATGTTTTGGTTCAATATAATGACGATTTGGAAAAAATGAAACATTGAAGAAACTTTATATTGAAAATAATAGTATCTTTTCTTACTGAAGCAAATTTCGGGGGATATTAGATTTGAATAAAGTAAACAAAAAACTAAACGGTCGGCCTGGCCGAAAATTATGTGTAATGATTTATCAAAAATAGCGTCAAAGTTTTTAATTCTTTTTAGGTATTTTTATTATAAACCATATCTTTCACATGAGAATCAGAATCCTCTAATAAACGTGGTAAAAATTAAAACCTCAGAACTGCAAATTTTGTATTTTTTAGACTACACTTAAAAGTAAGGTACTTGATGAAGTGGACCGATGTACCACACCCAATCAATCATAACTGCCAAAACCAATTTGGGGAGTTATGTTCGCCTTGGTTTGCGGACATAAGTCCCAAAATTTTTGGGTGCTATGTCCGACCCTCCCTCCTTAAAAAAATATTTTTGCAACCTAAGAAAATTCAAATTTTTTGTTAAAATATGCAAATACTATAAAAATCGCTCGATTGAAAAACGTTCTTCTTACTTACAAATTAAGAAAAAAATTATATTTACATGTCAACATTAAACAAATTAAATTAAATATTAATTTAGTTAATTTGTATACGAAATGTCTCCATCGAATATCATATTCTGGTAAAACTTTTCCTCCTCAACTTCTAGACTTATTCTTAGAAAAAGTGGAATATGCTAACTGAAGAATCCGAATCCGAAATACCATTTTACAGTTCATTCCATTTTGGCGGTGCCTGAAAGACCTTCAAAGTACATTCATATTGAGTGTATATCAAATTATGAACCTATATTGATCATTTTCCAAATAGGCAAATATTTAATGGAGTTCCAAACGAAATCACAAATTTAATATATCTCAAATTTTATGGTGGAAGGAATAAAAATTAAGAAAAAAACTGCAACTTACAGTGTTGTGATGATTACACCGTACAGAAGAAGAATCACACCAGATGTGGAGGTGGAGGATTAGCTTTTATATTGCACCAGTCTGTTCAATACAGACCTTTCTCCCGTATATGGAATGTATAGGTGCAATCAGGCGTGGAACTGCCGAGGTACTTACTTAGCTGGCCTTTTACAGAACGTTTGTTCCATAAGCCGAACTAAGAAAAAATCTCCAATCCTCTCTGTTTGCTGCTGTATTTTCCCAATCTGGGATATGTAGCTTTGTGATATCTCGTTTCACTTGTTCGCTCCAACGAAGCTTTGGCCTTCCAGATCTGCGAGAACCTCCATGCGGCCCGTATTTATACGCCTTTTTAGCGGGTTCATCATCACTCATTCTTATAACATGGCCTAGCCATCGCAATCGTTGTATCTCGATTCGTTCAACTATATTGATGTCATTGTATAGTTGATACAGCTCGATGTTCATACGACGCCGATATTCGCCGTCAACACAGATTGGCCCGTAGATCTTTCGAAGAATTTTTCTCTCAAACACACAAAGCACTGCCTTATCTGCTTGAGCAAGTACCCATGCTTCGGAACCATACATTAGCACGGGTAGTATCAGTGTTTTGTACAGTGTTATTTTTGTTTGACGAGAGGTGGCTTTATTCCTAAACTGCTTACTCAGCCCAAAGTAGCATCTGTTAGCCAACACTATTCTTCTTCGTATTTCACAACTGATGTTATTTGTTGTGTTTATGGCGGTGCCGAGGTAGACGAAGTCCTTTACTACCTCAAAATTATAGGTACCAACATTCACAGATGGTGCTGTGTTTATGGACATATTACGCGTCGATACCATCAACTTGGTTTTTACGCCGTTTACTGCCAGACCAACTTTAGCAGATTCTCTTTCGACTTTTGCAAAGGTGTCAGTTACTTCCTTTACCGATCGACCCATGATGTCAATGTCGTCGGCATAAGCCAGTAACATGTGGCTGTTCGTGTATATCGTTCCATTTCTTTTGACCTTCGCGTCTCGTATGACCTTTTCCAGCAGGATGTTGAATAGATCACACGACAGGCCGTCTCCTTGTCTGAAACCTCTTTTGGTAGTAAACTCTTCGGAGAGGTTCTTTCCAATTTTAACTGAGGATCTCTTCTCAGTTAATGTCATTCTACAAAGTCGAATGAGCTTTGCAGGAATACCAAAATCAGACATGGCTTGGAACACCTTTGAACGTATAGGGCTGTCGAATGCTGCTTTATAATCGACGAAAAGATGGACGGTGTTGATCTGCATTTCTTGGGTCTTTTCCAGGATTTGTCTCAAGGTAAATATCTGGTCAATGGTGGATTTGCCAGGTCTAAAGCCGCACTGATAGGGTCCAATAATTTCATTGATCACACAATATGCCAGATACTATCTTATATGCAATAGGGAGCAGACTTATGCCCCTATAATTGGAGCACACAGTCTTATCACCCTTCTTGTGGACTGGACATAGGATGCTCACGTTCCAATCGTCGGGTACGCGTTCTTCCTGCCAGATGGTGCTAACTAGCTGATGCATACACCTTATCAGCGTGTCGCCTCCGGTTTTGAACAGCTCGGCTGGTAGGCCATCTGCTCCTGCCGCCTTATTATTCTTCAGCCGGTTTATTGCTGTCCTTACCTCATCTTGGCTGGGCGGTATACATTCAATACCATCATCTGGGATTGGATCTGTGGTATCTTCGCCGTCTTCACTGCTATCGGATACCAACAGTTTGGAAAAATGTTCTTTCCATATCCTGAGCACACTATCTGTATCAGTTACCAAATTACCTTGTTGATCTCTACAGGAGGATATTCCTGTACCAAAGCCATCAGTTTGATGCTTCACTCTTTGGTAGAATTTTCTGACTTCGTTCTGTCTCCTGTACATCTCCATTTGTTCACACTCCCTCTTTTCCATTTCTCTCTTTTTCCTGCGGAAAAGACGTTTCTCCTCTCTCCTTTTCTCCCGATACCTCTCTCGTGCGCTACGCGTTGCTACTGATTGTAAAATAGCCCTATATGCCGCATTTTTTTCTTCGGTAGCAGCACGGCACTCCTGGTCATACCACGGATTCTTTGGTGGAGGTCTCTTGCATTCAAGTACTGATTTTGCGGCTGTTTGCATGGAGTGGGCAATATTTTGCCATTGTGCTGATATGTTATCGGGACGAGAAGCGCTATCATTAAGCAATTGGGTCAGTTGAGTGGAATATGCTGTGGCTATCTGTTGTGTTTGCAGCTTGGCGATGTCCAACTTTCGTGTTGTGTCTGTCCGTGCTTTATTTGCAACGTTTAGACGGGTACGTACCTTTGCTGCAACGAGGTAATGGTCCGAATCTATGTTTGCTCCTCGGAACGATCGTACATCCAACACGCTCGATGAATGTCTTCCATCTACCACAACGTGATCAATTTGATTTATTGTTCTTTGGTCTGGAGACAGCCAAGTGCCCTTATGAATATCGAGATGCTTAAATCTGGTACTGCTAACTACCATGTTTTTTGCCGCTGCGAAGTCTATCAGCCTCATTCCATTGTCTGATGTTTCACTATGTAGACTGAATTTCCCAACTGTTTGTCCAAAGATATTCTCCTTTCCAATTTTGGCATTAAAATCGCCTAGAACAATTTTCATGTCATGGGCAGGACAACGGTCATATGTTTCTTCCAAGCTCTCGTAGAATATATCTTTGGTCTGTTCGTCCTTGTCTTCGGTTGGGGCATGAGCGCAGATAAAGCTGATGTTGAAGAATTTTGCTTTAAATCGAATTGTAGCAAGTCTTTCATTCACTGGGGTGAAGCTGGAGACCAGATGTTTTAACCTCCGACCAACTACAAAACCGCAACCAAACTCATGCTTTGTGTCATGGCAGCTATAATACAGTGCGTCACCTTTAGGTGTTGTTGTGACATCTTTCCCAGTCCATCGTATTTCCTGTATGGCAGTAATATCGGCTTTGTACTTTCCAAGTACGTCTGCCAATGCGAAGACTGCACCTTCTCTATAAAGAGTGCGAACATTCCAGGTGCAGATTCGCAGATCATGGTCCTTAAAACGTTTGCGGGTTCGGCAACTTTAGAGGGGTTTGTTTTTCTTTTCTTTCGTGCTTTCATAGTAGGCTGTTTTTTTCTAGGGGAGGGTTACTAACCCGACGCCCAAACCCAAGTTTTTTAACGTTCTTATGGGTGAACGCGCGGCACATGTTAGCTCACTACCTTTAACGGGTGTTGAAGGCAGTTCCCCAGGTGACACCACGGGGAGGTCAGTGTCCACTTGAGATGAAAGAGGGACCAAGATAAATCCTGGGCTTTGCCATGTTAAAACCGGTCAGGACCGTTCCTTGGTATCTTCCATCCCCTACGTCACTGCCGAGGTAGAGTTGCTAAACGTATACATCTCGATTTTCGAAGACCATAACAGTTTGGTCTTGGGGGACTTTAATGTCCATCATTAGTTATGGCGATTGGGCCTCTGAAACGAATAGAAGTGTATAGTGCTGGCTGCGAAGAGTGAAAGCTCTACGTTTTGCACTGTCAATGATTTAAATTGATCGGGAAATATTTAAATGGCGAACGTGAATGGATGAATAGTCGTAACTCCACAACAGAAGACATTTTAAAATTGATTGAATTGTTGAAAACACAAAATGGTCTATACAGTACGATGCGATTACGTAAAATGTGGCACACAAATGTTCCGTCTATTCAGGGTACTTGGTCGCCGTTCATGATACGTGGCCCTGATATGTGTTTAGTTAGCCTTCCATCTGCAGAGTTTTCACGGCCATTAGATGTCGAAAAATAAACTACCGAGAAACTATTAGAAATATACCAAGAGCAGAAATAAAATTAGAAAATTAGAAAAAATAAGTGAATTATGGGAAATGGAACACTAAATTATCATGCGTTGGGCTCTAACGAAATGCCGAAACAGCTGGATATGTCGAGTAGCAACGTTAAATCGTACAAACCCATTTCGCTTGTATCGCCCGTAACTACTAAGACTCTTGAGTCTTTATTCCTCCCCAGCATCAGAAATAGCTTATCCAATTGCCGATAATCAGCATGGGTTTCACAGGGTGCACAGAGTGAAACAGGGAGTTCCCCAAGGTGGCACAATATGTCCGGATCTGTTTATCCTTTGCCTCTCCTGTATTCCTCCCCTTTAGGCGGTATTGAGATCGTAACATATGAGGATGATTAAACGATCATGACGTTAGGTACCTTTCTTATGTTAATTTGTGAAAGGCTGAACTCCTATATGACTGATCTTACCTCCAATTTTCCACTCGAGGAATATGCAAATATTTGCCACTAAATCTAAGGCCACTCTGTTCACCACATGGACGGCAGAAATGAGAACTGAGTTGAATGTTGGGTTGCAGATAAAGAAACTTTGTTGACCACATATAACGCGAAAGTCGATCCGTGGTGAGCTATGCGGCGCCAGTAAGTTCCGCGAATATAAGTGTAATGCGATAGAAAAATATCCAAACCTCTCAGGATGCTGCCCCAAGAACTAAAACAGGTTACCTCCTCATGTCTTCAGTGGACCATCAGCATGAAGAGACAAAGATTCTTCCAGTACAGCAGCATAATGTCATGCTACCGTTGCAGTAATTGCTCGGGTGTTACCGTGAGAGCCATCGTAATCACTTTATGATGTATAGGACCCCCACCCAGGCATGTCAGGAGGGATCTTCATGATCTAGAAAGAGAGAGGGAGAACCCTTAGATCAACAAGCAGGTTTAAATAGCATTCACACGCATGCAGTCGCAGATGCCATAACGAACTATCGTGTGATTGCGGTCCTCGGAGAACATTCCCCATCTATCGCAGCTGAGAAGTGTCAGCTACCACGACAAACCAGAATATCAGATACTGTTAAAACAACAATAACTAAATTACAAACAATTCGGTGGTGGGACTAATACTTTCAAATTTCCTTAAAACATCGGCGCTTCACGTGTCGGTTTGTATGGAGGCTATACCAAAACGTGGGCCATTTTCCATACCAAAATTTCTTCGGACATACGATAGATTTCACGAAAATTGTATCCACCAAAGAACCAAATTACAACTAATTAGGTAAGATATTGCATGTAGAACCTTTAAAATACCTCAAATCGGGCGTAACCGATATATGGAGTGAGATAGAGTAAGATTTAAATTCTATGTAAATATGGTATGGTATTTTTGACAATTGTGAACAACGCAAAATGTCATAATCTTAACGTATCTACCTTCCAAATAAATGTAGCCATGCGTTTTTATACCCTCCACCATAGTATGGAGGGTATATTAAGTTTGATTTTCCGTTTGTAACGCATTGAAATACTCATTTGCGACCCTATAAAGTATATATATTCTTGATCAGGGTAAAATTCTAAGTCGATCTGAGCACGTCCGTCCGTCTTTGGTAATCACTCTAGCATCCACAAAAATGGAGATACAACGCTGAAAATTTGGGAAAATGCGTCTTTTGTTTGCAGGCAGGTCAAGTTCGATGATGGGCTATATCGGTCCACGTTTTGGTATAGCCCCCATATAACGGTACCCCCCGATTTGCGGTATTTTGACGTTTGTAACTACATTTTCAGACCGATTTAGCTATAATTTGATATTTAGGGTTCTTAAGTGTCAATAAACTTTTACAACGAAAGTTGTGGACATAGGTCCACGTTTTGGTATAGCCCCCATATAAGGGTACCCCCGATTTACGGTATTTTGACGTTTTTAGCTACATTTTCAGACCGATTTGGCTATAATTTGACATTTAAGGTTCTTAGGTATCAATAAACTTATATAACAAAAGTTGTGGACATAGGTCCACGTATTGGTATAGCCCCCATATAACGGTACACCCCGATTTACGGTATTTTGCCGTTTTAGCTACATTTTCAGACCGATTTAGCTATAATTTGACATTTAGGGTTCTTAAGTGTCAATAAACTTATATAACAAAAGTTGTGGACATAGGTCCACGTTTTGGTATAGCCCCCATATAACGGTACCCCCCGATTTACGGTATTTTGACGTTTTTAGCTACATTTTCAGACCGTTTTAGCTATAATTTGACATTTGAAGTTCTTAGTGGTCACCACACCTCTCCACCAAAATTATCTGAAATTTTGGGAAAATGCGTCTTTTGTTTGCAGGCAGGTCAAGTTCGATGATGGGCTATATCGGTCCACGTTTTGGTATAGCCCCCATATAACGGTAACCCCGATTTACGGTGTTTTGACGTTTTTATAATTTAACATTTAGGGTTCTTAGCAGTAATTTTACATTTGAAGTTCTTAGTGGTCACAGCACCTCTCCATAAAAAATTGTCAACATAGGTCCATGTTCGGATATAGCTCCCATATAACGGTACCTCCCAATTTTCAGTAATTGGCAATTTTAGCTACAATTTTTAACCGAACTAACTGTAATTTGACATTTGAAGGTTGTAGTGGTCACCACACATCTGCATCAACAATTTTCAACATAGCCCCAATATAACGATACTTCCCGATTTTCGGTACTTTGAAGATTTTTCTTAAAACAAACCTCCCGATTTTCCGTACCTTAGCTTTATTTTTTGGACGAACTTTTTGTAATTTGAAATTTAAAAGCCAAAAAAAAAAATTCATTTAAGTTCATATTTTCGTATAGCCCACATATCTCCGAACTAGCTGTTAATGACATTTGAAGTTATGTACCGATTTTCGGTATTTTGAGGATTCTAGCTACTGTCAACAAAGGTCGATGTTTTATTATAACCCCTATATAACGGTACCTCCCAATTTCTAGCCCACCAAAAGTTGGCAACATACATAGTTACATATAGGCACCATAAAAAGGGCCTCCCGAATGGGGCATTTTATGTACATTATCTGACATTTTAACGTACCCACTTAAAGTTGGGGACAGGAATGAAAACTAATTATTCCATTTTAGTTCAGAATATTTTATGGTGGAGGGTATGAAAAGTTCGGCCCGGCCGAACTTAACGCTTTTTTACTTGTTTTGTGTTATCATATTTTCATATATATTCTGCTCTGTACAAAAATTTTGCCACCCGACTGAAACTGACAAACGGACACCCAATTTTCTGCATATTAAACGCTTGTCAATTTCCCTTTCATTATCAATGCACATATACCAACGTCCCGCATATTTTTTCACAGTAACATGTAAAAATCATCTCATGTGTATAGCCGCATTTTCAAGTTGGAATTTGCCACTGCGTTAACTCATTAACATTCTGAACACATTCCCGTTAGTCGAAATGTCGATATCGATGTCATGACAATAACGTTGGTTACCAAACCCTAGCGATTAGATAGTCATTGCCATTCCATGGCATAATATTGAAATCTCTTGTCTGATAGTCACTTTTATTACAGCTTTTGCTCTAAAAGAAACAGTAGCTGGTACGATGGAAGTACGACGATTGGATCGTTGGTTGATAGTCGAAGGTTGAATAAATAAGCAGCATGCTAAAATATCCACTAAAGTCCTTTACATACCGTAACCAAAGTCGGTACACAGATGATTACAGCATAAGGTCGATGAAATTGGAAGTTATGCAAAATTTGTGGTTCGATTTCAGACTGCTACCCCAAAAAGGTTGTGACGGTCTGAACTTTAAAGTGCTTGAAGGAAATGAGCAATGATATACCTATCTATTTATGGTCCGTGATCGCCATAGAGATGCCAAGTAAAAGTAGAATTAGTAATAATATAGCCATAAGGCCTTGGCACTATAGGAGTATTTTGTGAAGTAAAAAAAACAAATTTTCGTGAAAATTAAATAAATTAAAATAAATAAAATAAGAAAATAACATTGTAATAAAAACAGAAACAGAACTGTGCGAAATTACTCCCTTACCAAAAAAGCTAATCGCAAGATGATTCCTATTACACTAAGGTCTTTAATTGTTTTTTCCTAACCCTGGAACCGATCACTGAATTTTATATAGTTTTCCATAGAGAATATTAATTCACTTTGAGGTACACATTAACGACGCATAACTCGGATAGCTTAAGCGACCTGAAAAATACCGGGAAACCCGGGTTTTCGGGATCGCCATCCCTAATTAGTAGTAATATAATGCCTTAGCCCCATATATATTTATTTCCATAAATTTGGTTCGATCAGGTGATTGATATAGCGTTATGGCTATGTCATGACTATGTCTACCTTAATACCGAGCAAGACGTCAGTTGCTTTAAAATGTTTCGGATACACCAGAACCCAGAACATATTTCGGGAGATAATTTTCAATTTCTGAACTAACCGCACTTATCATAACGAAATATCAGCAATTAAACGAGTAGTGTGAGTCGGTAAACGGTATTTTAATGGGGGCTATAATGGATGAATTAACGAAACCCCATGTTACTGTTGGGTGCCACCGTGATGAATTGCTCCCTTTTAGAAACACTTATTCAACGCCATCCACACACCATAGACAGTGACTAAGACATTACTTATGCATTCATTTTCTCTTCCACTATACATTAGAATATATCAATTTCCTTCATGATTGGTATGTTGTTGCTGCTTTGCTTGCCTTTTTTTATTATTGTTGCTGTTGTTTGCTAAATAGTTGTCCGTCCAAATAACAAAATGAAATGTGAAGAGTGTTGATTTCAGCACAGTTATATTATTGTTTCTGACTGTTTTCATCCTCTATTTCCCGTGTATCTTTCTCGTGTCCAGTCCGTCACAAATGACTTAGCATAGTGACAGCGAAAGCTGCTGTTGTTGACGCTTATGTTGGCAACGTTTGCTTTCATGTTGAGGGGATTACATGAAAGCAAACGTAGCTTATCTCTGGATAATGTCCATGATGTTATTTTTCTTTTGTTTTTTTTGTTTTTGCGATTTGTTCTATTAGGATGATTGTGATTTGTTCTATTCTCATTTTCTTGCATTGGTTTGACATCATCTGGCAAAACAGGACTATCTTAAAGGTACAAATTGATTTGTTGCTTTAAAGAATATGCATGTTAAAGAAATTATTTATTTCAAAGTGTTGTTTTTTTCTTAAGCACATATTTATTAAATTAATTACACTGTGTAATTTTTTGAGTCATGTTTTATTAACCATATTCTGACACCGCAGTGTGATAGAACACCAAAAATGAGAAGACACGTATCTCGCCGTTTTTCCCTATCTCATCAACTTTCGCGGTTACAGGCATCCAAAGGTTTAAGGCTTTGATCTAGAAAGGATCATTTAGTCAGGACTATATCTTCCAAACCGTTACGAAATTTGAATTTATCTCGGAGGCAAAGTTGTAGCTCTTGTCTTAAAGAACAAAAATTGTGAACACATATAACCCATCAAGCTTCATCTGCAAGGTCAAAATCGCCATGGTCAAATTTCTTTTAAAATGTTTTCTCAAGTTTTTATACGGCTTTCAAACCGATCAAATTTAAAGCAAACAACCAACTACAAAAATGTACCTCAGATCTCAATAAACATCTTTCTAGAATATACGAACTCTGTAGAAATCTTAATGGTCAAAATAGCAAAACAATTGCGATTTTTATCCTCTTTTCTAGGATTCTGCTTCATAGATATTAAACCGTTTAAAATTCAAGAAAACAATCAACCATAATAGTGTAGCAAGGGCATCAACAAACAACTTTCTGGAATATGCGAAATGTCTATGAACGGTTCTTAATGGTAAAAATAGCAGAAATCTTTTGAAAATATCCAAATTATTATTATTATTATTATTATTATTATTATTATTATTACTATTATTATTATTATTATTATTATTATTATTATTATTATTATTATTATTATTATTATTATTATTATTATTATTATATTATTATTATTATTATTATTATTATTATTATTATTATTATTATTATTTTTATCATTATTATTATTATTATTATTATTATTATTATTATTATTATTATTATTATTATTATTATTATTATTATTATTATTATTATTATTATTATTATTATTATTATTATTATTATTATTATTATTATTATTATTATTATTATTATTATTATTATTATTATTATTATTATTATTATTATTATTATTATTATTATTATTATTATTATTATTATTATTATTATTATTATTATTATTATTATTATTATTATATTATTATTATTATTATTATTATTATTATTATTATTATTATTATTATTATTATTATTATTATTATTATTATTATTATTATTATTATTATTATTATTATTATTATTATTATTATTATTATTATTATTATTATTATTATTATTATTATTATTATTATTATTATTATTATTATTATTATTATTATTATTATTATTATTATTATTATTATTATTATTATTATTATTATTATTATTATTATTATTATTATTATTATTATTATTATTATTATTATTATTATTATTATTATTATTATTATTATTATTATTATTATTATTATTATTATTATTATTATTATTATTATTATTATTATTATTATTATTATTATTATTATTATTATTATTATTATTATTATTATTATTATTATTATTATTATTATTATTATTATTATTATTATTATTATTATTATTATTATTATTATTATTATTATTATTATTATTATTATTATTATTATTATTATTATTATTATTATTATTATTATTATTATTATTATTATTATTATTATTATTATTATTATTATTATTATTATTATTATTATTATTATTATTATTATTATTATTATTATTATTATTATTATTATTATTATTATTATTATTATTATTATTATTATTATTATTATTATTATTATTATTATTATTATTATTATTATTATTATTATTATTATTATTATTATTATTATTATTATTATTATTATTATTATTATTATTATTATTATTATTATTATTATTATTATTATTATTATTATTATTATTATTATTATTATTATTATTATTATTATTATTATTATTATTATTATTATTATTATTATTATTATTATTATTATTATTATTATTATTATTATTATTATTATTATTATTATTATTATTATTATTATTATTATTATTATTATTATTATTATTATTATTATTATTATTATTATTATTATTATTATTATTATTATTATTATTATTATTATTATTATTATTATTATTATTATTATTATTATTATTATTATTATTATTATTATTATTATTATTATTATTATTATTATTATTATTATTATTATTATTATTATTATTATTATTATTATTATTATTATTATTATTATTATTATTATTATTATTATTATTATTATTATTATTATTATTATTATTATTATTATTATTATTATTATTATTATTATTATTATTATTATTATTATTATTATTATTATTATTATTATTATTATTATTATTATTATTATTATTATTATTATTATTATTATTATTATTATTATTATTATTATTATTATTATTATTATTATTATACCCTCTACCATAGTATGGAGGGTATATTAAGTTTGTTTTTCCGTTTGTAAAGCATTGAAATACTCTGTGGTAATCACTCTAGCATCCACAAAAATGGAGATAGAACGCTGCGTCTTTTGTTTGCAGGCAGGTCAAGTTGGATGATGGGCTATATTGGTCCACGTTTTGGTATAGCCCCCATATAACGGTACCCCCCAATTTACGGTATTTTGCCGTTTTTTGCTACATTTTCAGACCGATTTAGCTATAATTTGACATTTAGGGTTCCTAAGTGTCAGTAAACTTATATAACAAAAGTTGTGGACATAGGTCCACGTTTTGGTATAGCCCCCATATAACGGTACCCCCCGATTTACGGTATTTTGACGTTTTTAGCTACATTTTAAGACCGAATTAGCTATAATTTGGCATGTAGGGCTCTTAAGTGTCAATAAACTTATATAACAAAACTTGTGGACATAGGTCCACGTTTTGGAATAGCCCCCATATAACGGTACCCCCCGATTTACGGTATTTTGACGTTTTTTGCCACATTTTCCGACCGATGTAGCTATAACTTGACATTTAGGGTTCTTAAACGTAAATAAACTTATATAACAAAAGTTGTGGACATAGGTCCACGTTTTGGTATAGCACCCATATAACGGTACATTTAGGGTTCCTAAGTGTCAGTAAACTTATATAACAAAAGTTGTGGACATAGGTCCACGTTTTGGTATAGCCCCCATATAACGGTACCCCCCGATTTACGGTATTTTGACGTTTTTAGCTACATTTTAAGACCGAATTAGCTATAATTTGGCATGTAGGGCTCTTAAGTGTCAATAAACTTATATAACAAAACTTGTGGACATAGGTCCACGTTTTGGTATAGCCCCCATATAACGGTACCCCCCGATTTACGGTATTTTGACGTTTTTTGCCACATTTTCCGACCGATGTAGCTATAACTTGACATTTAGGGTTCTTAAACGTAAATAAACTTATATAACAAAAGTTGTGGACATAGGTCCACGTTTTGGTATAGCACCCATATAACGGTACCCCCCGATTTACGGTATTTTGACGTTTTTAGCTACATTTTCAGACCGATGTACCTATAATTTGACGTTTAGTGTTCTTAAGTATCAATAAACTTATATAACAAAACTTGTGGACATAGGTCCACATTTTGGTATAGCCCCTATATAACGGTACCCCCTGATTTACGGTATTTTGACGTTTTTAGCTACATTTTCAGACCGATTTAGCTATAATTTGACATTTAGCGTTCTTAAGTGTCAATAAACTCATATAACAAAAGTTCTGGACATAGGTCCACGTTTTGGTAAAGCCCCCATAAAACGGTAACCCCCCGATTTACGGTATTTTGACGTTTTTAGCTACATTTTCCGACCGATGTAGCAATAATTTGACGTTTAGTGTTCTTAAGTATCAATAAACTTATATAACAAAACTTGTGGACATAGGTCCACATTTTGGTATAGCCCCCATATAACGGTACCCCCCGATTTACGGTATTTTGACGTTTTTAGCTACATTTTCGGACCGATTTAGCTATAATTTGACATTTAGCGTTCTTAAGTGTCAATAAACTCATATAACAAAAGTTGTGGACATAGGTCCACGTTTTGGTATAGCCCCCATATAACGGTTCCCCCCAATTTACGGTATTTTGACGTTTTAAGTCACATTTCTAGACCGAATTAGCTATAATTTGATATTTAGGGTTCTTAGTGTCCAAAAAACTTATATTCGAAAAAATTATGAATATAGGTACATGTTTTGGTATAGCCCCATATAACGGTACCTCCGGATTTTCGGTATTTTGAGATTTTTACCTACAAGTTTTAACCGAATTAGCTGTAATTTGAACATTTGACATTTCAAGGTCTTAGTGGTCACCACACCTCTTCACCAAAATTGTCTAAAATTTTGGAAAAATGTGTCTTTTGTTTGCAGGCAGGTCAAGTTCGATGATGGGCTATATCGGTCCACGTTTTGGTATAGCCCCCATTTAACGGTACCCCCGATTTACGGTATTTTGACGTTTTTAGCTACATTTTCAGACCGATGTAGCTATAATTTGACATTTAGGTTTCTTAAGTGTCAATAAACTTATATAACAAAACTTGTGGACATAGGTCCAAGTTTTGGTATAGCCCCCATATAACGGTGCCCCCCGATTTACGGTATTTTGACGTTTTTAGCTACATTTTCAGACCGATGTAGCTATAATTTTACATTTAGGGTTCTTAAGTGTCAATAAACTTATATAACAAAACTTGTGGACATAGGTCCACGTTTTGGTATAGCCCCCATATAACAGTACCCCCGATTTACGGCATTTTGACGTTTTTCGCTACATGTTCAAACCAATTTAGCTATAAATTGACATTTAGGGTTCTTAAATGTCAATAAACTTATATAACTAGTGGACATAGGTTCATGTTTTTGAATAGCCCCCATATAACCTTACCGCCCGATTTCAGGTATTTTGACGTTTTTATTCACATTTCTAGACCGAATTAGCTATAATTTGATATTTAGGGTTCTTAGTGACCAAAAAACTTATATTCGAAAAAATTATAAACATAGGTCCATGTTTTGGTATAGCCCCATATAACGGTACCACCCGATTTTCGGTATTTTGAGGATTTTACCAAAAAGCCAACAAAAATTCTGCAACAAAAATTGTTCATTTAAGTTGATATTTTCGTATTGCCCATATACCTCCGAACTAGCTGTTATTGACATTTGAAGTTCCCACGTTATGTACCGATTTTCGGTATTTTGAGGATTCTAGCTACAATTTTTAACCAAATTAGGAGTTATTTGACATTAAAGGCTCCCATCAAAAACTGTCAACATAGGTCCATGTTTTATTATAACCCCTATATAACGGTACCTCCCAATTTCTAGCCCACCAAAAATTGTCAACACACATAGTTAGATATAGGCACCATAAAAAAGGGCCTCCCGAATGAAGCATTTTATGTACATTATCTTACAGTTTTACGTACCCACTTAAAGTTGGGGCAGAAATGAAAACTAATTATTCCATTTTAGTTCAGAATATTTTATGGTGGAGGGTATGAAAAGTTCGGCCCGGCCGAACTTAACGCTTTTTTACTTGTTATTATTATTATTATTATTATTATTATTATTATTATTATTATTATTATTATTATTATTATTATTATTATTATTATTATTATTATTATTATTATTATTATTATTATGCAATTTTTATAACCTCCATCATAGAATGGAGGGTATATTTTTCCGTTTGTAACGCATTGAAATACTTATTTGCAACCCTTTCAAGTATACATATTTGGTATCAGTCGATAATGTATAGATTGACTGATATAGGGCCATTATTACATGTGTTTTTTGACTATCTGATGGATTTGAAAACGCAAAATAAACCAATTTGGAGGCAATAAAAATATATTTGTAAATTTCAAGAAGTTCCTTATTGAAATTTAATCACCAAATTTAACTTTAAGTTAATCGGAACGCTATAAATCTGTTCGGTAAATCCAAACTATAACAAAAGAATACTTGTAATAATGGGGAATAGTCTATCAAAATTAAAAATTTGTTAAAGAAGTTTTTATTATATCGGTCCAAAATTAGTTTATGTTCGAAGAGGGCCATATCGCATTGTGGTTCCGCCAGTGGACAAAAATCGAAAATGTATGGCAACAAATTTGATTCCGATTGAAATAAATATTACCTAAACACATCAAATTATTAATATCCGGTACAATTTTTGACAATTTACAGCGGTAATATGTCAAGTAAAGTCGAAAAAGTTGATAAGCATTCGCAGCTTATGCATGAAATTATAAAAAAATAAAGAGGTAAATTGAAATACAATTTCCAGATTTAAACACTTATAGTTGATAGAATTGACAATGTTTTTACGTAAAAAGATATTCAAACAGAGTTTTCTAACTTCCTTAAAAATAAATTCTCTGAAAAAAATTTTCTGGTACTTTTAAAATCAGTACTATAAATTTATGTTGAGTTTTACTAATGTTGGGAGTATTTGGAGACTCCGTGTTTTTTTTTTTTTAAAAATACACCTTATATTGAGGCTATACATAAAGGTGGACCTATATTGAACATTTTTTGCGAGGATGTATTTTGTTCACTGAGAACTTAAAATGTGAAATTTTAACCAAATCAATTGAAAAATGTGTCTAAATTCATCAAAATACCAAAAGGCAGGCATTACCTTTACAAGGGGGCTATACCTAAATGTGGACATACATCCACTCAAATTTTTTTCTATCATCCTGCCTCGTTGTAAAACTATGTTTAAAATATCGAGGCGGTAGCTCGATTAGAACTAATTTTGGCACTCCTTTCAATACAAGTGACACCACCTCTTAATTGTATGTGATGTCAAAATGTAAAGTATGTTTGGACGATCTATGTCGCGTAGAAATGGACCAGAGTGAACGAAAATTTAATACATATTTAGTCTTCTTTTGGCCTACTAAACTTCTATCCAGAAATTTGTGAGCACTGGTTCATGTTTTATGTAGCCAAACTAGAACGGTACCTCCCGATTTTAGGGGGTTTCAAGATATTGTAGGATCCCAGCAAAATTTGAAGGAAGGGGTTCCATACGATGACGTGATTTCATGGGAGCTTTTGCATTGGTTCAAACGAAGTCGTGAAAGATCCGATCTTTTAGTTAGCATTTGAAGCAATGCAAAGGAAGTCGTGAAAGATTGGATCTTTTCATCCGCATTTGAACACATGCAAAGAAAGTTGTAAAAGATCCGATTTTTTCATCAGCATTTGAACCCATTCCATCGATCCAATAGAGATGAATTTTGTGTTTTTATATATACCATTTTTATAAATATATAACATTAATTATTTGCAATAGGGTTGATGTTGTCGGAGACTCGAAATCACAACCAACAATGTTAAAACTGTCGTCGTAATGATAAGGTCATTGCAAAGGATTTGTGAAAATGACATGTCAAAACATTGGTGAAAATGACATGTCAAAGCATTGGTGTAAATGACATGCTTTGGATCCAAACATGAATAGCATCTTTTGGGGTCCACACTCATATAAAATTCATCGATGCAGATGCTAAAAATATGACATGCTAGTTCACTTGCACCCATGATTGAATGGCATCCTACAGAAATGGCTGAAATTTAATATTTAGTCTTCTATGGGGCTATAATAACTCTTCCCCCTAATTTGTCCATACATTTCCACGTTTTTATATATCCACTGACATTTATGATTATTTCGAACAGTCAACCTTGCACATATGTAAAGTCCTGCTTGTGCATCTAAATCATCGTCTTTATGTTTTGTGAAACGGTTTATGCATCGGCAATAATTCACCATGATTACTTTTTAAATTTCATGTTTTTTTTTTAATTTTGTGAAATTAATTTAAAAAAAGGTAGGGACAATTTTTTTTATTTGCTGACAGAGAAGACCTTATATACATACTAAAATTCGTTTAAAATGTTACCTTTGTCCCAATTTACATTAGGCGAGTTTACTTGCGGCAATTGTCAGTTTGATGGAGAGAGAGGTGAGGCATATGGTAACCCTTTGCCTCTCAACACCCTCTCTCACCAACAAACTGACAATTGCCGCAAGTAAACTCGCCTAATGTAAATTGGGACTTTTTCATGCATACAATTTTTTACTGTTCGAAAAATCGAACACCGACAAAATGGGTTAAACAGATAAACAAAGACATCACGCATCCTTAGGGTGTTTCGATTCAAATCGCCTTTTGGATAACGACATTTTAAGCGATTTTGTGTGTACGTTAAATTACATATTATTAACATATTCTCGGTATGCTATATGTATCTGTTAAGAAATGACTATGCTCGAACCACAAGAGGATGTGCATTCAATGCCATGTGAATGAAAACTCTAGAAGGGAGCAATCGATTTGCAAATCGTAGTACAATATTTCATCAAGTCGGATATAGTCGAGTCCTTCGGGTACCTCCCATTCAAAATGTTTATTTTTATTTACATTTTCCAACATAATTAATGTCATGATAACTTAATTTTGAAGAATGAGCCTAGTGCCGAAAACGGGCCCGCTAATCAGGAATTCGCTGCGATTAATCCTGCGGTGTAATACATTTATTTCAGCTTAAAGCTGTAATATTTTGGATGATGTGTCAGTTTCCAAATTGTTTACTCGTTGGTGACAATTACTTATGTCAGATTTTAGTTCAGACAAGCAAGAGTGTTTTTTCTTTAATGTCATCTGAAGCACTTTTAATGTTGTTCTGCTCTGCCTGGTTGTTCAATATAAAGTCATCAAATTTATAATTGAGGCTGCGAATCTCGCCAGCTACACCACCGTTACGAGTGTTTGGAAGACTGTCCACACATGAAGAACAAAGAAAATGCACATAATACAGCCAATTCCATTTCGCTAATTTTGGCGCAAGAATCGCGAATAAATTTTGAACAGGCACTGCACAAAATGCTTCCTTTTGATTTTGTTACGGACTCATTACAGGTGCCACACCTTGCCTTCGACATCTTTGGCAATAAAATAGCAATAAAAACAACGTAGGAATAAACAGTTAAGAGAGCAGCCGCAAAATCAGTAACCATGCAATCAACAACAGCATACAAGTCCACCAATTATGCAATATCCTCAAATCGTGAAAAACATATTAATCAACTATTTGTGATTTAGCGACTAAAATTTCATTTGTCACTTATTATACCCTACACCACTATGTGGGGAGAGTATTATAAGTTGGTTTTGGCCAAAAAGTTTGTAACGCATCGAAATAATGGTCGTAGACCCATACTTATATATACCAAAATTAATGTCTCGACGAGCAGAGTCGATCTGGCTATGTGTGCCCGTCTGTACGTCTGTCCGTCTGTCCATCTAAACCTTGTAATCACACTACAGGTCGCAATTTTGATCGGATCGTTACGAAATTTCGGATGTTGATGGGGGTTCCGGAGGGGAAGAAGCCTATTGATTTTGGTGATGGTCGGATAATATTTAGGGGTCGGAATGGGCAAAAAACTTATGTGGATAAAAAGACAACCTTTTCTTCCAAAGCGAATATCTCAGGTTCTGTATGGGGTATACCAAAAGCAAAACCTGACAATGAAAGTAGAAAATATCACCTTTCTAATGATGTAAAGTAGGTTCCCGTAGGTGATCAAACAAACAAGATATCACAATAGTCGCAAATAAAACCCAATTTTTAATTTTTGCGATTTTAATAATAATGACGGATATCACACCTTTGGTTGGGGACCATCTAAAAGCAAAGCCTGACTGAGAAAGTAGAAAATCCCATCTTAAAAATTATGCAAAGTAGGTTGGCGTAGGTGGTAAAATAATAGAGATATCGCAATAGTCGGTAATACATCCATTTTTTCCACTTTTTGTGCAATCACACTAAAGGTCGGAATTTTGATCGGATCATCACGAAATTTTCTCACAGAGATAGAAGCATATTGATGTTGGTAATGTCGATAGTAGTCAAATATAAAATTAAATATTAATTATTTTGGTTCAGTTCGCCTTAAGCCATTTGGTATAAAAGCCAGATAGGTGAAAATCCTCGCATCTCCCTAAAAGAAATGTTTTCGAGTGAAAAGATTGTGCACAGAAGTAGTGGTGTAGGGCATCACATAGTCGGCCCTGTACCGACTATAGCCTTTTCTTACTTGATTATTAATTGCAATTATACGAACAACCGCTTAAAGAATGATAATTTAAACGCCGGTTATTTGTAAATATATTAAATTAGAGAGCGATCATCTGCGTTGAATAAAAAATCGTCTACTCAGACATACAGCCTGTTCATCAGGCGGTTCATGTAAACGCCTTCGAAACGAAAATCTATGCGACCGACAAGCCATACGAAATAACACGTAAACGTACACTTTTCCATTAAATTTGGGTTTATGTATTTCGAAAGGACTGTCTCTTATAGAAAGAGAATGTCAAAATCACTCACTTGCTTTGTAGCTGCCGAGTAGAACGTAAAATCGCGAATAACACCGAAAATCTTAAAACAAATTTGTTGCATTTCTTCAAACAAAATGAAAATTTTATAGACACGTTTTAATGGCGGTTTCATTCATTATTTTGAAGAAATCAATAAAATTAAATAATTCAAAACACCGACACTTTTTATTTTTCAAACAAAACAAATCACACATTTTCCAATGCTTGTATGTATATGTGCATTTTGTTTTTATTTCTCATTAGGCTCTCGTTTATAAACATAGTTGTTCAAATGTACATTCAAATTAGTAGTATTTCGCATAGGATACGTAACGGCAGTCGCTCGATAGTTTGCGAAATACATGAACCCATTTTTAGACGGAAGTGAGTGTCTGCTTTCCTTTCGTACAGGTTTCCGTGCGACATACATGAACAGGCGGATAGTGTTGCCAACGTTAAACGGAATAGCGTTTTTATAAGATTTTTTTCTTATAATCAGAATTGAAACCCCATAACTTTTGCGCGCAATAACCAAAATTAGTATCTCGAACAGATTTGATAATGGGAACTTTTTCTCAATCCATTACCAAAAATCGTTCATGTAGCTTCAAAAAAAAAAAGTAAATAAATAAATAAAGATTTTTTGTCCCAAATCTGAAAAAATTGACTTTTCATCATATATTATTGATCAGCATAAAATTCTAAGTCGATATAACTATGTCCGTCTGTCTGCTGAAATCAAGATACAGCTCGCAATATTTTCATTCGAAATAGCTGAAACTTAACATTTAGTCTTCGTTGGGTGTATACAACATTCCATCTGAAATTTGTCGTTATAGTTCTACGATTTTATATAGTCCCCATAGGACAGTACCTCCCGATTTTCGGTATTTCGAAAGTATTATCTCACCGAAATGGCTGAAATTTTCTTTGTTTGGGCTACAAACTTTCCCGACAGATTCGTCAGTATAGGTCCACGCCTTCATATAACGATATTTCGGTATTTTGAAGGTTGTGGTCTCAATATCCAACCGAAATCGCTGAAATTTGGTATTTAGTCTTCGCTGATGTTACAAAACTTTCGGCCTGAAATTTGTACGTATAGGACCACGTTTTCATACAGCCGCAGTAGAACAGTACCCCCCTATTTTCGATATTTTGAAGGTTGTGGCTTCAATATCCAACTGAAATGGCTGAAATTAGGAATTTAGCCTTCTTTGAAATTGTTCGGGTACATCCCGATTGTCGGTATTTTAAGGTTCTTGCCTCAATATCCAACCGAAATGTCTGAACTTTTGCATTTAGTCTTTGACGGTGGTATACAACATTCCATCTGAAATCTGTCGGTATAGGTCTACGTTTTTGTATAACTTCCATAGAACGGTACCTCCCGATTTTCGGTATCTGAATGGTTGTGGCCTCATTAAGCAACCAAACTGGCTAGCATACAACTTTCCATCTAAAATTTGTCGGTGTAGGTCCACGTCTTTGTGTAGCTCATATAGAACAGTACCTCCCGATTTTCGTTATTTTGAAGGTTGTAGCCTGAATATCGCACCGAAATGGCTGAAACTTGGTATTTAGTCTTCATTCGGGGAATACAACTTTTCACCTCGAATTTTTAGGTATAGGTCCACGTCTTTATATAGCCCCCATAGAACAATACCTCCCCATTTTCTTTATTTTGTATATCCCATCGAAATAGCTTAAATTTTTTATTTTGTCTTCGGGGGGAATACAACTTTCCACCTGCAATTTTTATGTATAGGTCCACGTTTTTATATAGCCCCCGTACAAATGTGGCCTGAATATCCAACCTAAATGGCTGAAAATTTTCATTTAGTCTTCACACCAGAATTTTTTCGGTATAGGTCCACATTTTCATACAGCCCCCAATTTTCGGTATTTTGAAGGTTGAAGGTCTTCAATATCCAATTGAAATTGCTGAAATTTAGAATTTTTTTGGGAGTATACTACTTTTCACCTGAAATTTATCGGCTTTGATACAGCGCCCATAGAATGAAACCCCATAACTTTTGCGCGCAATAACCAAAATTAGTATCTCGAACAGATTTGATAATGGGAACTTTTTCTCAATCCATTACCAAAAATCTTTCATGTAGCTTCAAAAAAAAAAAAATAAAATAAAATAAAATAAAAAAAGATTTTTTGTCCGAAAACTGAAATAATTGACTTTTCATTATATATTATTGATCAGCATAAAATTCTAAGTCGATATAGCTATGTCCGTCTGTCTGCTGAAATCAAGATACAGCTCGCAATATTTACAATCGAAATAGCTGAAACTTAACATTTAGTCTTCGTTGGGTGTATACAACATTCCATCTGAAATTTGTCGTTATAGTTCTACGATTTTATACAGTCCCCATAGGACAGTACCTCCCGATTTTCGGTATTTCGAAAGTATTATCTCACCGAAATGGCTGAAATTTTCTTTGTTTGGGCTACAAACTTTCCCGACAGATTCGTCAGTATAGGTCCACGCCTTCATATAACGATATTTCGGTATTTTGAAGGTTGTGGTCTCAATATCCAACCGAAATCGCTGAAATTTGGTATTTAGTCTTCGCTGATGTTACAAAACTTTCGGCCTGAAATTTGTAGGTATAGGACCACGTTTTCATACAGCCGCAGTAGAACAATAGATTGTGGCTTCAATATCCAACTGAAATGGCTGAAATTAGGAATTTAGCCTTCTTTGAAATTGTTCGGGTACATCCCGATTGTCGGTAATTTAAAGTTCTTGACTCAATATCCAACCGAAATGTCTGAAATTTGGTCTTCGTTGTTGGCATACAACTTTCCACCTAAAATTTGTCGTTGTTGGTCCAGGTCATTGTATAGCCCACATAGAACAGTACCTCCAGATTTTCGTTATTTTGAAGGTTGTAGCCAGAATATCCCACCGAAATGGCTCAAACTTGGTATTTAGTCTTCGTTCGGGAAATACAACTTTCAACCTGAAATTTTTAGGTATAGGTCCACGTCTTTATATAGCCCCCATAGAACACTTATTTTGTATATCCCATCGAAATGGCTTAAATTTGTTATTTTGTCTTCGGGGGGAATACAACTTTCCACCTGCAATTTTTATGTGTAGGTCCATGTTTTTATATAGCCCCCGTACAGTTGTGGCCTGAATATGCAACCTAAATGGCAGAAAATTTTCATTTAGTCTTGACACCAGAATTTTTTCGGTATAGGTCCACATTTTTTTATTTTAAAGTTTTTCGGTATTTTGAAGTTCTTCAATATCCAGTTGAAATTGCTGAAATTTAGCATTTTTTGTTAGTATACTACTTTTCACCTGAAATTTATCGGTTTTGATACAGCACCCATAGAATGTTGCTCCCGATTATCTGTATTTTGAAAGTTTTAGCCACATTATACGACGAGTATATCTTAAATTTAATCTTCGCTAGGGGTACAAAATATTATGAAAGGTACAAAACGTCCTTTGCAAAAAATCAGACAGTATAGGCACACGTTTTGATATAGTCCCCATATAAGAGTACCACCAGATTTAATATTTTAGTCACATTTGTCTAATGAATTGGTTGTTAATTTTCTAACCCTCATGATTCGATATTTTCCAATTTTATGTATTTCAAGTTTTTTTATCAAATTTTCGAACCACATTGCTTTAATTTTGTATTGTGTTTAGTCAGAGGATAGAAAGAACACACGTCCTTTGCAAAAAATCAGACAGTATAGGCACACGTTTTGATATAGTCCCCATATAAGAGTACCACCAGATTTAATATTTTAGTCACATTTGTCTAATGAATTGGTTGTTAATTTTCTAACCCTCATGATTCGATATTGTCCAATTTTATGTATTTCAAGTTTTTTATCAAATTTTCGAACCACATTGCTTTAATTATACCCTCAGCCTTTAGGCTAAAGAGGGTATTTACACTTTGATACGACCAAAAATGTGCCTCATCGAAATAATGGTTTTAGACCCCAAGTATGTTTGTACGATATCCGTTTCAGACAATTTTGAGTAGATCTAGCAATGTCCGTCCGTCTGTCTGTCTGTCCGTCTGTCTGTCTGGCTGTCTGGTGCGCACGATAACTATCGAACGGATCAATCGATTCGGTTCAAATTTTGGTATCGAAATATTTTGTCCAGATTTGATTTAAGTTCGAAGATGGGCCATATAGGTCCACACCTTCAGGTACCTCCCCCACAAATGTTCAAAAATTGTCGCAAAACTTGTGCCGCGATAACTCTTGAAGGGAATAACCGATTTGGTCCATACTTTACACATCGTGTAATTTCTACCAAACTTAGATGAAGTTCCAATATGGACTCAATCGGTCCACTCCTTCGGGTACCTCCCACACAAAATTTCGTAAAAGTTCAGTTTAGGACCTGGTCTCGAATCGCTTCGATTTTTGTTTACGCAAGTTGTATTCGCTGTCCTCTATACGACGCTGTAAGCTTCATTAGGGGCAAGTCCATACTTCCTGAGAAAATAGCCTGAAAGTTACAAAAAACCCTATGACACCGTGTGTAGTGGTTGGAGCGCAAGATAACTCTCGAACGGATCTGCCGAATCGGTCCAAAATTTGGCTTTTGTAATATTTTGTCCAAACTTAGTTCAAGTTCAAAGATGGATTATATCGGTCCACTCCTTCCGGTACCTCCACCACAAATTTTCGAAAATGTTCGGAAAATTTGTGCATACGATTACTCTTGAAGGGAGTAACCGATTTGGTCCATACTTTGCACAGCATGAAATTTCTACGAGACTTAGATGAGGTTCCAATATGGACTCAATCGGAAAACTCCGTCGAGTACCTCCCACACAAAATTTCGAAAAAGTTCAGTTTAGGACCTGCTCTCGAATCGCCTTGGTTTTTGTTGTAGCTTCGTGTATTCACTGTCCCCTATACGAAGGTACAAGTTTCCTCAAGGGCAAGTCCATACTTCCTGAGAAAATAGCCTGAAAGTTGAAAAACAAACCCTATGATACCATGTATATGGGTGGAAGCGCAAGATAATTCTCGAACGGATATGCCGACGGCAAAGCCGACTGATACTTTTTTACTTGTTTTGTATTGTGTTTAGTCAGAGGATAAAAAGAACAGCAATGACGCCCCATGTGAGCTGTTTTAAAAAGTGTTGCTATATTTTTCTTCTGAAGTATACTCCTATGTAACTTTGTATTTTGGTATCTCAATGGGCAGAAAACATCCACATAGAAAATTATTAGTATAAAGTGATTATCGTCAAGTAAGATATTTTTCTCTTCCAAGGTCAGTTGTTATTATTTGTTCACATTTACTTCAATGCAGTTCGTGGTGAAGAGAATAAAAAGTTCGGCACTCCCGATTTTAACGCCGTCCTTACTTGTTTTATTTTTTATTTTTGAAGCATTGATCTATAAATAATTGCAAAAAAAAACATAATTTCAAAAAATTATTTTGAAGAAAAATTTGTAATACGTGGAATTTGATTGCAAATCCCAGCAAAAATTTGGATCCGGTAGTCATTACGTAACCCATTACAAAGTAATGTAATCAAGCTTCTTTTCCCATTACAAGTAATCTGAAAAATAATGGGATACTTCTTAAAAAAATTACAAGGCAAACCTACTTACTTTGCTCCTCACTAAGTAATGAGGACGGTGGCACAGTGAGTGTGTGTCCGACTATAAATCCTAGGGTTGTGTGTTCAACGCTCACTGTCGGCACGCGAGTTTTTTTAATTAAAAAATAACAGTTCGTGGTGGACATGTGCACTGCACATTTAAGTTCTTAAGCAACCCTTAATGTTCGTGTGCGTGGCAGAGGTCCGCAAAATGCATATAAAAGGCACACTCTATTGCCTTTTCCCAAAAGCGAATAGTGCAGTGCCTTGCATATAAAAAATATGAATGTGCAAAAAGCAGATTCACCCCAAAAAATGATTCACTGCTTTAGTGCATGCTTGCTTGCTTTTACATTTGTATTCACACGATTCGCAAATACAGTATGCACAATACTGCATACCACCACACAGTATCGTACCTTCTTCTGTTTGAATAAATGAATACATTTGCCAAATTTCGCTTTTTCTTTGAGTTTCTTTAATAATAGGATAAACTAAACTAGTAATTGTTTTTATTGTCTCAACATTAATTTTTTAATGTTTATTAACATGTAAATTTGACCAGAAATATCTACTGCTTTTTGTAATGCAACGTGCTTTTTCGAAGGCAGCGTGCAAAAAAAAGGCAACGAGCTCTTGTAGTGTGTTGTGTGTGTGCAATTGGCACACACTCATAAAAGTAAAGGCAAAGCAAGCAGTAGCATCAAACAGAGATGGCAATAGCAAGCAATGTAAAAATTACGAAATCGCGAATATGCATTAAAAGCGAGTGGCATTTTGCGGACCTCTGGTGCGTGGCACAGTGTGTAGTGTCTTCGGCCAGAATTCAGAGGGTTCGTGGGTTCAATTCGGGCAGACAGCGAATTAAAATAAAGTAAAATGAAAGTAAGAAGTGTGTTGAAATAAAAAAAATCTCCACATCAACTGTTCTAAAAATAGAATTTTTTCAACTTACTTTTCAACTTCTAGTGGCCACAGAATAACTAGTTATTCTAGTGGTCATAAAATAACTACATACTGAGTGCGACATGCCCTTGTAAAAATAATGGGGAATTTCTTCCCCATTGGTTGTTTGCGAGTAGTTACGGCTGCCAAAAATCCCTTACAAAACCCATGATTTTGGGAGGACTTTTTTTGCTGGGATGTATTGGCCACCACTGTTGGTCTATGTTTTAGTATAGCCCCTATATAACGGTAATTTGACATTCGAAGTTCCCCGTGGTCACAAAAATTATCCAACAAAAATTGTCAACATAGGTCCATGTTTTGATATAGCTCCCATATAACGGTGCCTTCCGATTCCGATTTTAGGTGTTTTGAGAAGACCAGTTTCTTTTTCATCGAAATACCGGTAATTTGACATTTGACCCAGTGGTCACAAAACTTCACCACCAAAAATTGTCATGGTACAAAGGACACGCGCTAGAATATACCACCTGTCATTTTAACGATCGTTAAACCTCTTATCGTAACGTTGGCTTACATATTCTTATTATTTCGGTCATGGTGTGTTATTCATCCACCCGCATCAATTTGGGATGATATTTAACGATACTATTCTCACTCCAATATTTTATTTGTTGTGCTCCCTTCAATAAGTTTAAAATTAAAAAAAGAAGAAAACATTTTTAATTTTATTTATACGCCCTTCAGTCGTCCCTCATTCTGTTTAATTTCAACACTTGTTATCAACGATATAAAAAACTATGTCAACAATTACGAATGATGTCCCTTTTATGTTATTTTTAATTTGTTTGTGTCTTATTATTATTTCTTTTATAAGAATTAGTTGTGGTGGCGTTTTTTGCTGCTGTTTTATTTTAAAAATTGTTTTACACAAACATTGTCATTTATTGTTAAATGTCCTTTTTTATTTGCAAAGACAGTTTGTCTTGTGGAAAATGATGACTTCTGGCTATTGTAACTGGATCCCTTTTTAAATTGTATTTCACACCCTCTTCTTCTTCTTCTTGTGAATGTGGTTTCTAACGTTGCCATTTTATCTATCACTGAATGGTGTGTTTGTGGGTATGTTGAGAAAATAAATGGTCAAGTGTAACGTGATGATAGAATACAACTTTAAGTGGTTTTTAATTACACACTTTTCAAATGTTACATAAATGTTACCTAAAATGCGGTGGAATGGTGGCAATTAGGCGCGATCGTGGTAAGACGCATTTTCTTGTTAACCAGATAATTAAATATGTAAGAGAGAGTGTTAAGTTCAGATGGGTGTAGATTTTAGTTTTTCATCATGATAAAACATAAGGAATTAAATAAGAATAATCGTATGGCAAACTGGGAATACGATTTAAAACAAAACTAATTTTAACTGGCTTCACTTTCTTTCCATTGCGTGTGAGATAGTATCTGGAATATTATATGAATGAATAAGCCCTATTGTAAAATTAGGATAACTTATAAGAAGAATTTTTTAGCATCTAAAGAGGTTCCATTTAGCGATATAGTATTTCCTACAGACAAAAGGTTACGCGAAATGTAAAAGTAAAACAAAACAAGTAAGAATGGCATTAATTTCGGCCAAACCGAACTTTTAGGAGGATATCCTCCACTAACCGTTTTGAAGTGAACAAGAATAATTAGTTTCCTTTCGTTTATAAAACTACTAAGCTCTTCCTCTTATTGCAGGAGTAGTATATCCCTACTAATAAAAAATCGGAAGGTACCGTTCCATGAGGGCTATATGAAGACGTGGACCTACACCACCAAATTTCTGGTGGAAAGTTTTATGCCCCCAACGATGATTAAGTACCAAATTTAAACAACTTCGGTGGGATATTGGAGCCACAATCTTCAAAATACTAATTGAAAATCGGGAGGTACATTTCTATGGGGGCTCTATGAAGATGAGAAAGGACCTATACCGACGAATTTCAGGTGGAAAGTTTTATACGCACAACGAAGACTAAATACCAAATTTCAGCCATTTCGATGGAATATTGGAAAGTTTTATACCCTCAATGAAGACTAAATTCAAAATTGTAGGCATTTCGGTGGGATAATGAGGCCTTCAAATGCCGAAAATCGTGAGGTATCGTTCTATGGGGGCTATATGAAGACGTGGACCTATACCGACAGGTGGAATGTTTTGTACCCCATTTCGGTGTTATAACGATGCTAAAACCTTTAAAATGCCGAAAATTGGGAGGTACCGCTCTATGGCTGCTACATGATGGCGTGGGCATGTATCGACAAATTTCAGTTGGAAAGTTTTATACACCCAACGAAGACTAACAACTCAACTTCAATTCTGTGTTATATTGACACAATCTTAAAAATACCGAAAATGGGGAGATACCGTTCTATGGGGGCTAAATGAAGACGTGGATCTATATCGACAAATTTCAGGTGGAAAGTGTTGTACCCACACCGAAGTCAAAAAACCAAATTTCAGCCATTTCGGTGTGATAATGGGGCTAAAACCTTCAAAATACCGAAAATCGGGAGGTACCGTGCTATGGGCGATATATCAAAACGTGGACCGATATAGCCCATTTTCAAAACCAAACATCCTAGGAGTAATATAAACTTCTATATCAAATAACAAAGCTCTGTCTTAAAAATTGCGAGCTGTATCTTGATTTCAACAGACGGGCCCACAGAGGGACATGGTTATATCGATTTAGAATTTTATGCTGATCAAGAATATATACTCTTTATAGGGAATATATACACTTTATAGTTTGATGTGTTACAAACGGAGTGACAAATTTAATTATGCCCTCCATATTATGGTGGAGGCTATAAAGACAAGTAAAGAAAGCATAGGCTCGGACCGACCGAAGCTATAAACTATGAACTAATAGGGAATAATTAGTTTTCTTTCCGTTACAAAAGTACCAATCCCCACAATTTTAGGTGGATACGTGTGTTTTACCACTGGGAACCCATAATACTTAATTTTAGCTAATTCGGTCACCTAAAAATATAAAATGTGGCCCTATGTGGTGGAGAAGGTTTTTAACCCCTATGAAACCTAAACGCCACATGACATAAAAAATACTTTACCTAAAATTGGGTGTATATGGGGGGACACTAAAAATTGGACCTATGTCCACAATTTTTAATGGTGGTACCTTTATGTGGGGGCTATTCAAAAACGTCCGCAGTTTTTGTTCCAGAAACTATTTGACCACTTCGAATCTCATATGCCAAATTATACCTAATTTGGTCTGAAAAGGTCAAAATTTTTGTGAAAAAGTTTTTTTAAATGTCTGTTAAAAATTGTTGCTGAAATCCTCAAATTACAGAAAATCGGTAGGTACCTTTATATGGGGGCTATATCAAAACATGGACCTATGTTGACAATTTTTGATGGAGAAGTATCGCGACAGCAGGGATTATCAAATTGCAAATTGCACGTAGTTCAGTAAAAAATTTCGATAAAGTATTCAAAATACCGAAAATCGGGAGGTTCCATTATTTAAGGTCTATACCAAAACATGGACCTACGTAGACAATTTTTGGTGGAGAAGTTTTGTGAAGACTGGTAGTTCGGTAAAAGAATATAGATAAATTTCCTCAAAATCACGAACTTATATTGACAATTTTTGCTGAAGAACTGCAGAGTGACTGCAGAAAATCTCAAACGTCACATTATAGATAGTTTGGTGAACAAATGTAGCTAAAATCCCAAAAAAAAAACTTAAATCGGGTGGTACCGTTATATGGGGCTAAACCAAAACGTAGACCTATTAAGAAAAATTGTATGGAAAAGTTTAATGAGCCTCACAACTCAGCTAGTTCGGTCAAAAATTGTAGCTACAAATTTCTAAATACCAGAAAATCGTACCGTTATGTGGGTGATATTCCAAAACGTGGGCCATCTTCTAACTTGACCGAAAGAAAGCATCTGTACTTAGTACTATTATTTGGTTGTACGAAGAATCGCCTTTTGCCGACAAAAAGAAAGACCAATTAAAGGGTACTATTTTAAACTAATGCTGTATAAACTGAAGAAGTAGTGTAAAAGAATCATCGACTTTAGAAGATTATTCTAACTTCTATCTATGGGAAGGTTAGGTTCAGGATGCGCAGCTGCCATGTTGACAGCTACTCCACTCGGAGACCTTGAGGTCCATTGTGATCATCCAAACTATTAAATTATTCGTGTTGTAGAGGTGAAAGATGATGTATTGATGTGTGGTTTGGGCTATTTGATTATAGATGCTGGATATGGCTATGTGTGTTGATGTTGGTTGAGTTGTAGATGGTGATGACATGTAACTGATGTGAAGATAATGGTGGTGTGGAGGACAAGTGATGTGGTGCCTGTTGTGGATAGAGCTATGTAGTGCTGTGTGACTGTGGGTGATGATATAAGTCTGTTGATGTGCTGTGCTTCTAGATGGTGGTGATGTGTAACTGGTGGCTATATGGTGATTTGTGCATTCAGGTGATGACAAGGAGATATGTTATATATCTGTAGATGATGATACGTGGCTATTTAGATGATGATAGTGTATGTGAAGGTATTTGTGATGTGGAGGATAAGTGATGAGGTGCCTGTTGTGGATAGAGTTGTGTGGTGCTGTATGCCTGTGGATGATGATATATGTCTGTTGATGTGATGTGCTGTGTGGGAGGAAAGTGATTAGGTTGGAAAGGTTGGAAAGGTTGGACAGGAAGGGAAGCGGAAGTTGGTATGACAAGAGAGAAGAGTAAGAATAATTGGAGTGATTAGTGACTATATTGGAGAAGTCAGGTTATTTAAAGAGAGAAGATGGTTTAGTAGCTAACTACGATTTAGTTACTAATGGTTTTAGGTCTGTGTTGGCCTGCCCCAGAGCATCCTAAGGCTCTTGCAGTAAACCACCAACACTGTGGGGTCAATAGAGGCGAAGTAGGAAAGAGATTCAATCACATGTTCACCAAATAGTCTATGTCTTTTGACCATCAGTCTAGGACATCTGCATAGAAGGTGCTCGATTGTCTCCGTTTCCTCCTCATCCTCACATAACCTACAGTACTCAATGTTATTGCCATCCCACTTGCAAGTCATGGATCTTATTCCGCAGTGACCGGTTATTACCCCCACAGCGGTTCTGATTTCTGATTTGCATAGCGAGAGGAGGGACGAAGTTCTACGCCGTGAGATAACCGGCCAGATTGACTTAGATACCTTACAACCAGGCACATCCTGCCAAACTTTAACGGTTTCCTCTGCGTAGAGCTTACTGAGTTTGTCGAGGAAGAAGCAGAGAGGCGGCTTGACACTATCCTCTACCGTGAGGTCCGAGGATTGGGATCCTCTTCTAGCCAGTTCATCAACTATCTCGTTTCCCTCAACATTGCAATGCCCTGGAACCCAGCAAAACCTAACAACTATGTTACATGTTTTTAAGAGAGACCTGCATCTATGAACAATCCTGGATTTAATACTGTATGACCCTAACGCTTTTAGGGCAGCCTGACTGTCCACGTAAACAGTGACTATGGGAAAAGGCTTGTCTTTTAGATAGAATGAAAGGGCCTGGTGGAAACTCAAATGTAACATTTAATTTGGCGCCATCAATTATAAGGTTCTTACAATTTCGATTGTCTTTTCTTGTTCTCTGTCTGCATTTTACATTCTAGATAATACTATCGCTTGAATGTTCATTTTTAATTAGATGAATATTTAAATCATTTTTAATTCGTTGATTTCGTTGTCCTCCCACAAATTCAAATAAATGCCTTTTAAATAATGAATGCAACCGACGTTCATTGTCTACTCCTTTTGCCTGTCTGCCTGCCTGTCGCAACATCTGATAACATGGCTAATTGCAATGATTGTCTCAGCTCTTCTTTTGTTCTCTAACAATTTAATTAAATTTCTTTTTTTCTTTTGTCTATTGTCTTTTATATTCTCGACCTGTTGAAAGAGTGACTAATACACCAAACAAAAATAGTTTCTTTTTCTTTTTTTTGCAATATGAAAAAAGCCAACAAGAATTTTTTAATTGTTCTCATGAATAAAACAACAACAAAAATCCACACTTATTTTTTGTCGATTTGAAAGTCAGTTGTACATTTTTGTTTTTCGGACTGCTTTTCTCTATTATCTGGCTTACGACGAAAAGCAAACTGATAAAAATCACAATTTATTCGGTTGTTGCAACATCATCTGGATCTGGCTGAAGCTCTATTTTCTTTTGTATTTATTCGTTTATTTCATTTCTTTTGTTTTAATTAAATGCAATTTTAATTGCTTGCAAGAGAAAAGAATTGTTTTCGTTAGTAAATCTTTTCAATTTTCTGACTGAATTTATTTAATATATTTAAATTCAATTTAATTTTACAAATACAAAAAAAAATGTTTCAAACATCAGTTAGTGTTAGATAAACCACACATACATACATGAAGATAAAATGTGTATTAGTAATGCCATTTTGTTATCTTTTGTTATTACTAAACCAGAAAAAATTAAGACAAGTAAAAAAATAACAAGTAAAAAAGCATTAAGTTCGGCCGGGCCGAACTTTTCATACCCTCCACCATAAAATATTCATTCCTGTCCCCAACTTTAAGTGAGTACGTTAAAATGTCAGATAATGTACATAAAATGCTTCATTCGGGAGGCCCATTTTTATGGTGCCTATATCTAACTGTTGACAATTTTTGGTGGGCTAGAAATTGGGAGGTACTGTTATATAGGGGTTATAATAAATCTTGGCCCTAAGTTGACAGTTTTTGATGGGAGCCTTTAATGTCAAATAACTCCTAATTCGGTTAAAAAATTTAGCTAGAATCCTCAAAATATCGAAAATCGGTACATAACGTGGGAACTTCAAATGTCATTAACAGCTAGTTCGGAGGTATGTGGGCTATACGAAAATATGAACTTAAATGAACAATTTTTGTTGCAGAATTTTTGTTGACTTTTAAATTTCAAATTACAGAAAGTTCGTCCAAAAAATAAAGCTAAGGTACGGAAAATCGGGAGGTTTGTTTTGGGGCTATACAAAAACATGGACCTACGTTCGGTTAAACATTTTAAGTAAAATCCTCAAAGTACCGAAAATTGGGAATTATCGTTATATTGGGGCTATGTTGAAAATTGTTGATGCAGATGTGTGGTGACCACTACAACCATCAAAGGTCAAATTACAGTTAGTTCGGTTAAAAATTGTAGCTAAAATTGCCAATTACTGAAAATTGGGAGGTACCGTTATATGGGAGCTATATCCAAACATGGACCTATGTTGACAATTTTTTATGGAGAGGTGTTGTGACCACTAAGAACTTCAAATGTCAAATTACTGCTAGTACGGTTTAATATTGTGGTTAAAATCATCAAATTACTGAAAATCAGGAGGTACTTTTATATGGGAGCTTTATCAATACATCGACCTTTCTTGACAATTTTTGGTGGAGAGTTGTGGTGACCACTAAGAATTTTAAATGTCAAATGTTCAAATTACAGATAATTCGGTTAAAAACTATAGGTAATATTCTCAAAATACCGAAAATCCGTTATATGGGGATACCGAAGTCCGTTATACCGAGGTACCGTTATATGGGGCTATACCAAAACATGTACCTATGTTCATAATTTTTTCGAATATAAGTTTTTTTGTCACTAAGAACCCTAAATATCAAATTATAGCTAATTCGGTATAGAAATGCGACTTAAATCCTCAAAATACCTGAAATCTGGCGGTAACGTTATATGGGGGCTATTCCAAAACATGGTACTATGGTGGAGGGTATAAAAAAGCGTTAAGTTCGGCCTGGCCGAACTTTTCATACCCTCCACCATAAAATATTCTGAACTAATAGCATGTACCTTGTTTTCCGTTTGTAACGTATTGAAATTATTATCTGCGACCCTATCGTCGATCTATGTCCGTCCGTGTGTGGATATAACTCTGGCATCCACAAAAATGAAGATATGACGCTGAAATTTTGGGAAGATGCATCTTTTGTTTGCAGGCAGGACGCAAACAAAGGACGCATTTTCTCAACATTCTAGAGTCCTATCTCTACTTTTGCGGATGATTAATTGATTACCATAGACGGACGCATGAAAGATGGACTCAGTATTTTACCCTGATCAAGAATATATAAGCTTTATAGGGTCACAAATGCTTATTTCAATGTGCTACGAGGTTGTTGGAGGAACAAGAATAAAAAAATGGGATCGATAAGCGAATATTGAGACATCTCCGTTGTTTGACCACTTACGCCAACTTTGCATCATATAACTTATACAATATTTTTTTTTAATACATAATGAATTTCTCTTCCTTCCTTGTCGCGTATGGAACAATTATTATATTATTATGCATTTTATTAGCTTTATGTCTTTGCACAACTACTATGTTTGGGGCACATTTTTATCATCACTGTCCGTTAGCATATATGGTCATTAGTGGCTTAGGCAAAGTATTGCTGATATAATTTATTTGCTGTTCATCATTACCATTTACACACAAATAGATAAAAAAACAGCAATACCTATTTAATTTAAAATATAACATAAACCACAAAAATTCAACCACAATTCGTTGTTAAATTCTTGCATAAAACCCCAATGGTCTGTTTCGCCTTACGCCCATCACATAATTGAGTCGAAGGCAAATTAAGTCAACTTGACATGACTCTATATGCATGTATCCAGAGCAGTACACAGCAAATACACCAACACCCGTTTGGCATGGTCAAATTCTTTTCAGTAAATCTATTCAGTGCGAACGAAAGTCCTTTTGAATTCACAAATACAATGAAGTTATTGTTATGGCTGTTAGATGCACGTAACCTCGTTTGATGGTCAAAACATAGCTGCTGTGTGTGAACACGGAAAATAAGTATGAAATTGAATTTCTTTACGCTCCTTTTATCTGAGATTCATTGTAGTTTTTTCAATATTTTTTATTGATAGTAGATTGTATGAAATGTGTTTTTGTAGTTTTTGTAAAGTTTAGAATGCTTTTATTTGTTGTACCCTACACCACTATGTGGAAAGGGTATTATAAGTTTGTTTTGGCAAAAATTCATGTAACACCGCGAAATATCGGTCCTAGACCCCCAATGTGGTACGAGTATACCAGTCTTCATATCTCGGCTAGACAAAGCGATTTTGAGATGTGTGTTCGTCCGTCCGCAATTATGGACCGATCGTCACGAAATTTTGCATGGAGGTCGGGTTCAGACCAGCAGGTGAAATGGACCAAAAACATAATTTTTATCTGATTTTGTAGGTACTCTGTAGGTCAATCAGAACCAAAATTTCCGGACGTGATTCTAAATTGAACAGGATTTACCATATCAAATGTTAAAGCGATCCGATGCAAATTGTGACCTTAGTGCGCCTTAAATATAAAATCGGATAAAATCGGTTGAAACATATATATGAAAGCTATACCTATATCTGAACCGATTCCTTCCAAATTTTGCAGATGTATTTTTATGCTCATTATAAACATCGGGGCTAAATTTGAAAGGTCCAGCAGCTTCCAGTGACTTGTTGCCTCAAAAACCTGTCATTGGGCCCATAGTGCAATGCTCCAAATTGTCTTTATGATGACAGAGGAATTCCCAGTCGCATCGCCACCTTTTTATTTCAAAATGTATTCGGTGTCGTCCCGTTAAAAATTTTTTGAAATATTAATTTTGGTGAAGGCTTTGAATATTCATAATTTTGGGATTTATAGATTTGTTTGCATGCAAATTGTTTGGATTTCTATTCAGTTGCTGATATAATTCGAATGTTCGTCCAATCTTTCGAAATCGACTACCACTGTCGAATGTTTGGCAAATGTTTTTCGTGTGTACACAAGCACTTTGTTCTTTTGTTCGTCAAAAGTTCGAAAACGATATCATTTTCGAACATTTGGTGAATGTTTTTTCTCCACAAGAAAAATTGTTTCGAGAAACATTTTTTTTACCATTCCCATTTGTTTTTTATACCCTCCACCATAGTATGGAGGGTATATTAAGTTTGTTTTTCCGTTTGTAACGCATTGAAATACTCATTTGCGACCCTATAAAGTATATTATTCTTGATCAGGGTAAAATTCTAAGTCGATCTGAGCACGTCCGTCCGTCCGTCGTCCGTCTGTGGTAATCACTCTAGCATCCACAAAAATGGAGATAGGACGCTGAAATTTTGGGAAAATGCGTCTTTTGTTTGCAGGCAGGTCAAGTTCGATGATGGCTATATCGGTCCACGTTTTGGTATAGCCCCCATATAACGGTACCCCCCCGATTTACGGTATTTTGACGTTTTTAGCTACATTTCAGACCGATTTGGCTACAATTTGACATTTAGGGTTCTTAAGTGTCAACAAACATATATAACAAAACTTGTGGACATAGGTCCACGTTTTTGGTATAGCCCCCATATAACGGTACCCCCCGATTTGCGGTATTTGACGTTTTTAGCTACATTTTTAGACCGATTTAGCTATAATTTGACATTTAGGTTCTTAAGTATCAATAAACTTATATAACAAAAGTTGTGGACATAGGTCCACGTTTTGGTATAGCCCCATATAACGGTACCCCCCGATATACGGTATTTTGACGTTTTTAGCTACATTATCAGACCGATGTAGCTATAATTTGACATTTAGTGTTCTTAAGTGTTAATAAACTTATATATTAGAAGTTGTGGACATAGGTCCACGTTTTGGTATAGCCCCCATATAACGGTACCCCCCGATTTACGGTATTTTGACGGTTTTAGCTACATTTTCAGACCGACTTAGCTACATTTTGACATTTAGGGTTCTTAAGTGTCATTAAACTTATTTGGCAAAACTTGTGGACATAGGTCCACGTTTTGGTATAGCCCCCATATAACGGTACCCCCCGATTTGCGGTATTTTGACGTTTGTAGCTACATTTTCAGACCGATTTAGCTATAATTTGACATTTAGGGTTCTTAAGTGTCAGTAAACTTATATAACTAAATTTGTGGACATAGGTCCACGTTTTGGTATAGCCCCCATATAACGGTATCCCCCGATTTACGGTATTTTCACGTTTTTAGCTGCATTTTCAGACCGATGTTTGACATTTAGGGTTCTTAAATGTCAATAAACTTATATAACAAAAGTTGTGGACATAGGTCCACGTTTTGGTATAGCCCCCATATAAGGTCCCCCCATTTACGATATTTTGACGGTTTTAGCTACATTTTCAGACCGATTTAGCTATAATTTGACATTTAGGGTTCTTAAGTATCAATAAACTTATACAACAAAAGTTGTGGACAAAGGTCCACGTTTTGGTATAGCCCCCATATAACGGTACCCCCCGATTTACGGTATTTTGTCGTTTTTAGCTACATTTTCAGACCGACGAAGCTATAATTTGACATTTGAAGTTCTTAAATGTCAATAAACTTCTGTGACAAAACGTGGACGTTTTTATCTACATTTTCAGACCGATTTAGCTATCAATTGACATTTAGGGTTCTTAAATGTCAATAAACATTTATAACTAGTGGACATAGGTCCATGTTTGGAATAGCCCCCATATAACGTTACCGTCCGATTTCAGGTATTTTGAGAATTTTACCTACAAGTTTTAACCGAACTATCTGTAATTTGAACATTTGACATTTGAAATTCTTAGTGGTCACCACACCTCTCCACCAAAAATTGTCAAGAAAGCCCCCATATAACGGTACCTTCCGATTTTCAGTAATTTGAGGATTTTACCTACAATATAAAACCGAACTAGCAGTAATTTGACATTTGAAGTTCTTAGTGGTCACAACACCTCTCCATCAAAAATTGTCAACATAGGCCCATGTTCGGATATAGCTCCCATGTAACGGTACCTCCCAATTTTCAGTAATTTGGCAATTTTAACTACAATTTTTAACAGAACTAACTGTAATTTGACATTTGAAGGTTGTAGTGGTCACCACACATCTGCATCAACAATTTTCAACATAGCCCCAATAGCCCCATAGCCCCAGGATTTTACTTAAAATGTTTAACCGAACGTAAGTCCATGTTTTTGTATAGCCACAAAAAAAACCTCCCGATTTTCCGTACCTTAGCTTTATTTTTTTGGACGAATTTTTTTTTAATTTGTTCATTTAAGTTCATATTTTCGTATAGCCCAGATACCTCCGAACTAGCTGTTAATGACATTTGAAGTTCCCACGTTATGTACCGATTTTCGATATTTTGAGGATTCTAGCTAAATTTTTTAACCGAATTAGGAGCTATTTGACATTAAAGGCTCCCATCAAAAACTGTCAACATAGGCCCATGTTTTATTATAACCCCTATATAACAGTACCTCCCAATTTCTAGCCCACCAAAAATTGTCAATTGTCGAATGAAGCATTTTATGTACATTATCTGACATTTTAACGTACTCACTTAAGGTTGGGACAGGAATGAATATTTTATGGTGGAGGGTATGAAAAGTTCGGCCCGGCCGAACTTAATTCTTTTTTACTTGTTTTTTTTTCAAATAATTTCGATATGAATGCTACGTATAATATAAACAATAAGTGTTGATAAAGACAACATATGTGTAGGTTGCCAAACACAAGACAACAATGTTTATCACCAGTTACATATCGAGTCGCAAACATGACAAAGAAATAAAAACGAAAAAGGTACATAACAGAAACATCAAGAAACTCCACAAAAAATGTTTTCGCAACTATCGTAGAAACTATCGTCATTCATTCGCTAATAATATTATTGCCGATATTCGAAATCGAAGGTTTTCCTGCCACAAACTGAGCGACGAATGAATCGTTTTCAATTCATTCTCGTGTGTCGTTCTCGAACAAAATATCCGCAAAACTATCGAGAAACATTCGAAAACGATATCGTTTTCGATAGCAATGTTATGGTGGGTTATTAGTAATTTTACCTGTATAAAATATATTTTTGATATTACAATATATACCCACAATTAACTATTTTCGAAATACCCTGAAAAGCACAAAACCGCGCGCATGTATGTAAGGAACAAGTGCACAACTTTTGGACGATAGATCTTCAATAAACTCAGAATTGTACCTTTCAGTATTTGTAATGTTCAATAAAATTAGAGCGTCGGTCGAAAATTTCACGGTCAAATATCAGAGATATATCAAATTGCATTGTAATTGGGAATATTTGTAGGGATTATACATATGGGGCTTCTGAGTGAAATCGGACGCTTTTTCAAGATGAGGTTTTTGATTTCCTTTATTTTTTGATGCTGCTCATTAGCAAAATATTTTAGTATAGTTTCAGATTTTTTTTTGACTAACGGTTCCAGAGATATCGCGCCTTGAAAAGGTCAAATTCTGTAAAAACTACATGCAAAGAAATACTCATAACTTATTTAATATTGGTCCAATGTGAACAATTTTGTTTGTATGCTTTGTTATTTTATCAGCTATTTAATAAAAAATAGCAAAAAAAATTTGCACAGTGGGCTTGGATGCTATTTTCGAGTTTTAATATTTAAAATCAATTTTTAAAGATGTTCGACCCCTTCGATTTTCTTTAATTTTTTTTGTATTAAACTACGTTCAATTACAAAAATTTTAAGTCCTATGTGGTAATGGGATTCGGACGATTACTATTTTTTCTGAATTTTTTAAAATTTGTCAATACAATTTTTCCTTTATACCAGCGTGAAACATTTGTTATTTTACACAAAAAATACAAAATTAAATTTGATTAGCATTTGTTTTGTTGCTCTATTTACGAACTTATCTTAAAAGGATTTAAAATCGCGACATTTTTCGATTTTGAAGATGGTTTGTAATTGAACGTAGTTTAATACAGAAAAAAAAATTAAAGAAAATCGAAGGGGTCGAACATCTTTAAAAATTGATTTTAAGTATTAAATCGCGAAAATAGCATCCAAGCCCACTGTGCAAATTTTTTTGCTATTTCTTATTTAATAGCTGATAAAACAACAAAGCATACAAAAAAGATTTTTTCACATTGGACCAATATTAAAGAAGTTATTAGTATTTCTTTGCATATAGTTTTTACAGAATTTGACTTTTTCAAGGCGCGATATCTCTGGAACCGTTAGTCAAAAAAATCTGAAAATATACTAAAATATTTTTGCTAATGAGCAGCATCACCACAGGAAAAAAATAAAGGAAATCAAAAACCTCATCTTGAAAAAGTGTCCGATTTCACTCAGAAACCCCCATATATTTATTTATATTATGAGTATTCCAAAAAGAACCTGAGGGGGGCTAAAAAATGTAAATTTTACAATTTTGGAATATTTATTAGAAATGTATAACACATATATATATATATATATATATATATATATATATATATATATATATATATATATAATTGTTTCACAAACATCCCAGTAGGGACAAGGGAAGCTTCTCTCAAATCAATAAGTGCGCCCCGATTCATATAAGCTCAATAATATGGGACGCCGCACAGTGTTGCCGCGTGGACAAAAATAAAAAAAATGTGATATGTGCATCCATAATGAAGTTATAGCTCTTTACATATGAAAAATATTTCCCAGATAATCTCAAGCGATAATCATATGAAAATTAGACAACATTTAAAATAACATTTTCTGAAAAGTTTGTTGGTAATATTAAAAGTTTTGGATGGGGATTTGATGGGTGGGCTATAAATAAAAAAAAAAATTAGTACAAAAAGTCGACATTAACTGCACATGGGCAAAGTACCGTTATCAAGAACTAAAAATTTTAATTTGATAAAAAAGTATAAATTTTTAATATTTCGTAGAGCATATCTTCTGATTGCCAACTATATTGCCACTTTGCTCTTAATTTCCGAAGCGAAATGTTTAAAAACATTCTGCCCATCCCTGCAACCTTCTGAGATATATCGGTTCTGATTTTATATAGCCCCCATTCCCGATTTTGCTACAAGTTGTTCAATTTTGATCGAATAGCCTTGTAATTTAATAAGTGTTACACCGATTTTCACAAAAATCGGTTCAGATTTGGATATAGCCTTCATATATATCTTTCCCCGATGGGGAAATTTTTATCGAATAGCCTTCAAATTAATTATGTAATATTTTCTTAGCTCCCTGAATAGGTTCACAGATTTTCGTAAAAATCGGTTCAGATTTGGATATATCCCCCATATATATCTTTCCCCGATTTTGTTATAATTCTCTAAATTTTTGATGAATATCCTTCAAATTTAACATGGGAGGTTCCTCATGTAATATCAACTTTGGTCCATATCGGTTCAGGTTTCAATATGGCTTCCATATATAATTTCGCCCGATATCCCTCAATTAGGGATAATTACGTCATATTTTCCTAATTTAATCAATATCTCGCATACATTGCATGTTAAATGCATCGAAGACATAAAATCGGGCGAAAATATATATGAGAGCTATATCCAATCCAAATCCAAATCTAACCCGATTTTTGTGAAAATCGGTAAAACTTAAAAAGGGCTTAAAAAACATCTCATGTTAAATTTGAATTTTCCAAAAATTGACCGATTTATAGCAAAATCAATGAATGATATATGGAGGCTCTATCCAAATCTGTACCGATTTTTGCGCAATCAAATCAAAATCGGTAAAACTGAACAGTGGCCTGAGGAAACATCCGATGTTAAATTTGAAGGCTATTCGATTAAAATTGACCGATTTATAGCAAAATCGGGGATATATGTATATATATATATATATATATATATATATATATATATATATATATATATATATATATATATATATATATATATATATATGAGGGCTATATCCAAATCTGAACCGATTTTTGTGAAAATCGGTATAGGTACTCAGGGGCTTAAGAAAATATTACATATTAAATTTGAAGGCTATTCGATCAAAATTGAACGAGTTATACCAAAATCGGGGAAAGATATATATGGGGGCTATATCCAAATCTGAACCGATATGAACCAAAGTTGACAATTGTCATTCCTATGCCCTTATAAGTACTTGTGCAAAAATTCATCAACCTAGGTCAACTCCTTCTATTTTTGTTCACTTTTGTATGGAAACGGCAACATTGAGCGCGTTCGTGTCCTAAGATACCACTTGTAGAAAAAATGTTCATCACTGCAATACTCAGGAAATATGACCAACATTATAAAGGGGTATTTGTCACCGTTGAAAATTTGATGGCCTGGGAATCAAACCCGGGCATTCAACGTGCAAGGCTGGTGTGCATAGTTAAATCCCAGGGGTAGTGGTGTAGGGTATCACATGGTCGGTGTAGGGTATCGCATTTACTATAGCCTTTGCTTACTTGTTTTATTCTCACCTATGTATATTTTATTTGATGTAATGCAAAAAATGGTTTTAGGAATATTTGTAATAACTTCCCAAAAGTACTTTAGTCGTTCGTTTAATTTTGAAAAGTGATAATACACATGATTGGTATTGAAAATTTTCGCAAATAAATTATAACATATTAATTTGTAACAAGTGAAATATTAGTATTATCACTGTTCTAAATTAAACGAACGATTAAATTACTATGGAATTTTATTACAAATATTTCTAAAACCATTTTTTGAATTACATCAAATAAAATATAGGTGAGAATAAAATTTAGTTTATTTGTTGATTGTATTCAACCTCTATACTCAGTCGGATAACAATGTGTATAATTAGAATTGATTGCAAAGCAATTAGTTAATTAGAAATTGAAATTTTGTAGTTGCATCGATGAAAGTTTTGGCAAAACAAAATTCAAACATAAACACATGCAAATTTTACACTATAAAAAAAAACAAGTGAGCAAAGGCTATAGTCGGGACGGGGCCGACCATGTGATACCCTACACCACTACCCCTGTGCATAAGCTTTTCACTGGTAAACATTTCTTTTAGGGAATATAAACCGACTACCACCAAAAATAATATGCCTCTTTGTCTCTGGGACCCCCATAAGCAACCAAATGGGATGCATTACCGACTATTGCGATATCTCTGTTGTTTGAGCAGCTACGACAACCTACTTTACATCGTTGTAAAGGTGATATTTTCTACTTTCCTTGCCAGGTTGATATACCTCTTAAAGAAACTGAGATATTGGCTTTGAAATAAAAGGTAGACCTTTTCTCCAAATAAGTTTTTGCCCATTCCGACCCTTGAATATTATCCGACCATCATTAAAATCAGTAGGCTTCTTCCTCTGTGGGACCCCCATTAACCCCTAAACTTTCGTGACGATCCGATCAAAATTGCGACCTGTGGCGTGATTACAAAAAAATCGGAAATGGGATGCATTATCGACTATTGCCATATCTCTGCAATTTGACCACCTATGACAACCTAATTTACATCGTTGTAATGGTGATATTTTCTACTTTCCTTGCCAGATTTTGCTTTTGATATACCTCTTAAACCCTTGAATATTATCCGACCATCATTAAAATCAGTAGGCTTCTTCCTCTGTGGGACCCCCATTAACCCCTAAACTTTCGTGACGATCCGATCAAAATTGCGACCTGTGGCGTGATTACAAAAAAATCGGAAATGGGATGCATTATCGACTATTGCCATATCTCTGCAATTTGACCACCTATGACAACCTAATTTACATCGTTGTAATGGTGATATTTTCTACTTTCCTTGCCAGATTTTGCTTTTGATATACCTCTTAAAGAAACAGAGATATTGGCTTTGAAATAAAACGTTGACCTTTCTCCAAATAAGTGTTCGCCCATTCCGACCCCTGAATATTATCCGACCATCATCAAAATCAATAGGCTTCTTTCTTTTTGGGACCCCCATTAACCCCCAAAATTTCGTGACCATACGATCAAAATTGCGATCTGTAGCGTGATTACAAAAAAATCGGAAAATGGGATGCAGTATCGGCTATTGCCATATCTTTGCTATTTGACCACCTACGACAACCTGCTTTACACCGTTGTAAAGGTGATATTTTCTACTTTCCTTTCCAGGTTTTGCTTTAGATATACCTCTTAAAGAAACAGAGATATTGGCCTTGAAATAAAATGTTGACTTTTCTCCAAATAAGTGTTTGCCCATTCCGACCCCTAAATATTATCCGACCATCACCAAAATCAATATGCTTCTTCATCTGTGAGACCCGCATTAACCCTGAAATTTTCGTGACGATCCGATCAATATTGCGACCTGTAGCGTGATTTCCAAAAAAATAGAAAAATGGGATGTATTACCGACTATTGCGATATCTCCGTTAGTTGGTTACCTACGCCGACCTAGTTTGCATCATTGTAAAGACGGGATCTTCTAGTTTCATAGTCAGGCTTTGCTTTTGGAAAATTTTCAACCAAAGCTGTGATATTTGTCAATATAATTAAAATCTCAAAAATGAAAATTGGGGTTTTATTTGCTACTATTGCGATATCTTCGTTGTTTGATCACCTACGAGCACCTACTTTACATCATTAGAAAGGTGATATTTTCTGCTTTCATTGTTAGGTTTTGCTTTTGGTATAACCCATATAGAAGCTGAGATATTGGCTTTGGAAAAAAACGTTGTCTTTTTATCCACCTAAGTTTTTTGCCCTTTCCGACCCCTAAATATTATCCGACCATCACCAAAATCAATAGGCTTCTTCCCCTCCGGGACCCCCATCAACATCCAAAATTTCGTGACGATTCGATCAAAATTGCGGCCTGTAGCGTGATTACAAGGTTTAGATGGACAGACGGACAGACGGACAGACGGACAGACGGACAGACGGACGGACGGACGGACTGACGGACGGACACACATAGCCAGATCGACTCAGCTCGTCGAGACATTCATTTTGATATATATAAGTATGGGTCTACGACCATTATTTCGATGCGTTACAAACTTTTTGGCCAAAACCAACTTATAATACCCTCCCCACATAGTGGTGTAGGGTATAACAAGAATTTAAAATTTTATACAAAATAATTACAAATGTACTATATTTTTCTTGGGTGGAACATCTGCCTTGCACGCTGAATGCCCGGATTAGACTCCATGGTCAGACAACATCAAATTTTTAACGATGGCAAAAATACCCTTCAGCGTAGCGTTAACGACATTTTTTAGCCATGTAAAACTTATCTACAAGTGATGTATTAGGACACTTCGTTGGAGTCCGGCGATAAGCAGTGGGTCCAATATCATGAGAGAAGGCTCCCATTTCCCTTCTGCGATGTTTGTGGAACAATTACATATTTATTTAATTATTTTGTAGGAAGTATTATATATGACGTCAAAAAGTAAAAAACAGTATTTTGTAGATCTGTTATTACGTACTTATTTATTTGACCCTTTTTTCTCACACTTCAATAGTTATGAATGTGTAGAAAATAAATTAAATTGCCTTTGGGGCGCACCAACTACAGCAACAAATTTAATGCTTTTTCCACTGCCCTGCCAGCAATTGGAAGTGAGTTTCGCACTCACTCGCCTAAGAGGTCACTCCGGAGACACCCCAAGGAAGATCGTCGGTGAATTACACAAACAATTTCTATAGCCTTATTGTGATTACGTTTTATCGCGTATGCCGACACTTCGGAGTGACTTCCAAGGCGATTGTTTACATTTATTTAATGATTCAACACATTTGAACAAATATAGAACATTTTCTATGTGATGCTTATATGAGACGGTGGTGCAGTGGTAAGCACACTCGCTTTGCACTCTGAAGGTCCGGGTTCGCTTCCCAAGTCAGACAAAAAAACATCACATTTTTAAAATAACAAAATTAATGTAAACGGAAATTGCAAAGAATAATTTCTCTAAAATAGAAGAGAAATAAAAAAATAAATAAAAATAAAAAATATTAAAAAATAAATAAAACTAAAAAAATAAAAATAATTAAAAATAAATAGAAAAAATAAAAAATATATTTTTTTAATTTCTAGAACTATCGCGGAAATGATCTTCTAGAAGTGTCGCTGGAGTGACTTCCAAGACGACACCCCGGCGTGGTTCATTTCTTCACAACGGAGGTCACTTCAGGGTGACTTCTGCGACTATCGCCGCGACTGTTTTCATCGCCCTGGGCGACACGTCTAAGTCACTTCCGCGATAGTTTTTGCTTGCAGGGTGTTCATTTATAACGAACACCAACACAAACAACAAAAACGTTCAGCATTTAGATCCTAATGAAACAAATTCATACAAACTAAGGTTGTTATTGTAAATGTGCAATAAGCGTAATAACGACAATATTTGTCGATTGGATAACATTGGCTTAAGCTTGAATTTTTAATTACATAATTTTTTTAAAATTGATTGCTTTTGTACATAAAAGACCATTTGATAAAAGCTCAATTCATATAAAAAATCATTCATTTAGTAATTTTAATTGAAGTATAAATTATTGATGTAAATGGATACAAGAATTATAAATGCAACTATGTATGTAAACAACAATTTGGATTTACACAATAAAATATTTGATTTTATGTACAAATATTATTTTATCCAACTTAATATGTGTTAGTTCTCCCTGGCATTTCTGAATGCCAATCAATGGTATTATCACTTTTCAAAATTAAACGAACGATTGAATTACTATGGAATTTTATCACAAGTACTCCTAAAACCAGTTTCGTGCTATTATTTATCAAATAAAATAAAGGTGAGAGTAAAATTTCATTTAGTTTCGAATATATTCAACCACTACACACAAACATAGTCAGATAACAATGTATGTAATTAGAATTGATTGTGGAGCAATTAGCGAAGTTGGAAATTAAAAATTTATACATGCTGATACGTTTGGCCCAACAAAATTCTAACACCAACAAAAATATTTTTGAGCCAATAAACATATTTACACTATACAACAAGAGCCTACACAAAATTAAAAATTTTTATTTTATTATATAGTGGTTATTTTAGAGGAAAATTAGGGCCTAGAATGAAAACAGTAAAATAACGTAGAGGCCAGAAATCTTTATAAATTAAAATAAAATGTCGTCCGTTGGCAATTGCATCAGTTGAGAACGGCTGGACCGATTTGGATAATTTGTTTTTAAATGTTCGTCATAGCTCAACATAGGTTTTTATAAAAAAAAATTGACCACTCCCACTTTTAATCCCACTTTTTATACCCTACTGCACAATGACACTTAAAATGGAAGGTATGACAAAAATATTTCTAGATAATAAAGTGAACTGAAATTATTATCAATGGTTCCTTGTGACCTACAAATACTCTAACAAAAATATTGCAGTCCTTTGTCCATGTTTTCGCGTGGTTCCCATATAACGAATCATCCTGAATTGAAATATTTTTCCGAATTAGCTGTAATCCGGTACCAGTAGTTCTTATTGCACAGCCAACTTTCCCGCGAAAAATTATCAGTAATGGTCCATGGTTTGGTATACATACTTCTTATATGATTTATATCTCCCTTCATTTCGGCAGATGTTAACCATACATTCAAACCGATAGGTTTTAGTAATGAACTAAGTGTTCAGAGCACCACTTTTAAAAGTCTGGTGCCCTTTGCTACCCCGACTAGGATAAATTATAAAGGAATGACGATAATTATATTAACTTTAAATGTTACCATTTTTAAATATTTTTACTTATAAATAAAGGTGATATGTTGACGTTTTCTACGCGTTCAGTTCTGTGTATAAAGCTTAAGATATGGTATTTTTGTATGTTGCTGGAGGTAACACTCCTCTTAAATGCTTGCCGACAATAATTACACCTACGTATGTTACATTTACAAACTTCGTATACTCTTACCCTCTTAAGTTCTTCTAATTTCGACAGATTGGATGTAGATCTATCTGAGCCTACTCTCCCCTTAAAAAAGGATTAAATTAGGAATAACATCAATTTTGAGTACCTTAGGTTGGAGGATTGTTGTAATTTATTTTTTTCGTGTAAGGATTTTTCCATGTGCATATATCAACAGATTGTGACACCTTAATTGATATTCACAATTAATTGATATTCAGTTGCTGGAATTTGGAGTATGTTTATACTCTTCACCATTCCGGATCAATAGGCAAATAAAAAACAATTCACAAAAACATTTATTTGTTGCTGTAGTTATTGTTTTCTTGTATTTTATAACATGGTGTTTGTCCGTTGACTATTTCTGGCACTTGTTTGACATCTATTATTTTATACCCTCCTACCCTGATCAGGGTAAAATTCTGAGTCCATCTGTGCATGTCCGTCGGTCCGTCCGTCTGTGGTAATCATTTTTGTATCCACAAAAATGGAGATAGGACACTGACATTTTGGGAAAATGCGTATTTTGTTTACAAATATCACAGATGTAATGTATAATACTTATGACCAAAACCAAAAAGTTATCTAGCATGACAAAGACATTTTTGTAGCATGAAAAGAAAATTTAGTTCACACAAACTAAAATGTAATGAAACGTACTTATGTAGTACTACTACTTCCGTTGTTTAACCGCTACGTTATTGAAACTTTTACCAATTTCAAACAAAAGTTTTAGTCCATTTAACCCGCTAAGTATTATCTGATCTTCACGTTGGTTTGTACGCTTCTTCCTCATCATAAACTCAAACTTTGTTTAAAATTTTGCGGGTTATTATTTTGACCTACAGAGCCGCTACAAAATTGGTTAAAATTTTGTTTTTGGTCCATTTCATTCCCTGAACATTTCACGATCATCAGCAAAAACTAATCATTTCTTTTCAGGAATTCCAGAACCAACCTCCTTAAAAAATTCGTTACAATCGGTCCATAATTGCGGCCTTAAGCTTGTTTACAATTTTTAATGGACGGACACACATCGCTAAATCGCTTTATCTCGTCGAAATATGATTTTTGACATACCAAATAAGGGGTCTAGGACGAATATTTCATGGTGTTACATAAACTTTTGGAGAGACAATATGTAGCATGGGATAAAAATGTGGTTCTCTACACAGAACCCGTTATATATTAGGCAGTAGGCCCGTTATCTAGGAAACACTTTATTGCAATTTACATCAGAGGAAAGGTCACTAGTTTTTTCCCCATATGTAGGCTACTTTGCGAAATATATATGTCCTCAAAGAATTAAAATATCGAACAAAAAAAAAAAAATTATACTTTTTATACAAAAGTAATGGTCCATTTCACCCGCTAAAGAATACCAGATCATCATTCAAAATTATGGGCATCTTTTTCGACCTATACTCTTACCCGGTGTAAAATTTCGTGGTTTTTTGATGTATAATTGCGACTTCTAACGAGTTTATTATTACACTACAAACAAATAACGGAATATATTAGGCTGTAACTCTGTTATCTGATCATGCACACAAACATAATTGGCATTAATTGAAAGGTCAAGCGTTCCACTTTCAAGTATATCTCACTTGTCCGGAATGTCACTTCCAGGAATTAAGATATAAGCTGTATATTAAAAATTTTCACAATTTTCACCCAAAAGTTTTGGTTCATTTAACCCTCTAAATATTATCCGATCGCCATCTCAAATTGCAAGCTTCTCCTTTGTGATATACTCTTACCTTATTTAAAATTACGCGTTTATCGGACTATTATTGAGACCTACAGAGCCGCTAGAAAACTGGATAAATATTATGTTTTTGGTCCATTTCATCCGCTAAATATTTCACGATCATCACCAATAAGAATAGGGATCTATTCTGATCTGAAACCGACCTCCATACAAAATTTCGTGACGATCGGTCCATAATTGCGGCCTGGAGCGTGTTTACAATTTATAATGGACAGACGGACGGACACACATCTCAAAATCGCTTTATCTCGTCGAGATATGAAGATTGGTATACCACATTGGGGGTCTCCGACGAATATTTCGCGGTGTTACATGAATTTTTACCATAAAAAACAACATTTTTCCACAACATCCCGTACGGGACAAGGGAGACTTCTCTCATATCAATGAGTGCACCCCGATTCATATTTAGCTCAATGATATGAGACCTGCTGTTTATAGCCGAGTCCGAACGGCGTGTCTTAAGACACCACTTGTGGCGAAGTTTTACAAGGCTGAAATACTCAGGAAATGTCGCCAACATTACTGAGGGGTATTTTGCCACCGTTGAAAAATGTTTGATGTTGCCTGGCCGGGGAATCGAACCACCGACCTTCTGTGTGCAAGGCGGGCGTGCATACCATTGCACCACGGTGGCACCCAAACAAACTTATAATATCCTTTTCCACATTGTGGTATAGGGTATAAAAATATAACGATCATACAAAGACTTAAGAATCAAAACTTTGTTAATTTTTATAACAACAATGGTGCAATGTTGCCCACAGGCAACATTTGTTAACTCCCTAACCACTAGGAAGTTGTAAAAAAATCGCAGGGGACTTATTTTTGCGACTACTAATCATAATAAATATGCAAAATATTTTTATCTCTACTGAAAAAAATTCGGGGTTCAAAGGGTTAATATTACCCATATACATAGGTTTACGTTTTGGTGTATCCCAGAAATTTTAAGCAAGTTATCATTTATTTGTCTTTTTGGGATCTAATTCCTGCAGAGAATTGCTAATATAGGTCAACGTTTTCGCTATCGACAGATTTTCAGTATTTCTATAGCCTAATTTTTAAAAAAATTCGTCTGTGTTACGGATTTTGGATATACTTTTGGTGGGAGAACCTCATTACAGAACATAACATATAACAACAGACAACATTTGGTAACTCACTAACTGTAAGGAATAAATCATTTCTTTTTTTTCGCAGAAGACTTATTTTAACTGCTACTAATCACAATAAATATGAAAAATATTTTTATCTCTGCGGTTTGAATATAATTTGATAAATTTTAATAGCGTGTTTCGTGCATCAAAGATATATAATCGGCCGAAAATGTATATGGGAGCTATATCCAAATCTGAACCGATTTCAGTATAATTTTGAAAAATTATTTGAATTCCGTCACGCTTTTTAAATTTCATTGAAATTGGACACACAAAGCCTATTGGTGCAACAAATACATGAAATCGACCCAAGTTATATGTATATGGAAGCTATATCCAAATCTCGACCGATTTCAATATAGTATTGCTAACTTATTTCCAGACCGTCACACTTTTATTGGAATTTGACATATACAGCGTATTTGGTGCATAAAATACATAAAATCAGCCGAAGGTATATCTGGATTTGAATTGTGTGACGATCTGGAAATAATATTGCAAAATGATTTCCAGACCGTCACACAATCCAAATTTCATTGAAATTAGACATACATAGCCTTTTTTGGTACATTAAATACATAAAATCGGCCGAAAATATACATGGAAGCTATATCCAAATCTGAACCGATTTCAGTATAATCTGGCACATTTTAGACCGATTTCCCCACACATTCCAAATTTCATTGAAATTGGACACACATAGCGTGTTTGGTTTATAAAATACATGAACTCGGACGAAAATATATAAATAGGAGCTATATCCTAATCTGAACCGATTTCAGCATAATTTGGCATACTTATTTCTACACCATATTCAATCACTCATTCCACGATTTATTGAAATTGGACATATATAGGGTGTTTGGTGCATAAAATACATGAAATCGGCCGAAAATCTATATGGCAATGTAGTTTGGCAAATTTATTTCTAGACCAAATTCCGTTATAAATTCTAAATTTGTAAGATTTTTTGTTTTATTCGACCTTTTCCATTTAATTTTGAAATAATAACAAGTTTGTCGAGCTTGAGGTCATTATAATTGTCTATTTTATTTCTTCATTTGTTCCCAATATTTCGCAATTATTTAATTGCATCATCAGGGGTTAATCTACAAAACAATATAAATATTTATGTTTTATTATCACAGCAATTGTTGAAATTTTTAACAAACATCAAAATATTTAACACAAAAGAGTATAAATAGCTTACATATACGTAAAAATAATTTCGTCAAATATTTCTTACAAACTAACGTAGATTCACTACTATTGTCGGCGGTAAATATTGCACTGAATGAAGAAATAAAATAGACAATTATAATGACCTCAAGCTCGACAAACTTGTTATTATTTCAAAATTCTAAATTTGGATACCATTCGTCAAATATCAGCATACAAATCTAGATTTTTTGGAGTTACCTTCGACCCTGAGGCTATATCACCAGATCGACGCGGAGTTTCAAAACTTCATATAACCTATTTTATTTTCAGGAAAATCTGTTCTGCAGTTTTTAAGTCCATAAATTACAAACAAAAAAACCTACAAAGATGTTTCTATTATAAAGACATGTGATATCGGTCCACTTTTGACCACAGCCTCCATATAGGGTTAACATTAATTTTTCGGTACTTTATAATATTTTGTCACCTATTTCTAAAGATTCACCTGTAGTAATGTATTTTTTTTTTTTTTTTTTTTTTGGGAAATCTCCACATTGTGACGTGGTCCAAAAAAAAAAAAAAATTAATTGAATATCCCCTAAACGTTTTCTCTTTTCTTTCTCCTTCACGAGTTTACGATGTAAACTTTACAGTGGTGGTTGTTTTGATGTGGCACTGTACAATATTCTGTATTTTTATGGTTTGCCTAAATCGACTCAAAATTGTATGAAACAAATTTCGTCCAAACATACTTTGGGTCCGAATTTGTGGGATTCAGATTTGCTGCAGAGAACATTTCACCCCCTCTGGAGTACTGGGATGACGTTATATTTTCTGATGAGACAAAAATTATGTTATACTATCAAGATGACCGCCTAAAAATATGGGGCGAAACTAAAATTGTATGCGTACCGTAAAGTTCGGAAAACTATCAGCTATGGTATGGGGTTGTATATCAAGCAATGGCGTTGGTAAAATCCGGATTTTGGAGGAAACCTTGATAAAGGAGCTTTATTTGGATGTTTTAAAAAATAATTTAGCCAACACCTTCAAGAAATTTGGATTTGTTAACCCTGAAAATTCAAACAAATTGCAATATAAATACTAGCAAGACAACGACCCTTAACATACATTTTATTTATGTAGTACTTCGTTGTTATAAAACTGCATCAAAGTCATCGACACTCCAGCCCAAAGTCCATATCTTACCTCCATCGAAAATTTATTGCTACACCTGAAAAAAAAAGTCGGGAATAGGTCGCCCAATAATAGGAGTGAATTTTTAAAATACATTAAAGAAGTATGGCAAAAATGCCATTGGAATATGACATTCCGAAACTTATTTATTCAATTCCGAGACTCTTATAAGCAGTTATTGATACCCAAGGTGGACATACGAAATATTAGAACCAACTTTACCAGAACTACCGTGCAAGACTGAAAAGTTGTGACTTTTGCAATTCATTAGTTGACAGTACAGAAAATTAGTTGCTTTCCTTTTGTTTAATTTGAACATTTTCAGTGAAATTTAACTACTTTTTATTTTATTTTTTAATAAGCATGTGTCAGAATTAAACTATTAATAAATCTGTTAATAATTTTATTTATTTATACCGACTAAAGGTTGTTTTATTTAAATTTTTTAAAAATTTTGGTTTTGCAATATTTTAGTTGACTAACTGTATATAGCCGTGAGACACTATCACAATCCTTTTTGTGTTGGTGGTGTCTGTGGGGACGATAAAAATATTACGCTGCCACATAAGCACACCCCACAATTAATTGATATTCAGTCGCTGGAATTTGGAGCATGTTTATACTCTTCACCATTACGGATCAATAGGCAAATAAAAAACAATTCACACAAACATTTATTTGTTGCTATAGTTATTGTTTTCTTGTATTTTATAACATGGGTGTTTGTCTTTTGACTATTTCTGGCACTTGTTTGACATCCATCATTTTTATACCCTCCACCACAGTATGGAGGGTATACTAAGATTGTTTGATTAGGGTAAAATTCTGAGTCCATCTGTGCATGTCAGTCGGTCCGCCCGTCCGTCTGTGGTAATCATTCTTGCATCCACAAAAATTAAGATAGGACGCTGACATTTTGGGAAAATGCGTATTTTGTTTACAGGCTGCTCAAGTTCGATGATGGGCTATATCGGTCCACGTTTTAGCCCCCATATAAAGATACCTCCGATTTCCGGTATTTTGACGTTTTTAGTCACATTTTAGATTGTATTAGCTATAAATTGACATTAAGGGTTCCTAGTGACCACCAAAAATTGTCAACATAGGCCAATGTTTGGACATTGCTCCCTTCGAGAGTTATCCTTCCCACCATTTTACAGAAAATTTAACTGTTGTGTGGGATGTACCCGAAGGAGTGGACCGATATGGCCCATTTTCGAGCTTAAACTAAGTTTGGGCAAAATATTACGAAATGCAAAATTTGGTTCGAATCGGTTAATCCTATCGAAAGTTATCGTGCGAATCAATCAGACAGACGGACAGACAGATAGTCGGACGGACATGGCTAAATCGACTCCCAATTGTCTGAAACGAATTTCGTCCATACATACTTGGGGTCTAAAACCGTTATTTCGATGAGGCACATTTTTGGTCGTATCAAAGTGTATTTATGGTAAAAAACCAAAATTCTTTTGCAATTCCATTTGAAAAAAATTAAAAAAAATTTTGCGAGCACATATACAATTTTTGGTACAGAGTTTAAGGAAAAAATTCTGGTTTTAAATCTGTTCGCGTTCACAAAATTGGACGAAGCGCGCAAAAATTATAGCGGTTTTTATTCTCATATAAAGAAAAAATATTTAAAAATGTCTTATTTGTTGTTATGAGAAAATTTATGCATAAATCGTTAACAGCATTCCATATCTATTCTTGGAGTTTAAATATTTACTAAATTTATTATTATTTTCGCGGAAAACCAACAAATAATAAACAAATATTGAAGTAAATCCAAATTATTCTGTCTCAGAATACGTGCAAACCCCTAGAAAATAAATTAAGAAATATCTGCGGAATCTAGACAATGCGTAGAAAAATATGAAACCAAATTTTTAGAGATTGGATACATAAATTACATATTATAGCAACAACAAAATAGAAAAACTTATTGTTAGACAATATGGTTGCAAATATATTTATTGGTTTGATTCGAAAAATTAAAAAAAATATTTGGGAGTTCTCCAACTATTTCGTTAAAATCCCATACGATAACACTGTGCTACAAAAGTTGACAAAAATTGTTTGCAGGGTTTCTGATGCATAAAATTCTGTATTGTGGGAGTCCATGGAAGACGAAAATACCTCTGGTTTCTTTGGGTTACTTCGTTTTTTGATTTTATAACGGTAAATGTAGTGAAAAACGGGGTTTCTTGGATTTTCAACTTAAAACGGGCAATACTTCTTTTTTCCACAACGAACTTTCACAGTTTATTTTTTGCATTGGTTTTCCCCATTTTGTAAAGCTAACTAAATTTTCTTCTTGATATAAGTAAATAATTGCGCAGTTTGGTATCTTCTACGCAGCCTAGAACACGAGGAAAACCATTTTCCTGTTTTTAATGCGTTTTTGTCACACTTAAATCACTATAATTTGTCTATTTATTACCCGATTTTTAAAAAATATGGCTTGTTCGAAAGACATGATTTTCACCTTTTGAATAAAAAACAAGTAAGAAAAGTCTATAGTCGGAGCCGACCATGGGATACCCTATACCACTATCCCTGGACAATCGCTCTCCACGGAACTTCTTTTCAATGATTGTGAAAATTTAATTATCAAATATCAGAGATGTAATGTATAATACTTATGATCAAAACCAAAAAGTTATCTAGCATGACAAAGACATTTTTGTAGCAGGAAAGGAAAATTTAGTTCACACAAACTAAAATGTAATGAAACCCACTTATGTAGTACTACTACCTCCGTTGTTTAACCGCTACGTTATTGAAATTTTTACCAATTTCGCACAAAAGTTACAGTCCATTTAACCCGCTAAATATTATCTGATCTTCACGTTGGTTTGTACGCTTCTTCATTATAAACTCAAACTTTGTTTAAAATTTTGCGAGTTATTATTTTGACCTACAGAGCCGCTACAAAATTGGTTAAAATTTTGTTTTTGGTCCATTTCATTCCCTGAACATTTCACGATCATCAGCAAAAACTAATCTTTTCTACTCTGGCCCGAACCAAACCTCCTTAAAAAATTCGTTACAATCGTTCCATAATTGCGTCCTTAAGCTTGTTTACAATTTTAATGGACGGACACACATCGCTAAATCGCTTTATCTCGTCGAGATATGCATTTTGGCATACCAAATAAGGGGTCTAGGACGAATATTTCGTGGTGTTACATAAAGTTTTGGAGATACAATATGTAGCATGGGATAAAATTGTGGTTCTCTACACCGAACCCATTATATATTAGGCAGTAGGCCCTTTATCTAGCAAACACTTTATTGCAATTTACATCAGAGGAAAGGTCAGTAGTTTTTTTTCATATGTAGGCTACTTTGCGAAATATATATGTCCTCAAGGAATTAAAATATCGACCAAAAATAAAATTTTTATATTTTTCATACAAAAGTAATGGTCCATTTCACCCGCTAAAGAATATCAGATCATCATTCAAAATTGTAGGCATCTTTTTCAACCTATACTTTTACCCGGTGCAAAATTTCGTGACTATTGATGTATAATTGCGACTTCTAGCGAGTTTATTATTACACTACAAGCAAATAACGGAATATATTAGGCTGTAACTCTGTTACCTGATCATGCACACCAGCATAATTGGCATCAATTGAAAGGTCAAGCGTTCCACTTTCAAGTATATCTCACTTGACCAGAATGTCACTTCCAGGAATTAAGATATAAGCTGTATATTAAAAATTTGCAAAATTTTCACACAAAAGCTTTGGTCCATTTAAGCCTCTGGTTCCGATCCGATCGCCATCTCAAATTGCAAGCTTCTCCTTTGGGATATACTCTTACCTTATTTAAAATTACGCGTTGATCGGACTATTATTGAGACCTACAGAGCCGCTAGAAAATTGGATAAATATTATTTTTTTGGTCCATTTCACCCACTAAATATGTCACGATCATCACCAATAAGAATAGGGATCTATTCTGAAATGAACCCGACCTCCATACAAAATTTCGTGACGATCGGTCCATAATTGCGGCCTGGAGCGTGTTTACAATTTATAATGGACAGACGGACGGACGGACTGACGGACGGACACACATCTCAAAATCGCTTTATCTCATCGAGATATGAAGATTGGTATACCACATTGGGGGTCTCCGACGAATATTTCGCGGTGTTACATGCATTTTTACCAAAACAAACTTATAATACCCTTTTACACATTGTGGTATAGGGTATAACAAGTGAGAAAAGGCTATAGTCGGTACGGGGCCGACTATGTGATACCCTACACCACTACCTCTGTGAATAATCTTTTCACTCGAAAACATTTCTTTTATGGAGATACGAAAGTTTTCACCTATCTGGCCCTTAAAGCAAATGACTTAAGGCGAACTAAGAAGTTGGGTTTTATTAGTGACTATTGCGATATCTTCGTTGTTAGACCACCTACGAAAACCTACGTTACATTGTTGTAAAGGTGATATTTTGTTTATATTGTCTTTTTCTCCAAATAAAGTTTTTGCTCATTCCGACACCTAAATATTATCCGACCATCATCACAATCAATAGGCTTCTTCCTCTGTGAGACCCTCATTAACCCTCGAAATTTCGTGACGATCCGATCAAAATTGCGCCCAGTAGCGTGATTTCCAAAAAAAATGGAAAAATGGGATGTATTATCGAATATTGCGATATCTCCGCTATTTGGTCACCTACGCCGACCTAGTTTGCGTCATTGTAAAGGTGGAATCTTCTACTTTCATAGTCAGGCTTTGCTTTTGGAAAGTCCCCAGCCAAAGCTGTGATAGTCGTCATTATAACTAAAATCGCAAACATGAAAATTTGGGGTTTATTTGCGACTATTGTGATATCTTCGTTGTTTGATCACCTACAGGAACCTGCTTTACATCGTTAGAAGGGTGATATTTTCTACTTTCATTGTCAGGTTTTGCTTTTGGTATACCCCTTATAGACGCTGAGATATTAGCTTTGGAAAAAACGTTGACTTTTTATCCAAATAAGTTTTTTTTGCCCATTCCGACCCCTAAATATTATTCGACCCTCACCAAAATCAATAGGCTTCTTCCCCTCCGGGTCCCCCATCAACATGCAAAATTTCGTGACGATCCGATCAAAATTGCGACCTGTAGCGTGATTACAAGGTTTAGATGGACAGACGGACAGACTGACGGACGGACACACATAGCCAGATCGACTCAGCTCGTCGAGACATTCATTTTGGTATATATAAGTATGGGTCTACGACCATTATTTCGATGCGCTACAAACTTTTTGGCCAAAACCAACTTATAATACCCTCCCCACATAGTGGTGTAGGGTATAACAAGCAGTAAAAGTCCGTTGTGGAAAAAATAAGTTATGTCCGTTTTAAGTTGAAAATCCAAGAAATCCCGTTTTTCACTACATTTACCGTTATAAAATCAACAAACGAAGTGACCCAAAGAAACCAGACTCCCACAATACCGAATTTATGCATCAGAACCCCTGCAAATTTTCACTGTAGCACAGTGTAATTAATGTACTCTATTAAAACTTCATCAAGAAATGTGGTCTACCATCGCAAAAGCTTACTGTGATAACTTAAGGATAGGAAATTAAAAGTCATATTGAAATTACTATCATTCAACAAATATGAAAATTAAAAAGCCTGTAATTCGCGAATTAGTTAAAATCAGTTGATGCGCATCCGTTTTTGGATACAGCGAATCAGGCTCGGTCATTGTGTGCCGTCAGTTGCATCTTACAATGCCAAAAACCTTAAAGTGGGTAAAAGTCTCGCAATGTGCATACGATTTTGATGCGCATCCGGTTTCATTAGCGCCCATCAAAAATACGTCAATATACACCTATTGCAAATAGATTCCTTAAGAACCGCGGATGTGCCTACACATTCTATTTTGCGTAAAAAACCCATATCACTCGCGTATCTCTGTAATTTATGACACGCCTTTTCGCAAATATTATAATCGCGTATAAAGGATTCCATTTATTTAAATTTTTTTTTAAAGAAGATCACGTTTTGTTATGCGGATTTCTCAAAATCAATTTTTGCTGATTTTCCTATTTTCAAGGTATCTATATCCGCGGTTTAAGTGGATGGATTCGATCGCGGATGGGCACATTAGATCCGTCGCGTAAAAAAACTAAATTCACGCGGGTTTCAAAGGAAATTGAATGACAGTTGTAAATTTTACACGCAAAAAATAGGTTTTTTAAGAAAATTCACGAATGAAATTTTGGCCTTTAGACTCCAATTACTAGGATGCTGTACAAATCACACTTATAAGATATACATTAAACGACGTAGAATCACGAGTTCTATAATCCTGCTTTGAGTTTGGAACATTATCTTGTTGCGCGTCCGGATTATTAAAAAAAAATCAAAAAACCCCGAAATTCCGGCTTCAAAATGTCAGCATAAATTTTATGTGGATGCAGTGGATATATCAACAAATCATACACTAGTATCATGTTGCCCATGGAGTATTCTGTGATTCTTTATTTGAGCATAGGTCAATAAAATGTAGGGTTAAGCTACAAATCGGAAGAGAACATAAAAAAACTTGTTGGCTTCAACCCATTTTTACCCATGTTTCTACATTGATGCTAACACAGCTTCCACGAAAATTAATTTTAATGGTTGAGATTATGGGATTCCTCCTAAAACACTTCATTTTAAAGAATTTTAATCATACTATATGGAATATGTTAACAGTTCACGCACAATTTTCACACCCAGCGCATATCTTATTTTCGAATTTCACTATTGGGTTGGCTTTTATGTATATATGTTTGCAATTTCCTTTTTTTTTCTGCGACTTTTACTTTATCTTGGGTCAAATTTGTATGCTGATATCTCTAAAACTAATCGAGTTACAGCTGATTTACTACGACATTGGCTTTATTTAACAAAAAGTTTCAAATCATGTTTGATTTTGCCCAGAAATTAAGCACTAGCTGACTACCTGTTTTGAAAATATGGTCCAAGTAGCTTTTTTAGTTTTTGTGTAATAATCTTTTTAAATTGGGAAGTCAAATTTCAATCGTCAAATTAAAAGTCGTTTCTCTCGAAACTCATTTTTTTGAGATGTGTCACTCTTTGATTAAATGAACGATATATATTTTTATTGTAGCTAACATTTTTTTTATTTTATTGCCATTTTTATTTTCGGAAGCTTAAGTTTTTACATAAAATTCATCATATTATTAGTTCTGAATTTTGAGATATGCCATCAATTAACTTTATAGAATGGTTTTCTTGTTGGTACTGTTCCATTCTAATATTTCCGAAGAGTTGATTTCAATTTTTAGTTACCATTGCCACTGCCTGGTTCATACAATATATGTAGCAACACAACAAGAATCGTACAAGTGATACACTATTTAAAATATTTACTGTATTTTTATAATATTTCTCAAAATTAAAATTAAATTTTCGTCGTAACACTTAAAAAAGCCTTTAAAACATTTTCCACACACATAAATACATATTATATGTATTAATATGAAACTCCACACCTGACATCAAAAGCATTTTTAATCATTCGGCAATAAAGATTTCATTTTAAATGCTTAATAATAGCACAACATCATATCATGGCTGGCACCTACATTTATTGATATTTATTATTCCTCGTTGGCTTATTATGGGAAATAGATGACAGGAACCACAGACACTTTGCTCGAGCTTTACATTACTTTGTTTGGTTTCATTTTTTATTCGTAAAATATTTCAAAGGACATTGACACAAAACACCCACACAAGCGAGCAAACATTTATCACTTGATTAAAAGTCGAGTAACAAATATGGACAGAACCCGAAACGTATGACCGGAAAATGAGCTGACGAATCCGCCCGAATGATACATTTTATGTCTGGTATATTAAGAACCGGCGATTTTTTAGATTCTCTTTTAATTTAAACGTGTTAGTTTTAACTATTTTTTCCAAAATATTATTTCACTTTTTGAGAAACATTGTTGAGCTTTTCTAAGACACACAAACAAATTTATGAATTACACTCACACTATTTTCTTTAAAAGGTGCGCGTATAGAACCCATCTGCTTTATTTCTCAAAATAGCAACCACGTATCCGTTTATACCGTCTATGGCGTAGTTGACGCTTTGAGTTACCGTTACGTACTAACACTATTTTGCAATGAAATTTGCTACTTCATCTGGCCAGCATTGATTGTCGTTGTCGTGTTTATCTTCGCTTCATAAAAACGATTTTCGTTTTCCTCTCGTTGCCTGTTAATGCTTTCAACATGTAGTGATTGTGGTGAATTATTGTGGATGCTAACAAAGAGGGGTAATAAAGTCCACAACATCACACATAAGAGGAAAACAGCGCTAACAGTAAAATATTGTTAACATTTTGTGGGCTATTTTCTCTATTTTTGTAGATGTTGTAACAGTTCCACATTCTGGGATGATGGGCGTACTACTAACATACTTATGTTGATTATATTTTGGATATTTTTAGATTCCAGGTCAATGGAGGTGAATGTTAAACACAAATGCTAATGCTAACATAGAGAACATACATACATAAATACCTAAACAGATGGCAATTACAGTACTTACAAGTCAAAAACCTCTGTAACTTCTGAACTTATAAAAGTATTTTCATTGAATAAAATAGTGTCTGTATTTATAAAATAACTAGCAGACCCCGGTCCGCGTTGCTGGCCCGTCGTAATGAGTTTTAATGACAACTTTATATCGACTTTATGCTTGAAAATTAAAAAAATAGGTATTTTCTACTTCACTTCTTCGGTCTATTGTCAAACCAAGAAGGATTTTTTGTCTGTAACCTTTCTTTTCTCTTACGGACTTTGTCGGATTTTTTCGCCAATTTATGCTTTTTAGGATTTATTATCGTCCATGTCCCTATGTTTGTCCTAAAGCGATCTAATTTTAAAGGTTAATAAGTGGTTAAATCGAATTCTCCCGCTTATTGAGACTTATATGTTTTAGCTTTTCATGGCTGATGGACCGTTGAACCTCACTATTCAAGTAAATTTGTAAATATATAGTTTTTCTTGATCGGGGCGCAACCACCGTTGTCTCGAAAACTAATTTGCAACCCGATGCACTCATAAGTTTAGCAAATATAGCGATTATAAAATAATTGGCCCCGAAATTCGTCTACAAATATATAGCATTTTGGACCACGGGACATTCCTGAACATTTTCTGAATATTAGGTTCAGTAGTTTTGGAAAAATAATGTTTTGAAAAGAGTGGGCGTGGTCATCAGTTTTCAAGATATAACATATTAAAAAAAAATTGGCCTGGTCCGGTATTTTGGCTCCAAATATGTACCTAGGGTGCACACAACTTCATTGCCTACCAAAATGTATGCTGAAACCGATATAATCATACATTTGGCTTATATATAGCGTTTAACAGAAAAGCATGGGGAAGGTACCCCACCTCTTCCGAAATTCATAATATATACGGGGATTTCTGAGTGAAATCGGACACTTTTTCAAGATGAGGTTTTTGATTTCCTTTATTTTTTGCTGTGGTGATGCTGTTGATTAGCAAAACATTTAAGTATATTTTCAGATTTTTTTTGACTAACGGTTCCAGAGATTTCGCGCCTTGAAAAAGTCAAATTCTGTAAAAACTACATGCAATGAAATACTCATAACTTCTTTAATATTGGTCCAAATTGAAAAAATCTTTTTTTGTATGTTTTGTTGTTTTATCAGCTATTAAATAAAAAATAGCGAAAAAAATTGCACAGTGGGCTTGGATGCTATTTTCGCGATTTAATATTTAAAATCAATTTTTAAAGATGTTCGACCCCTTCGATTTTCTTTAATTTTTTTTGTATTAAACTACGTTCAATTACAAAAATTTTAAGTCCTATGTGGTAATGGGATTCGGAAGATTACTATTTTTTCTGAATTTTTTAAAATTTGTCAATACAATTTTTCCTTAATACCTTTGTCCAAAATTTGTATTTTCTGTATTTTTGAAGCTAAGAGTACATATTTATCATTATATATTATATATTTATCATAAGAAATAGAAAAAACATGCACAGTGGGCTTTAATGGAATTTTCGCTGATGCATTTTCAAAATCGAAAAATGACGCAGTTTTTAAGATGTTTGAGATAAATTCATAAATATTAAATCAAAACAAATATTTATAAATGAAACTTTTAATTTTTTTAATAAAATAATAAATTGTGGACAAAGGTATAAAGGAAAAATTGAATTGACAAATTTTAAAAAAATTCAGAAAAAATAGTAATCGTCCGAATCCCATTACCACATAGGACTTAAAATTTTTGTAATTGAACGTAGTTTAATACAAAAAAAATTAAAGAAAATCGAAGGGGTCGAACATCTTTAAAAATTGATTTTAAATATTAAATCGCGAAAATAGCATCCAAGCCCACTGTGCAATTTTTTTCGCTATTTTTTATTTAATAGCTGATAAAACAACAAAACATACAAAAAAAGATTTTTTCAATTTGGACCAATATTAAAGAAGTTATGAGTATTTCATTGCATGTAGTTTTTACAGAATTTGACTTTTTCAAGGCGCGATATCTCTGGAACCGTTAGTCAAAAAAAATCTGAAAATATACTAAAATGTTTTGTTAATCAACAGCATCACCACAGCAAAAAATAAAGGAAATCAAAAACCTCATCTTGAAAAAGTGTCCGATTTCGCTCAGAAATCCCCATACATAACAACGGCAAAAATTGAGCTTTTGTCGCAAATTTTATGGAAATCCCTTCAGTAGTATTGGAGTTATGACAAATTAAAAAAAGGCGTGGTCGGGCCTATAGGCCCTAAAGAAGTACCTAGATTGTAGATTAATCCGTAAATTTTTAATCCGATACATGCATAATTTTTGCAAATAAAATGTTTTTTAAAAATATCACATAGGGGAGGTACCCCGCTCCCTCTGGAATTCAATAAAATATGTAACCTGTTTTCGGGGGGCGTGGTAAACTCTTCTTTCCAAAAAATATAAGTTGGGTTATGACAGCATTTGATTTTTATTTATAAAGGTAAGGCGTTTTTTCAAATATGCCCCCTTCAAAATTCAAGAAAATATGCCCGTACATTCCCTGACATTTTCAGGAAAATCGGTTCAGTAGTTTTGTAGATGTAACATATTTTAAAAAGTGGGTTTGGTCAAGTCATTGGATCCTAAAAAGTGGGTAAGGTCTTCCGAAATAGATACATTCGTAATTATTGTAAATATAACATTTTTAAAAAAAGTAGGGTATAGGGGAAGTACCCCGCCCCTTCCGAAATTCAACTGAATTTGTAGCCTATTTTAAGCGGGGGCCATCCTTGTACATTCCTTGGCAATTTCAGGAAAATCGGTTCAGTAGTTTTTGTAGAAATGATAAAATTTGAAAATTGAAAAATGTGGGCGTACATTTTCTTTGCATAAAAAAATATCGAAATCGGTCCAGCCGTTCTCAACTGACGCCATGACCAACGAACGACATTTGATTGTTATTTTTAAAGATTTAAAAGTTTAGACAAATCGCGATTTCCTTGACAATCCCTTCAGTAGTTTTGTAGATATAACCTAATTAGAAAGTGAGCGTGGTAATAAGTACGTCGAAATAAGTACGTAAGGTTGGAGACACAATCGCCATTGACTCGTAAATAAATTCCGAAACCGATACATTCGCATTTGTTGCAAATATTGCATTTTTACAAAAATAGGGCATAGGGGAAGTACCCGCCCGATCCGAAAGTCAAAAAATATGTAGCCTATTTTTATCGGGGACCAACCCTGTACATTCGCTGAAAGTTTCAGGAAAATCGATTTAGTAGTTTCGTAGATATAACATATTTAAAAAAGTGGGCGTTGTCCAGTCTTAATGCCCCAAATAAGCACGTAAGGTCGGAGACACAATCGCCATTGACTCAGAAATTAATTTTCAAAGCGATACATTTGTAATTGTTGCAAATATTGCATTTTTACAAAAATAGGGCATAGGGGAGGTACCCCGCCCGATCCGAAATTCAACCAAATGGGTAGCCTATTTCAACAGGGGGCCATCACTCTACGTTCCCTAAAAATTTCAGGAAAATCTGTTGAGTAGTTTCGTAGATATAACATATTTATAAAAGTGGGCGGAAAAGTGGGCGTGGCAAATTTTTCTTTGCATAAAAACCTAAACTGGACTATGACTAACATTTCCACAAAAAATTATCCAAATCGCTCCAGCCGTTTTCAACTGATTCAATTACCAACAAACGACAATTGAGTTTTATATATAAAGATAAGTGTTTCCCCGTACTCGATAATTTGTAATAACAAGTAAGCAAAGGTTATAGACGGACGGGGCCGACCATGTGATACCCTATACCACTACCCCTGGAAATTAGCTTTCAGCAAATTAAAATTCCTTTATGGAACAAATAAAATTATTGTAAGACATAATTTTTGGATTCTGCCATCTTATCACGTCAAGCTTAAATAATAATATAATATTTGTGCCACAAACATCCCGTAAGGTACAAAGGAAACATTTCTTATATCAATGAGTGCACCCCGATTCATATTTCCTGATATGGGGACCTACAGTTTATCGCCGAGTCCGAACGACGTGCACTAAGCCACCACTTGTAGAGAAGTTTTACATGACTGAAATACTCAGAAAATTTGAAGTTACCTGGCCGGGGAATCGATCAACTGTGGCAAAATACCCCTTAGTACTGTTGACGACATTTTCTGAGTATTTCTGCCATGAAAAACTTCTCTACAAGTGGTGCTTAGTGCAATCCGTTTGGACTTGGCGGTAAATTTTTGTATTGACACAAAATTATACGCCAGGAGGAGGTTAGCGGGTGCCTTCATATTCACCAAAACTAATATTTCAAAAAAACTTTAACGGTGGCGTCACCGAGTACATTTTAAAAAAGGGTGGCGATGAAGACATGAAAAGTGGAATACCGGTATTTTTTGACGAAAGAATATGCAAAGTAATGGCTGATTTTTACAGTGAGTAGGGTAATTCATTTTCTTAATAACAAGTTAAAATTTTTAGTTACTACCCTTTTGTTGAACTTATTTATAGCATGGGAGGAACATGAGGTTCTCTACAGATAGTAGGCAGTAGACCCGTTATCTACCAAACTAATTATTGCAACTTGTATCAGTGGAAAGGTCAGTCGTTCTTTTTTCATATATAGGCTACTTTGGCTGTAAATGCCCTCCAGGTATTAAAATATGGACCAACTATAAAATGTTTATATTTTTCATACAAAAGTAATGGTCAATATAACCCGCTAAATAATATCAGATCATCATCCAAAATTGTAGGCATCTTCTACAACCTAAAGTCTTACCTCGTGCAAAATTTCGCGACTATTGAGTTATAATTGCGACCCTTTGCGTGTTTATTGTTATACTTAATACAAATATTTGGATATATAAGGCTGTAACTCTGGTATCTTATCATGTACAACAACACACTTCTCGTCAATAGAAAGGCCAAAAGTTTATTTTCCAAGTATAGATTGCTTACCCGGAATATGTCTTCCAAGAGCAAAAATATAAGCTGTATACTAAAAATGTTCACAATTTTCACACAAAAGTTGTGGTGCATTTAAATCTCTAAATATTATCTGATCATCATCTCAAATTTTAAGCTTATTCTTCGTCATATACACTTACCTTATTTAAAATTTTGAGGCGGTCGAACTATTATTGGGACCTACAGAGCAGCTACAAAATTGGATACAAATTGTGTTTTTGGTCCATTTCACCCGCTAAATCTTTCACGATCATCATGAATAACAATATGTGTCTATTCTGGTCTGAACCCGATCTCCATGCAAAATTTCGTGACGATCGGTCCATAATCGCGGTCTGGAGTTTGATTACAATTTATAATGGACAGACGGACGGACGTACATCTCAAAATCGCTTTATCTCGTTGAGATATGAAGATTGGTATACGTCTCCGACGAATATTTCACGGTGTTACATGAATTTTTACCAAAACAAACTTATAATACCCTTTCCACATAGTGGTGTAGGGTATACTTATTATAAACTGTTACTGAATATTGTTCTTTTACTCGAATTTTGACAATTGTTAATTAGAATAGTTGCTAAAGATTACAGGGTAAATGTGTTTAATAATTTTTAATAAATTCAATTAGAATTAGAATTTTTATAACATTTTAGAATTTTTAATTTTTAGTTTAGTTTTTTCCGAAAATCCATGTAACACCGCGAAATATTAGTCGTAGATCCCCCATGTCCCCATGTGGTATAACAAAATTCATATCTCGACGAGATAAAGCAATTTTGAAATATGTGTCCGTCCGTCCATCCATTAAAAATTGTAATCAAACTCCAGGCCGCAATTATGGACCGATTGTAACGAAATTTTGTATGTAGGTCGATATTGGACCAGAATAGACACCAGTTGTTATTAGTAATAATCGTAAAATATTTAGGGATGAAATGGACCAAAAAAAATTTTACCCGATTTTGTAGCTGCTCTGTAGGTCGCAATAATACTCCGATCGACGCTAAATAGAAGGTGACCAGATAATATTTAGCGGGTTAAATGGGTCGAAAATTTTGTGTGAAAATTTTACAAATTTTTAGTGTACAGCCTGTATCTTTATTCCCGGAAGACACATTCCGGTCCAGTGAGTACTATTTCGAAGATGAACTCTTGACCTCTCCTCTCTGGCAGAGTTCCAGTCTAATACATACAGACATCCCACAGTATTAAGTGCATCAAAATCAAGAAATTTAACAGTTATAGTTCAAAGCTGATGCAATTTTGCACCATGTAAGAGTTTAGGTCAAGGAAGATGCCAATAATTTAGTTTATAGTGGGATAGGGTTTAGTGGATGAAATCGACCATAGCTTTTGTGTAGAAAATTCCAAAATGTAGCTTTGTTCCATATCATAATTTCTAGAGGGCATATTCCGACAAAATAGCTTATATTTGGAAAAATAACTCTTGTGACTCTTTATGTACAGGGGCTTAAAGTTTTTGTGCCCCTTTTGTTTCTGTAATACCTCGAAATACTGGTCATATCTGACTTTGCATCATTGTCAGTTCATGTTCATTATAAATTGTAATGCATTTTTAGAGCGCAATTATGAAATTTCGCATGGAACTCGAGACCTTGTGTTAAGGACTAACCCTACTTTTGGATGTTGGTCGTTTACTATTTTATTTAGTCGTTAAATGCATCACGCATGTTATGCGAAACATTTTAAAATGTGTATTGTAATGACGAGTAGTTTTGAGGAACTAAAATATATGAAAGATGAACAATTAACCTCTCAAAGTAAAGTTGGTGGTCGTTGCTGAATACAACAGTCGAACTTTTCCTATATTGATCACAATTGAAACCAATATATTGATCAAACACCACCTGAACTTTAATCTAAAGTATACGCAACTTGGAACTAAAATTATGTATACACATAATATCTTAATATCTAATATCATAACCAGCATGGGGATCTACAATTTATATACCCTTCGCCATAATATGGAGGGTATAATTAAATTTTGTAACACATCGAAATATTCATCGGAGACTCTATAAACTATACATATTCTTAATCAGGGTAAAATTCTAAGTCGGCATAACTATGTCCGTCCGTATGTTGAAATCAAGATACAGTTCGTAATTTTTAAGATAGAGCTTTGTAATTTGCTATAGAAGTTTCTATTACTCCTAAGATGTTTGATATTGAAAATGGGCTATATCGGTGCACGTTTTGATATAGCCCCCATAGAACGTTACCTCCCGATTTTAGGTATTTTGAAGGTTTTAGCCTCATTATAACACCGAAATGGAGTAAATTGAAATTATTTTTTAACATTCGTTGGGGATACGAAGCTTTCAATAGCCCCCATAGAACAGTACCTCTCGATGTCGGCATTATAAAGGTTGTGGCGTTAATATCCTGATTTTCGTATAGCCCCCACAGAACTGTACCTTCACGTATTCGGCATGTATTTTGAAGATTGTGGCCTCAATATCCCACCGAAACGGCTGAAATTTGGAATTTAATCTTCGCGGTATTTAATCTTCGCCATCGTGTGGCCCCTCCGTATATTTGGTATTTTGAAGGTTGTGGCCTCAATATTCCAATGGCTGAAATTTGGTATTTAGTCTTCGTTGTTGGTATAAAACTTTCCACGTGAAATTTGTCGGTATAGCTCCACCACTTCATATAGCCCCCACATAACAGTAACTCCCGATTTTCGGTATTTTGAAGGTTGTGGCCTCAATATCCCACCGAAATGGCTGAAATTTGGTATTTAGTCTTCGTTGGGGGTATACAAGTTTCCAATTGAAAATGCACCACGTCTTCATATAAATACATTTGTTATACTACAAACAAATACAATCATACATAACCATGTTCGAGGCAATTCACGGTGATGTTGCACAGATTAATTTACCTGTTGATTACCTGAATTCTGATTGAAATTGAAGATGTCAGAATGCAAATCTTGAAAATGCGCCTGTTTCTAATGAAATACGAGTAAATGGAATACCTTTTCAGAAACGCGAAGACTTGATAGAGATTTTTCAGCGTATATGCAGTTCTATGCATATACCAACACCTAGGGTGAAGTTTGTGCATCGCACAGTATGGCTAAATCCAATATTTTGTGCCAAAAATGCTAAAAAAGTTTCTTCAAAAATTCCCAAAAATTGACATGAATTGATAGAAAATAAGCTAGTTAAGAGAAAAAAATGAAAATTTCGATAGTTGCACCGATATATTTGAAGTAACAGTACCTATAACATGACGTTTTTCTTAAAAAAAATACTCAAACACGGCAGAGAAATTCGTCGATTTTGTGTGGACCATATTGTCACGAACTATTGAAATGTGCTTAAAAGCAATTGTATTTGGGTTTTAACTCACTAACCAAAATAGCAAAGTCGTATGTTGTTCACTTTTCGTGTAGCAGTGTTAAAGTTGAACATATTTTTAAAAATTAAGATACAGGTGAAATGTATTAAATTTTGCTGCTTTTAAATCGCCATAACGTAGTTTTTGCTACATAAACTTTGTATTTTCAAAATGCATATGTCAAACAGAGTAAATTTTTAATATTTTAGGAAACAATTGTTCTGAAAAAGTCTTGTAGAAATGTGTTTAAAAAATTCGTCAAAATGTGTCCAGATTTTGCATAATTTTGAAATGTATTGTAGTATAACAAAAAAGAGTATCGAGAAGGTCGCGAGAAATTTTTTTGTATTTTTCTCTTGATTGTTGCCTTTGATATTGCGCAAACAAAACTTGCGTCTTGCCTGCGCATTTGAGTTATGCCAAAAATGGTGGAAATTTTTGCATTTTGGGGTTTTGTCTTAATTTTCTCTATTATTGTTGTACAGTATCTCGTGTTTTGGCTTAATGTCTGTGTTCACCCTCCATAAGACAATGTGTGCACGTCTACCATTATGTTATAGGTCCTATATATAATGATTTATATGAAATGATGGCGATGCACAAGGGGTGAAATCGCAAAAATGGGGATTAATTAAAAAAATTAAATACGGTGTTTGGTATAACTGTCGTTACATGGTAATATGGTTCAAAATTCTAAGTCTCTAACCAAAATTTCAAGATCATATATTGTTTACTTCTACAGTTACACTGTGTTAAAGCTAAACAAATTTTAATAATTTGAAGAGCACCATAAAAAATTAATTTTTTTGGTGTATAAAGTGTAATATTTTTTACGCATCAAAAGTGGGCATTTTAGAATGGATTCGTCAACTTCAGGTAAATATCAGAATCTTAGAAAAATGTATTTATGGCAAAAGACTTTAGAAACATATTAAAAATTAAATGTATCCATTAATGTATCCATTTTTTCCCTATTTTTGAAAAGTTTTTAGAGTTAAAAAAGTAGCGGAATATTTTATATGGAGGTTATTCCAAAACGAGAATATATGGAGATGATGTTTGATAAAAATATGTTCAATCCCTTCAAATGCAAAATTCACAAGACAGTTTAGTTACAATATACGCCTAAAATGTTCGAAAAATCCCAAATTTTACCGTACCTCTATATGGAGGCTATACCAAAACATTGACCTATATTGACAAAGTTTTGCACGGTGAATTCTTAGGCATTCAGAACCATAAATCCTAATTTACAGATAATTATACCAAAAAATGTGGTCAAGACCCTCGAAATACATAAAATTCGGAGATACCCTTGTATGGGAGCTACACTAAAATGTTGACCGAACCTAATAATTTTTTGCCAAATATTAGCTTAAACAATAATTAATCATATTAGAAGATTATAGATTAATCGAATAAGAAATGTAAGCAAAACCGTAAAAACACTTCATAGCTTTCATGGTACACATTTATGAGGGCTGCGAATATATCTCTCCAATCCCTTAGTTTTCACCAAAACTTCAAAGTACCTGAAATCGGACGGAACCGTTATATGGAGCCTTTGAAAATGAGTACCTATGTCCACAATTTTTGGTGGAGAAATGTTTTGATCACTAGGAATCGTAAATGTCAAATTACAGCTAATTCGCTATGCAAATTTAGTTAAAATCTCCAAAATCGGGAGGTACCTTCTGGTCAACACCAAAACATGGACATATATTAGAAATTTTTGGTGAAGAATAATTGGGACCACTAAAAATTTCAAATGTCAAACTACAGATAATCCCGTTACAAATGTAGCTAAAGTTCTCAAAATACCATGTACCTATGTATCACCTATCACCGGTTGCGACCATTTTAAGATTGGTAGCTACGAATTTTACTTCTTAATTTTCTTCCTCTAGCGTAATTAAGTGGCATTAGCCTTGTATAAATATGAACTTCGTAGCCCATGTATACATATTGATTTTCAGTGTCCATGGGACATGAGCATCTTACGACTTGAGATATAACTTCAGAAATTAAATGCACTCATCTCATTATGGTGAATATATTTTTGCCATTTCTATGAACATCAGCAACTGAATTTATCTCGTCTTCGAAACCAAAAAAGATATTTTTATATATATTATAGTATATCCTTGAATATTCTATACCAGTAATGCAATTCTCTAACTCTAAAATCCGCAACATTCAAATGCTTTTAATTTAGGTAATTAACAATATTTTAAGGAAGGAATAGTAAGAGTGCTGTCAACTTTTATTTAAATTTTCAATCATAACCTTGCGTTTTAATTTTATCGACTTCCGTCTGTAACTCAAAAAATGAACCTAAAAAATCTAAATCTAAAAACTAAGCTATTAATCCCAACCCAATCCTTGGAATACATTACATGCTCCCAAGGGACTTTCTCACTAATTAGAAGGCTACTAAACTTATTGCTAGAGAGGTAAGGAACAAGCAACATCGACTTTTCAGGGAACTAGGCTACGACACTAGGTTGAACGGTAGAAAAATCATTCGACAGATTCAGATAGTTAATTCCATATTGCCCGTATAACTAAGTCAACAGTGGCTAGCCATTAAGAAGAGATGTGGACCGAAAACTTTGAAAAACTTAAATTTTCTTATTTATACACCAATTGCTACTGCTAAGTTCGAAAATGTCAATGAATGAAAGAACAATAAGACTTTTTGGAAGATTTTCGGTATTTCGAACTTTTAGCATTTTTATCACACCGATATGGCTAAAATTTCGCATTTAGTATTTTTTTAGGAATACAAAACATTCCATAGAATTTGCGCCATAGTTCCACGATTCGATATAGGCCACATAAGTCTGCACCTCCCGATTTTCGATATGTCCAAGGTTATCACCCCGTTATAACACCCTAGGGATCTCGTGGCGGAGGTACATTCATAAACCAAATGAAACTAATTATTCCATTTTGCTTTTAAACTACTCGTTGTGTTCGGCCTGGCCGAACATAGCGCGTTTTTTTATGGGGTTTTTGTATGTACATTAGCATGTCTAAGATAGTTATTTCGATGTGTTAGAATTTTTTAAGCTGAAACCACTTTAAAATACTATTCCCCATAGTGGTGTTGGTGGGGTATAAAAACAAATTCCGAGGCACAGTGCGATAAACGAAGTATAACATGTACTCTGTTTTGTACTTTCGCAGACTCGTGTATAAGGGACCCGAACTTGCAGACTAAAAATTAGATTTTCTATATTTGGAGCGAAATCTGGAGAAAGTGCGAAGGAATCAACCCCCACGTACCTAAAGCCGAACTATATGGTGAAAAAATCTACGGGTTTTCAACGATTTTTCGGCTATTTATACCGTGTAACAATGACTCTTTAAAAAAAAACTTTCAGAATATCTCATCTTTCAACAAATTTGTAACATTTGAAAATGATTTAGAATGGTTTTCCACTAGGGTTCAATCCTGTACCAATTATTTTATATCAATATCCTTTTTTAAATATTTCACATACAGCGTAATTTTAAAGAGTCAAAAAGTTAAAAAATCGTACACCTTGTTCATCTCAGTAAAGAAGTCATTACTTCTTATTATTTGCCTACTGCTCATAAGACGTGTAAGAGATTCATGATAATATATATCACAACATTTCTTGAAGTGTACATTTACTCAAAACATACTTCTCAAGACCTTATGTTCTTTTTTGTTCCTTATCGACAAAGGCGGTTATTTGTAAACAAGAAGAATTTAATTTGCCACTGACTTGAAAATATCTGGCATAATGCCATGCCATTTCAACTGTTACAAAAATACACAAGAGACCTTGAAAGGAAATGAACATCATCAACATCATTATCACCATCAACATAATCTTCGTTATCATCATCAACATCAGTGTCATTAGAAGTGTTCTCATTATAATTAGTACTTTTATACACACGTAGACAAATGACAAAGAACACACACAAAGTCGCGCAAAGGTTCAATCCTGTAATAATGTTTTATTTGGAATATTAGTGACAACATGTCATGTTGTTGTCTCACAAGTGTCAAAGTCGGTTGCTACCAGGTGTTAAACCCCTCAAGTATCTGTCAACATTTTATGTTTATTCTTTACTTTGGGGAAACAATAACATCTTTATTGTGTACAAATATTAAAGAGATTTTCGTATTAAGGCTGAATATTAAAGCAGGTGGTACTCGTATCATGTGGAAATTGTTACGTACATAACGTGTGAAGCGTATTATATTTAATTACAAACAACAAAGGATGCGTCGATTATAATATTATGTATATGACAGAAAAATATGTAAATTTAGAAGAGTTGGGTAATGTAGTTCCTAGTTCACTGTTTTAGTTTCAAAACGTATGAGTAACGTCACAAAATCGTACGTCTTATATTACGTATACACAGTTTGTTCATACAAATGATGTGAACCACTGGAACTGCGTAGTGAACTAGATAGTTCCATATAGCTCATTTGCCACAACTCTTGAAATTAGATATATTTACACTACCTTTGAGTAGAGAGAAGCTTTCAATTAAACCACAACCAAATTATGCCGATTATTTACAGTAAATTAGAGCGTACACATTAATAAGTCTTAACAATGCCGAGGCTTAACAGAAATAAAAATGTAACAAGTAAGAACCGTGTTAAGCTCGGCCGGGCCGAGTTTTATACCCTCCACCACCACTGTATTGAAGCAAATAGCAATAATTAGTTTACTTTCGTTTAAGAAAGCACTAAGCTCTTCCTCTATGTTAAGGCTTATTTCTTGGAGGAGCGGAATACCTCAACTGATGATAATCACTTTATATTGATACCTTTAAATCCAGAAGGAAAATGTAGTAAAACCTGCATACATATGGATAGATAGAAAAATGTGACTAAAATCTTAAATCAAGGGATTTCTTTTCGTGCCTGTTATAATATTTTGTACCCCTAGCGAAGACTAAATACAAAATTTAAGTTATTTCGGTAATGAGTCTAAAACTTTCAAAATATCGGTAATATCGCTCAGTGGGGGCTGTATCAAAACATCTGGAAGGAAGTTTAGTAACTCCAACGAAGACTAAATACCGAATTTCAATCATTTCGGATCAATAATGCGGCTAAAATTAACAAATTTGCGCATGTCGAAATGTACCGTCCTATAAGTTCGTATATGAAGACGGGAATCTATACCGACAAATTTCTGGTGGAAAGTTGTACATAAGGCCAGCAACGAATACTAAATGCAAAATTTCAAACATTTCGGTGGGATATTAAAGCAACAACCTTCAAAATACCGAAAATCGTTAGGTATCTTTCTATGGAGGCCATATGAAAACGTGGACTTGTTCCGACAAATTTCAGGTGTAAATTTTTATAGCCACAACGAAGACTAAATGCCAAGTTTCAGCCTTCTCAGCAGATATATTTTTGTGAAGATCGCACAATATAAAGGAACAAGATTCGATGGGAGATTCGAAAAGCAGATTAAGATGATTACACTATGCAACACTGAAAATGCAAACAACTTCTAGTATGCATTTTATATTGAAAGTGCATATTTATACTACAAAAACCCTAGTAGGGTTTTGTCCTGTCAGATCCAGTTTGGATTTTATGGCCTCATCTAAACCGGGCTAAATCTAAAATTTTTTGCATTTATCAGGCCTTTATCTCAGAAATTAATAGGAATTTGACCTTGCTGTCTTTAGCAGTATTGTAGCCCTAAGCTAGTAAGTAGAATTTATCTTTTGAAAATATCACATAAGAAAAACTCCATTTAGGGCATCAAAATCTATAAAATATAGAACAATTTATATAATTGCTGAAATTCTGGTCAGTATCGGCTAAACTATTGGGAGTTGAACCATGTAACCTTTTGAAAAAATCTTCCAAATAAAGTTCTCAACAATTCCTTAGAACATTCTGAAACTCTAAATGCTTACTTCATGTTGCTTCAGCGATATTTTGCATCATATCTTTTACAACACGTATTTCAAACAGTTCACACCAACAGTTTATTCTCGCATTTTGGATTTCACTACATTATTGACATTATTATTAAATCGTCGTTGAAAAATGTACTGAAAACAACGGCATAGAGACATTTTACGACAATGACATGTTCTGAAGAGCTGTGTATTACATTCCGGGGAATATTTTTCCAAAAGTAAATATTGAGAAAAAATTAACGGTTTTGGAGAAACGGCGCGAAATGTACAAAAATTGTGGAATTTTTGCATATATTTTGAAATTTGAGACAATAAATGTAGTTTTTCGAGTTCATTATTTCTCCAAATAGTTTATTCTTGTCCTTATCTACAAATTTGCTTCAGGGGTCATAGCCCCGAATTTCTTTAAAAACTCAATATTTAACAATGTTTAGATGGGGCCATAAAATCCGAGCTGGATCTGACACAACAATACCCAGCTAGGGATTCTTGTCGTTTGGGTCTGTACTTTCAAAAAATCCTCAGTTCGAATTGTTTGCACAAGGTCACCTTAAAAATGTTGCACAGTGTTATTAAAGTCTACCACCTGAATTTGAAACTAAAGTACAAACATCTTCGAACTAAAACAATTTAGTAGATGGCTGATGTCTTAACTTGTTTGAGAATCTTCAATTTTTTGGAAGAACTTTGACCTGTTTTAAAGTAGTAAATTTTCTCAAAATCTGTTAAAACTTAATTAACGAACAAGTTCGAGAGGGTTATAGTCGGACTAATGTCATGGACATTAGTTTTAAGCGAATTTATTTTATATTATTGCGACACTTTATATGTTATTTTAAAATTTG